>NW_028318767.1:300000-600000 GCF_062004578.1 Staurois parvus | reverse complement strand
AATAGATATGTTTCACATAATAAATGCTAATGGTAAATTTATAACTGTAATAATACAATGTATTGGTAACTGTGGGGGATAATTAATAATAATAAAAACTAATATATAGTAAATAAATCATTGATAATAAATAAGGCTGTAGTGATCATTTTGGACATATTGACAGTGGCCTATATATAAAATGAAATTATAAGATGGTGCTGACATCTAATTTCTCATTAAGTTCATCTGGGGACGATGTGTCCAACATAAAGATCCAGTATGTTTCTTGGGAGCACAACCTTAAAAAACGCTCAGATTTAGAAAGATGTTTAAATATGACTTCTATGATCCAAACTTTTAAACCTGTTTTGGATTTCTGATGGAATTCCAAAAAATGACTGGGTACACTGTGTTTGTCCTTACCGTATTTTTATTTCAATACCTCCTTTAGTAATTTTGCTATGTATATACTTTTTATCCAAGATGTTTTCATTATTGTTAATCATCATTAGGGTTCTCCCTATATACTGTATATATACACACACACATCTTTCCCATTATTGCATCAGCCTATGCTTGAGAAGGGAGCGCACTTGCCCTCCATTGGCCTTGCACATACTCTAAAACGCTTTCCATTGCATGCTGGTCCCTCCTACGTCATCACACTGATACTGACTTTGCGTTCCAGGGTGCGTTCCAATGCCATCTTCCGAAACTTACACACACCAGCCAGCTTCTTTCATCCATCTACAGTCTCTCCCAGCATGGACCCCGGCATTTCCACTTAAGACTCGGTCATCATTTGATACTCCATTATACCAACAAGCTTCCTTTACACTTTTACCATGTGAGTGTTTTTACATTGTTCCTGAATAAACGTCCTTTATACTGCACTTAGAGGCTCTTTTCTTCTTCTTTTGTTCTTCACAGTAAGAGCTGTGAAAATGTGGAACAGACTTTCCTGGATACACAGAATATAACTGGATACTAACATTTATAGGTAAAGTTGATCTAAGAAATATCCTATTGCCTCCTGGGGGGATCAGGAGCAAATTGGATCATGCTTTGCTGGGTTTTTTTTGCCTTCCTCTGGATCAATTGTGGGTATAGGATTATAACTTTTTTTTGTTTTAACTGGATGGGCTTGTCATGGAAATTTTCTATTACAGGTTGAACTTTAAATGTGTCATATATTAGTGTTATTCATATGTCTCTCGTGTGGCTTAATTAAAGCTCTGAAGGCTGCAATTAGGCCATGCGCATTTACAATGTATATATTACAGTACTCAGCTCGGTAATGGATGAGATGGCAGATCTGCGCTTATAGACCGGCGTGTATGCCACCACGGCATTCGATGCGAATGCCGCCAGCGGTAGGCCTGTATCCACATATCAGCAGCATAGTACCACATGGACTTCGTATGGCCAGGCGCCGGGCAGTGCGAACTCCGCGTGTAGGCTCATGTATATCTCCACAAGCCGCTACCGACCTGAACTGTATCTGGATGGATGTGTTTTAATAAAGATTGTATCGGGCCCATTCAGCTACAGACTGACACTGTTTAATCTAGGGGATGCTTGTACAGACAATGATCATACTGCTAGGAGCTGATAACATGTAAATGATGGGACCAGGGGGAGGGGGAGGACTGGTTTAACTGGTTTTCAGTGTAGATAAGAGGAAACGTTACACTCCAAGCAGGATGTACATTCTCGTGTATGGACATTCCCTATACATTGTTCTGTGGGAGGGGATTGACCTGACCCCTGTGTGGGGGGGCGTGTGTGTTTTTTTGTAAAAGAATAAAACAAGAGTCTGGGGTTAGAGCCGGACAGAGTGAATTCCAACTCCAACCTGAGAGTGTCATCTGATTATTCCTGGGTCACGGTAGCTCCATTTTTTCCCACATCTCAAAAGAGCTAAAAACCTTTGCATACCGGTTGGAAGCACAGGAATCATAGAGCTAAGCTGCAGTCATGGTAAGTGGAGGGCGTAATATGGCTGCAGCGAAATTCGCACAGCTTTATGGGGGATTGCTGCGTATCCAACTGCGGGTACTCACGGTAAGGAAAAATTTGTTGAAAGCGAATTTCCAAGACAGGCTTTTGTCTTTATTCAGCCAGACTAACTATTTAACTATGTAACAGTTCCCCACACATACCTAATGAGTAAGTTAAAGTGTTAATAAACACACAACAGTACAAATCAAACTGTAAATGTTAGTAAAGCATGCTTGTTATACTCACTGTGGAACCTAAGGAGCGAATCCTCTGCATTGTGAAAAAAGATGTTTGGTCCTCATTTCTCTGATCCTTCCCTTCTTCCAGTACCCTCCTCTTATCTCCTGATAAAACATATTGTGTGGAGACACTCTACACATGCTCAGTTTGGTGTGTATTGCTAAAGAGGTTTTTTTTTTTTTCTTGGGAGAGTGCATGTGATCAGCACAGGGCCAATCAGCACTCTCCAAACAGAGGTCTGTGAACCTGTATCCTCCTACAGCAAAAATAAAACTCCACCCACAATCTTTAACACGTGCTCTGCTGAACACTGATAGAAGTCACAAAACCGCTCTAACTGCTGATGAGAAAAGGTATTTAGCAGTTTATATTTACCAAAATAATTGTATTTCCATGTAGTGTGTACTGTGGGAGAGCAGATATAGTGAATGCAGGGGCACGGGTTTAGAAACACTTTAAAGTTTACAGGCTTAGGAAATTTAGTTTGTAAATGGATAGAAAACTAGCTAAAAGTCTGTACTCAGTCTGTGGGTAAGAGTAGTAATTAATAATTCATACTCTGAATGGTGTAAGGTTTTAAGTGGTTTACCCCAAGGTTAAATGTTGGAACCCTAACATTTTAACCTATTTATAAATGATGTGGAGTTTGGCATTAAAAGTATTTTCATGTCTGTGTTTGCAGGTGACACCAAGCTAGGTAGCTGTCAAGGTCCTACCTTTTCCCAGAGGTTATGTTACTCCATGTGCTGGCATCCATCTTGGATTTCTGCAGAGCATGGTGGGAACCTTTTATGCCTTCAGGTCTCTGAGGTCCATCCCCCAGAGGGGTGTGGCTGATTACATATAAGCCTGTGGTCCGCACATGCCCTTTGCACTTGTGTCTTGAGTCTTTGTGTTGCTACAGCTCTGTTCTGACTCTCGTGACTCTCCTGGAATCTGACTCGGCTTGTGACTCGACCATTCTTTGTGTTCTCCTTTGATCTGACCCTCCGTTGCTGAACCCGGCCCGTGACCTGTGATTCTCGTCTGCTGTCCTGTACCATTTTGTCCAGTTGTTGTCGACCCGGCCTGCCCGACTATTCTATTGTCCTTTCCACCAACTACATGCCATTGGCGGCGGCCATTACCGCAACTGGGGTGTCTTGGGGGCCGCGACCTGGTTCCTGGATGTGTTAAGTCCATCCCCACCATCAGGGGCCCTGGTGAAGGGCAGCCTGGGACTTAGACTCCGCGCCCTGAGGGACTTCGGTCTGTGGGTGGTGGTTGTCGTCAGCCAGTGCGTTACATTGTTAATAGGCCTGCCTGCCCATTCCAGCATTCCTGCCCTGACAGTAGCAGAATAACATTTATTTATTACAGGTACTTATTTAGTGCCATCAATTTAAGCAGTGCTTTACATATATATTGCATATTCACATCAGTCCCTAACCCTCAAAGGGTGTACAATCTAAGGTCTCTAACTTACATTCATACATAGTAGCGTCAAATTATACAGGATCCAATTAACCTTCCAGCATGTCTTTGGAGTGTGGAGGGAAGATGGAGTACCTGGAAGAAACCCATGCAGGCACAGGGAGAACATGCAAACTCCAGACATGTGGGCCTTGATTTACTAAGAATTGAGTCTACCAGCAGACTCTGAACATTCAGGCAGACTCAATTAAATCAATCAAGACCTGTCAGTCTTCTGAGCCTCGTCTAGCAATCTCATTGACGAACGTCTACTTTACGATTAGTAAATGTGAAATCGCGTCTGGCACATTTTTAGGTGCAATACCGGATATGTTCGCTAGATGGCGCACAAGCGCGGGCTTTGTACCATTGGCGTTTTTATGTTAGCAAAAGAGAATACTTAGAATGTAACATAATTAGTACACCTATATATTTTTTTTTTTTTTTTGCTGTTTCTCCAAAATGATCAGACAACTAATGCATTTACTAATGAATGTCATAAATTCTATTTTCAAATGTTAAACATTTTCACACTTATATCTCAAATAATTTAGAATGTTGAGTTCTAATTTCCCAATATAATGATATATCTTCATTCTCTTTTAATCACATAACTATTTTATGTTAAAGTCAAGTGCAGCGCTATAAATGCATGTGATCAATAATGAATGCATGTAAAAACCAAAAAGTGCAAATAATTGCAATAATGATGTAAAATGGTAAATGTTGCTAAAATAAGTTTATATAATCATTCCTGAATAATGGAATGTCCTTCGTGTGAGAGTACCAACTCAGAGAGTGCCTATGAATGGCACGTGTGGTCTCTCCGTGACGGACAGTAGTGCATGAACTCGTGAAAGATAAACCACCCTTGGGACTGGTCTACACTCACCAGAACAAAAGTATTAATGGGTTATACACATCCCACATCTGGGGGTGCAACGGTATGCTGGCAGCTATGGGTTAGTCACCCAGCTCCATCCATCCATCCATCCATCCATCCATCAGGGTGGGTGCCCAAATGGTGGTCCTGGGAAGGAATTAGCTCAGCCACAGGAGCCAGAAAGGTGCATAATAGTGTAGTACACTGTCACAAGGGTGGATGACCTTTCACGAGTTCATGCACTACTGTTCGTGGTTATATTTATCTTGTGTAATACCATTTTAGTAGTCTATATAATTTTACCAGTGCTCGCTTTATCATTTTTAAACAATGTAACTATTCTACATTGTAGCTCAAACTGTGTCTCCCACAGTGGTTTAGTGGTTAGAGCTCAGAACTTACAGCACTTGGGTCATGGGTTCTAATCCCAGTCATGGCTGCATCCCAGTTTGCATGCTTTCCCTGTATGGATGTGTTTCTGCCAACACTCAGAAGACATGCTGTTAGGTTTATAGGACCTAGTTACATGGCTGAATCTCTGCCCTTAGATTATAAGCTCCTTGACATTTATGAACGTTAAAAAAAAATGGAGATCAATTTTCTGGGTTGTGTCAGTACCAGGAATATTGATCAATCAATTATGATTTTGCCTAATGACTTGAAAGTGGATGAATGTTACCTGCATCCTGTTCTTCTGCCAATTAGGAAATGTGCAAGTTTCATGCTGTGTATATTTAATTGTAACTTTTTTCTCTTCTTTTAAATCTGTCTCCTTATACAACTTGACCCCCACCCCATCATCACCTGTCCCATATGCAAATCTATGGATCACCGCCCCACTCTTTTAAACTATTTACTGATCAAGTGAATGTGTCTCATTTTCTATCAGCTACAGCTCAGATCTTACATTATTATATGATTGCTGATTGTATATCACCACTAGTCAGATTGAATTCACAATCCCTGGTCAGTCCCGTTCCCTTACCTCTAATAATCTTTAGGGCCAGTTCACACTACATGTTTTTCAGTTGCTTTTTTGGCATCACAAACGCACAGAAAGAAGGTTATATGGTTGTCAGTGTCATAGTTCACATCATCGCTTGCATTTTCAGTGCATTGCAGGTGCTGTAAACAAAGTTGACCACGCTGCATTGTATCTGCACAGAACTGTACTGGAACACATTGAAATGTCCTTGAATGTACTAAAACGCACATGTCCCTAATTAAATTGAATAAAAAGAAAGTAGAAAAAACTAACTGGAAGGGATACAAAAATGCAATGCAACGTGTCCAAAACGCATCCAAAATGTACTGGACCACACTAACCATGAATGCCAAAAGGGTATGCAAAAACGCATCAGGAACACATCTAGACTGTTTCTATAGTGTGAACTGGCCCTTAGGACTTGTTCACACCATTGGTGGTGCAGAAACGCATGCAAGAACACACATTTTCCAGCACAGCAAAGAAATGCAATGTCCTTTGCAGATGTGCGTGGTTAGGGCTGTACACCTGCACCCATATGCTTGTCAAATTATGACCTGCAGCAATTCCATAGTGTAACATAGGTTGCCTGCAAATGGCGACAGCCACAAAAACAAACCACTGATTCCCACTCTACAGGCCACAGCACCCATGAGTCCCAAAACCTCAATTACACCTCAATTACACACACAGCTTTATTTATGAACGCAGTACAATTTTATCATTTAGATTTCACAGGAATATGGTTGGGATTATGTCCATTAATAATGGTTTTAGTGTATTTTTACCATAAATATAATTTGGATATTTTCTCTGGCGGTGGGGGGCTGTCAGGTATGCTGTACGGGGCCCCATGATATCTAACAGTGGCCCTGGGTGTATGCTTGTGTCTGTGCCACCTGTATAGTTAGGAAGAATCTTGAACCTCTGCTATGTACCTCAATGGATCTAGGAATTGGACATGTTTTCAACTAAAAATACAATAATTATTAGTAATGTTTCCCCAGCAAATGAGGATCAGCTCCTCGCCATGTCCAGATGTGGTTTGGAATTCCACAAAAGAACAATTCACAAAACTAAAAAATAGACTTGCAAATTACCACTAAACTCTCCTAACTACACTCCCATCCACTCACACTCCCCACTTCCACTTCCTGGTGTGTGCAAACATCCTTCCGTCAACATCATGACATATTTTCGGTATGACAGCTGCTCTAGCGCCTCCTCCAACAGCCATCTTGGCGTTTATTTGTGCACCATAGCAATTTTACACGCGGCTCCATTGTGTATATGACATTCGCAAATATATGTTTGCAGTTCTATTGTAGATTTGGCATTGGTGAATGTATGCTTGCAGCTATACTGTGTATATGACATTGGCGAATATGTATTTGCCAGTAAAGGCCCAAAGTCAACATAAATTGGGGGGCCCAATTTATTACTGTTAAGAGGATTGTAGAAAAAGAATAGCTAGCTGCACATTGAACACGACCTATTCATTGGTACATAACATGGTCTTGTGGTGCAATAGGGGGCTTTTGGTTTGTTATTTTGGATATACTTGCACATATGCGCTCTAACAAGGACGATTTGGGCATATTATATAGCTAGCAAAAATAAGTGTTAGGGGTGCTAGTACATTTCAGATACTTCTATAGCGCTGTCAATTTACGCAGCGCTTTACATATAGATGTGGTAAATTCGCATCAGTCCCTAACCCCCAAGGGGCGTACTAAGAGCCCTAACTTACATTCATACATATACTAGGGCCAATTTTGACAGGATCCAATTAACCTACCAGCATGTCTTTAGAGTGTAGGAGGAAACCGGAGTGCCCGGAGAAAACACTGGCAAGGGAGAACATGCAAACTCCAGGCAGGAGGTGCCATGGCTGGGATGCAAACTAACAACCCTAGTACTGCAAGGTGGAAGTGCTAACCATTTAGCCACTGTGCAACATTCAACTAGTACATGAAATAATCCCCCCCAAAACTACATAGTACAAATGTTTATTGATCAAATACACATTCCACGTTTATTTGGACAGCAACAAAAAGCTACATTCAATATCTTGGTTTGAAAAAAAAAAAAAAAAGCAGGATTGATGTTGCTAAAATAGAACGGTCCTGCTCATAAGAGCTTACAATGTAAAAGATTATACTTATAATGAACTGTGCTTTCACAGGTTACAGCAGGAAGCAAACGGTTAATATGAATCACTTGGGCTTATTCACAAAAGCTGCAGGTCAAAATATATCCTAGATTGTAAGCTTGAAAGAGTAGGGCCCTCTTACCCCTCGTACGCTGTCTGTTTTTGTTGTACTGTGCCATGTATTGTTCCCCCTATTGTACAGCGCTGAGCAAACCCTTTGGCACTATATAAACTCGATGTAATAATAATAAATATAAAAATACATACGTGCCAAAATAAAAACACCTCCCACCTACCCAAATCCCCCACACATACATTTCTCACTATGTTTGTCTGAAAACTGCATTTCATTCTAAATAAAGCAAAGTTGGAAGAGCAGAGCAATGGACATGTGTTAGGATTACAATGCAAAGATAATAAACACACAATCATTGTACAATAACACACAAAGACACCTTAGAAGGAAGAACATGCAAAACATTTACAGCCCACATCAAAACACAGCGTGAGTGTGGCCTGGGGCAATTCACCACAATATTTCTTCCTCCCCAAACCACCACAGACAAGGCCATGCAGAAATAATGTGCCTGTACAAGGCAAAAATCAGCCGCTACTGCATCTCTTTATATAAGGTAGGCCACACCCACCACTGTCATTCATTTGGTCAGAGAAAGTGTTTTCACCTGATTAATTCTCTTCCCACCTGCGTTAACCCTTGGTATACAGGCCCCACAAATCAGAGTCAGAAAGAAAGCCACAGTGAAGTGTATCTGTGCAGCATACAACAGAACATTGAACAGGGATGTGAAAGGGAACCCTATTGGCAATATTTCTTGGCCCTATTGGCACAATTCACTCCATATTATCGCATGAGTTAAGGCAGTCACATGACCACATCTCGCATGCAATACTGAAAATGTCAATTCACTTTTGCTAGTATGCGGCATTTTCCATAAATCGGAAAAACACTCAGGAAATAAAACATAAAAAGGCCTTACACCGCGGTCACATCAAAGCCGATTTAGAAATTGTGCGACGTACAGTGAAGATGCTGATTTCCTTACGATTTGCAAGACATCTGACACAGATATCTATGCAAATCGTCACAAAAGTAGTACATGTACTACTTTAGGAATCAGTATGACAATAGGGTGCGACTCGGCATACGATTTGCAAGTCGAATGCTATGCAAATCGCATGCCAAGTCGCATCCAGGGTGCACGATTTCAGGTGCGATTTGGGAATTGAAATTGTACCTGATATCCGATCTAATGAATGTGGATGTGAGTGTCTTAACGTAAGCGATTTGCTGCAGCACAATTTCAACAGTAGTTCTCGTCTAACTTTTTCAGCATTTTGTGGCGATTTCACATATAGACTACAATAGAAATCGCAATGCAAAACACAATTGAAAATGCAATAACTCATTGATAAATCTACAGAAAACTTGGTGAAATTGCCAACAAAAAGCACAATTTTAAACCACATCTAGTGGGAACCAAGCAGGCAATTCAACAAAGGAAATAAATCTTTGAAGGCATGCGGTATCTACATGCTCAGATAAGGGTCTGTTATGTATTTGGGGGGGGGGACTCCATGCCATTATTTTTTTATTTATTTTTTTAAATCTTTTTCTTTCTCTCGTTAACTCTTCTCATGGTTTGACAAACTTTCCCAAAAGGAGGTGGAGTGCAAACCAGCATTATCCAATCAATCATTAGTCCAGGCCCTTATCTCATCCCATGGTTTGACATTCACATAAGGTGCTACTTTAAAGGTGTTTGAACAGACAAGGCCTCATTCTAATTCACATTCTAGGGATCATTTAAACAGAAAGCAAAGATGCTGCCACCAGCACATGTATGTTAGGGTAGTCACACAGAGATCATGCAAATTTGTTGCTGTGGTTGGGATTTAAATCAACAACCCTAGCGTTGTGAGGCAGTAGGGCTAACCACTAATCCATGGAGCTGTTGAACACTAATCCTGCCTGTATTTCTGTGGTGTAAATCAATCCTAAGTCCCTGGGCAAGGTCAGTATAACTAGCCAGATATCTCAAATGTGACATAAATGTTGTGCTATGTTGCCAATTCAGATGCATGTTGGTTCTATGTATCCCAATACAAAGGATTGCAATACTAATAAAGGCGTACCTCAGTTTACCAACTCCTCGGTTAACATAATTTTCGGTTTACAAATGAAAATCCATTGAAAATAATGCCTCGGTTTACACAATTGTTAATAATTTTTTTCGCAATACAAACTGTATGTCGGTGCTGATTTTCAAATGCAAATGCCAGCCTTTTTTTCTCTTCACTATAGTTCACAAGCTTAGAAGTCACTTTCCCAGAAGTTACAGAAAACTTTGTATCTTTTAATAAACTCAAAGTAAACATTGTTTCCTTTAGGGATATAAATTCCAAGAAAACTTTCTCTTTTAGCTGGGGGAAGTGACAGGTGAATTTCTGAGCTATAGTGAAGGAAAAAAAAGGGAAAATTACATTTAAAAACCAGCACAATAATAAATAAAAAACGGCATGGGGTCCCCCTTCCCATCCACACCAAGCCCTTTGTGTCTGGTATGTATCTTAAGGGGTAACTCCACACCAAAATGTAAAAAAAAAACGGCATGGGGTCCCCCCTCCCATCCACACCAAGCCCTTCGGGTCTGGTATGGATATTAAGGGGTAACTCCATGCCGAAATTAAATAAAAAACATCTTGGGGTTCCCCCAAAATCCATACCAGACCCTTATCCGAGCATGCAGCCTGGCAGGTCAGGAAAGGGGGGGGGATGAGCGAGCGCCCCCCCCTCCTGAACCATACCAGGCCACATGCCCTCAACATGGGGGGGTGTTTTGGGGTAGGGGATCTCCCCCCCCAAAGCACCTTGTCCCCATGTTAATGGGGACAAGGGCCTCTTCTGTTAGTGGGATAATTGGTTGGCCATTTTTTCAGGATTTTGGCACATTTTATTTATCAGTAAAGTTGGAAATTTGTTTTTCCAAATTTACTGATAAAAAAAATGTGCCAAAACCCCGAAAAATGGCCGACCAATTAACCCACTAACGGCCCGAAAATCGTTAAATTTTTTTTTCGGCAGAAAAATCGGCTGATTTTAGACCCATCTATGGCCTGCTTTAGATGGATCTAAAATAGGCTGAAAAAAAATCGGCTGATTTTCGGGTCGTTAGTGGGTTAATTGGTCAGCCATTTTTTGGGATTTTGCCACTTTTTTTAATCGGTTAATTTGGATAAAAATCGGCCGATTTTGCAGATCGGCCGATTTTAGCGGCAATGATTGGCAAATTGGCTGATCTTTTTACAGATAAAAAATCTGCGCATGAGCCATGACCTGCAAGAGAAAGAAGAAAAAGAAGAAGAAAATGAAAAATAAGAATAAAAAAAAGAATATGAAAAAGAAAAATGCAGGGCATACATGGGATGAAAACTGGCCGTTTTAAAAAAACAAAACAAAAAGAAATGACAAATCGGTTGTTCAATGGGCCGACGTTACCACCAACGGTAAAAAAAATTGTCCGATTTTCGCCCCGCAAATCTAATAGCTAAGTAATTACTTCTGTCCCTGCAGAGAGCTGCGCTATTATATATGTCATTAAAAAGTATAAAGGTTGCAACATTGTATCTATATGTATCCGAATAAAAACATCTATATCCAAAATGGATACAAATAGATACAATGTTGCAGTCTCTATACTTTTTAATGTCAAATATAATAGCGGAGCTCTCTGCAGGGACAGAAGGAATGTTTCAGCTGTCATCGGGGTTTCCCACTGACAGCTGAATTTTAAATTACTTCCGTGAATTAAATAAATAATTAAAAAGACAGCGTGGGGTCCCCCCTCCCATCCATACCAAGCCCTTCGGGTCTGGTATGGATATTAAGGGGGAACTCCATGCCGAAATTTTTTTTAAAAAAACAGCGTGGAGACCCCCCAATATCCATACCAGACCCTTATCCGAGCATGCAGCCCAGAAGGTCAGGAAAGGGGGGGGGACAAGCAAGCGCCCCCCTCCTAAACCATACCAGGCCACATGTCCTCAATATGGGGGTGTGCTTTGGGGCAGGGGGGCTCCCCCCCAAAGCACCTTGTCCCCATGTTGATGGGGACAAGGGCCTCTTCCCCACAACCCTGGCCGGTGGTGGTGGGGGTCTGTGGGCGGGGGGCTTATCAGAATCTGGAAGCCACCTTTAACAAGGGGGCCCCCAGATCCCGCCCCCCCCCCCCCACGTGAATGAGTCTGCGGTACATGGTCCCGCTACTCATTCACAAAAAAACAAAGTGTGTAAAAAAAAACACAGCACGGGGTCTTTGACAAGTCCTTTATTAAAACAATGTCCCCCGAAGTAGATCCAACGTCAATCATGGTGGCGGCGATCCGAAAAAAGGAAAAAAAAAAGTTCGGTCCCGTCGGAGGCTTCCAGCCTTCTGAAAAAAAGTCTCGCTGACAGCTCTTAAATAGGTTAGGGGTGGGGCCAGCCGGGAACATCATCCGAGAAACCCCGCCCCATGTAACATCATTGATGTCACATGGGGCGGGGTTTCTCAGATGATGTCCCCGGCTGGCCCCGTCCCTTACCTATTTAAGAACTGTCACCCTGTCTCTCCACTGAGGCTAACTAGCTGTATGCAGGAGACAGTCTGACAGTTCTTATATAGGTAAGGGGCGGGGTCACTCGGATGATGTCCCTGGCTGGCCCCGCCCCTAACCTATTTAAGAACTGTCAGCGAGACTTTTTTCAGAAGGCTGGAAGCCTCCGACGGGACTGGAACTTTTTTTTTTTTTCCTTTTTCGGTTCGCCGCCACCGTGATTGACGTTGGATCTACTTCGGGGGACATTGTTTTAATAAAGGAATTGTCAAAGACCCTGTACTGTGTTTTTTTTACACCATACTTTGTTTTTTTGTGAATGAGTAGCGGGACCATGTACCGCAGACTCATTCACGTAGGGGGGGGGGCGGGATCTGGGGGCCCCCTTCCAGATTCTGATAAGCCCCCCGCCTGCAGACCCCCACAACCACCGGCCAGGGTTGTGGGGAAGAGGCCCTTGTCCCCATCAACATGGGGACAAGGTGCTTTGTGGGGGGAGCCCCCCTTGCCCCAAAGTACCCCCCCCATGTTGAGGGCATGTGGCCTGGTATGGTTCAGGAGGGGAGGGGGCGCTCGCTCGTCCCCCCCCTTTCCTGACCTGCCGGGCTGCATGCTCGGATAAGGGTCTGGTATGGATATTGAGGGGGTCCCCATGCTGTTTTTTTTTTTAATTTTGGCGTGGAGTTCCCCCTTAATATCCATACCAGACCTGAAGGGTTTGGTATGGATGAGAGGGGGGACCCACGCTGGTTTTTTATTTTTTTTTTTCATTGCGGACCTTTATTTTTACATTCAGCTGTCAAAATAAATATTATCTAGACCTTTGAAATAAGTAAAATCATTGCAGAAATAATTATAAAGGATAAGAAACAAAAATAGAATCACTAGAACTAAGGAAATCAAATTAGAATACATAAAGATATGCCTAATGCTGTTTGTTAAACACAGTAGACGCGACCGAGTGTCGGCTGTCAGAGGAATCCACACTGAGATTTACTATTGAACAGTGGCTACAAAGCAAGCTTCCACAGAGGACGTCTAAAATGTGTTCTGCACATGCGCATTTGTATCAGCCAAATAAGCTGCACGAGTGTCTAGTTTTTCACTGTGTCGATTTGCTTAATAAAAACTATTTTTTAACACATTTTAATTTTTTTTGAAATGGCAGATATTGTTTAAAGTGAAGTCCATATATTTGGCAAAGTAAATTTCAAAGTGAACATATATTTGCAGTGATTTTTCATGGTGTTAGACATACCTCTTACCAAATTTGAGTTGTGAGTCTGATTCCTGGTGTGTGTCTCGTTAGTAAATTTGATTGGGCGTCTACTTATGGACGCTGCTCATTAGTAAATCTCTTAGTGGGGTAAAAGTAGACGGTCGCTGGTAAAAATTAGACGTTCGCCCACGGATATGTGCCCAGGCACAATAGTAAATCAGGGCCGTGGTTGGGATTTGAACCAATGACCCCAGTACTCGCAGGTGGAAGTGCTAACCATTTAGCCACTGTGCAGCCCAACATGTTTGGAAGGCAATATACAATAGTGCTGTGGGACTGATTCCGTTAGTGTTGATGGGGTAATTGAGCAATTTTCTTTCCTTCAACCTTTGGCTGCAAGAAAGAAAATTGCATCATCTATGGCATGTATAGATGGCATAGTAATGCAATACAGTGCTTTGCGATGTACTGCATTGAAAAACAGGTATAGGTGCAGGTTGTCAATTGTTGCCTTTTATCATAAAAAGACATTGTGATATAAAAAATGTTGTATGTACAGAAAAATAATTGATTGATAAGAAAGATTATAATACTAGCAGGATACCAGGAAAAAGAAATACTGATGGAGTATGGTGAATAAGGATGGCGCAGCAGCATATGATTGGTCTATGGTGCTTATGAAATAAAATGTATGCTGAAATAAGAGATCTTTATTTCCAGGAATTATGAACAGGAATACATGCATTAAAAATGGAAATAATTCAGTGTGCACAGGCCACAAGAGCAGCAGTAACTCTTTCTAGTCCAGGTGAAACTAGCTCCATGGACATTGTGTGCACTACATAGGACACAGTAGTGACTTTGAAGCCCATGTGCTTAAAACAATGAATGGGTCTTGTGAAAGATCGTGTTGTCTGCTGAAATGCCCTTAAAAGTTAAAGGGAAACTTGGTTTTCTACACTAAGCATCAAAAGCAGAAGCAAATGGGCCAAAAACAGGTTGGAATTTTGTAAGTACTGAGCAGATACACCATGAGGCTGTGCACTTCAAGTGCAGTTGCTTTAGATCCGAGGGGAAGCTCTGAAATGAGGCAAAGCTCTGCTGATTTCTTTCATCCAATCATGTACAAGCAAAAAATGCTGTTTTTTTATTTTCCTTGCATGTTCCCCTCAGATCTAGAGCAACTGCACTTTCAGTGCACTTGGAGTGCATTTGCACTGTACATCCTATTTGCCTTTAAAAAATCAACCCCCATGTGTGGATCTCAAGGGCTAATTTTCAACTTTGACTGAAGTGTAGAAAAAAAACACAAAACTAATGCAAAAATAATATGCAAACAAAATGCCCAAAAGTGCAAGAACCTATCTCCAAATATGGCATTTATAATGAAAATGGGTGTGTAGTCTGTCACTAGTTACTTCTGATTTTGAGGTCCTGGGTTCTGACTATAAAGGAGATATAAAGTGACCACTTCATGATAGAACTGGGAAACTAGCAAGACATAACTGGAGAGTGCAACATACTGGCATAACCTGAAACGATGGTCGCTGTGGGTTTCTAGAACCAAAAAGAAATGTATTCTCATGAAGTATTGGCATTCAGATCTGGAAGTGGAGATTGTTTCGTATTCAGGACTGTTAGCTATTCAAATTAAAATGTTTTGCACATGCACACTGACAATACAACACCTTTCATTTCAAACTTTTTGGACAAATTCATCTACACTCATCGGCCACTTTATTAGGTACACCTGTTCAATTGCTTGCTAACACAAATTGCTAATCAGCCAACATTGGCAGCAACTCAATGCATTTAGGCATCTAGATGTGGTGAAGACCACTTGCTTAAACACCGAGCATTAGAATGGGTAAGAAAGGGGATTTAAGTGACTTTGAATGTGGCATGGTTGTTGGTGCCAGAAGGGCTGGCCTGAGTATTTCAAAAACTGTTGATCTACAGGAATTTTCATGCACAGCCATCTCTAGGGTTTGCAGAGAATGGTCAGAAAAAGAGAAAATATCCAGTGGCAGTGGCAGTTGTGTGGACGACAATGCCTTGTTGATGTCAGAGGTCAGAGGAGAATAGACAGACTGTGACATTCAGATGGTAGGGTCAGAATTTGGTGTAAACAACATGAAAGCATGGATCCAACCTACCTTGTATCAATGGTTCAGGCTCGTTTTGGTGTGGGGGATATTTTCTCTAGCAAGGTGTACCTAATAAAGTTGCCAGTGAGTGTATAATATTTGCACAGGTGTTGAAGCAGTCAGACATCCATAGTGATATGTAGCCTTACATTAGAATGTAATGATATACCTGCATATGTAATGAGCAAATATTTTTTAGTTTACGATTTTGATTTAAAATTGAAAACTACCAACTGTTTTGTTAGAGTTTTGGGGTTGTATTCAAGATGTGCAAAGAGAGGTCACACAGATATGTCATTCATTCACAGTGTTCTGTGAATGGGAAAATTCAAGTCTCGACAGCCTTTGTGGCTGTCAGCTTGTAGTTCTCAATGAACTAGCACAGCACTGTTGAGCTCTCTAGGTAGTTCATTGAGCTTCCTGTCATTGTGTAACTGCCTGCCTGTATCAGAGGTACAGGCAGACAGATACACAGACAGTCTGCAGGACCATGGCTTAAACCCAGAATCTGCTAGTTGTGGGTGCAATGCTTTATAGGTCCCTAACCAAAAAAATAATAAATGCATATTTTTCACCTGCAAAAAATGTGCATTTAATATTTTTTTTGTAAAGGTGAACTTAGCCTTTAAAACTCTAGTTTTGCAAAAACTAAAAATCCTATGGCCTTGGTTGCATCACTTACATGTAGTAGGAAAAAGGAGGAAGCTTGTTTCCGTCTAACCATCTGTAATACTCTTCTGCATGAAGAACCAAAGCTGCTAACTGTTGTGTAGGACATGTTTATTGTACAGTATGCGTAATATGATATATATATACACAGTGCCTTGAAAAAGTATTCATACCCCTTGAAATTTTTCCCATTTTGTCATGTTACAGCCAAAAGGGTAAATGTATTTTATTGGAGTCGTATGTGATAGACCAACACATACTGGAACATAATTGTGAAGTCGAAGGAAAATTATAAAAGTTTTTCAAACTTTTTTTACAAATAAATATTGGAAAAGTGCATTTGTATTCAGCCTCCTTTACTCTATTACTCCTAACTAATATCTATTGGAACCAATTGCCTTCAGAAGTTACCTAATTAGTATATAGAGTCCACCTGTATGTAATTTAATCTCAGTATAAATACAACTGTTCTGTGAAGCTGTCAGGGATCGCGGCGTCCTGTCGGCCGGCGCATGCACGCTGGCGACGGCTCACGCTGGGACACAGGCACCAGGTCCCGGCGAACCGCGGATGACAGGACGCCACGCATGCGCAGTGGAAGCCGCGGGCGCGCCTTGGGCGGCCAATGACAGCCCGGGGGTGCGTCCTGGGCGGCCAATGACAGTGCAGGGCGCACTATTTAAAGATGCCCTGCACTGTCAGTAATTGCCGCAAGGTCTATCTGTGATTCTGAAGTCCTGCACCCGTCTAGTGACCCTGTTTGACCCTGACTACGCTGCCTGCCCCTGTGATTGACCCAGATTGCCCTGACTACGCTGCCTGCTCCTGTGATTGACCCGGATTGCCCTGACTACTCTGCCTGCTCCTGTGATTGACCCGGATTGCCTTGACCACTCTACGGACTGACTTACCCTGCTGATCCTGCGTGTGACCCGACTACTCTTTGCCCGCCGATTCTGTACCCCGCTTACCCCCACGGGACCACGATCCGTTACTACCCTGCTGGGGCCGCTATCCTCTTCACATCTGGCTCTCCCGGTACCTGCATACGTCCCCGGAGGTCTCCTCAGCCACTGGTGGGCCTGCTCAGAGGTCGTGACCTGGCCCGGGACTGTTTCAAGTCCATCCCCACCATCAGGGGCCCTGGTGAAAGCACAGCCCGGGCTTAGACCCCACGCTCTGGGTAGGTCTGTCAGTTGGCAGCCTGAGGCACCACCTGGCGGATCATAACAGAAGCCCTCAGTGGTTTGTTAGAGAACATTAGTGAACAAACAGCATCATAAATGCCAAGGAACACACCAGACAGGTCAGGGATAAGGTTGTGGTTACGTTTAAAGCAGAGTTAGATTATAAAAAAATATCCAAAGCTTTGAACATCTCACTGAGCACTGTTCAATCCATATCCGAAAATGGAAAGAGTATGGCACAACTGCAAACCTACCAAGACATTGCCGTCCACCTAAACTGACAGAGCGAGCAAGGTGAGCATTAATAAGAGAAGCAGCCAAGAGGCCCACGGTAACTCTGGAGGAGCTGCAGAGATCCACAGATCAGGTGGAAGAATCTGTCCACAGGACAACTATTAGTAGTGCACTCCACAAAGCTGGCCTTTATGGAATAGTGGCAAGAAGAAAGCCATTGTTGAAAGAAAGCCATAAGAAGTCATGTTTGCAGTTTGTGAGAAGCCATGTGGGGGAAACAGCAAACGTGGAAGAAGGTGCACTAGTCAAATGAGACCAAAATTGAACTTTTTGGCCTAAAAGTAAAACACTATGTGTGGCGGAAAACTAACACTGTACATCACCCTGAACACACCAGGGAACACACATGAAACATGGTGGTGGCTGCATCATGTTGTGGGGATGCTTTTCTTGAGCAGGGACAGGGAAGCTGGTCAGAGTTGATGGGAAGATGGATGGAGCGAAATACAGGGCAATCTCAGAAGAAAACCTGTTAGAGTCTGCAAAAGGCTTAAGACCAGGCCCACAATGGCCATAGGGCCCACCGGGCATTTGTCCGGTGGGCCGGGGCCGCTTGGATAGGAGAGGCAGTCGGGTGGCACATAGAGGACCGTGCAGTTCTCGGTTCCTCTATGTGCCGCCTAGACGCCTCTCCTATTAATCTCTTCCAGCGGCCCCCTCCCTCATCTCCTCCAGCGACCCCCCATCTCCTCCATCGGTCCACCCCTCATCTCCTCCAATGGCCCCCTCCCTCATCTCCTCCTGCTGCCCCCTCACTCATATTCATTGGGGCAGCACATTGGCTAAATGGTTAGCACTTCTGCCTGGCAGCACAAGGGTCATTGGTTAAAATCCCAGCCACGGCACCACCTGCCTGTAGTTTGTATGTTCTTCCTGTGCCTGCGTGGGTTTCCTCCCACACTCTAAAGCAGGGGTGTCCAAACTATGGCCCTCCAGGTGTTGAGCAACTGCAAGTCCCATGAGGCCTTGCAAGACTCTGGCATCCACAGGCAAGACACCCAGAGGCAGATGCATGATGGGACTTGTAGTACTTCAACAGCTGAAGGGCCATAGTTTGGACACCCCTGCTCTAAAGACATACTGGTAGGTTAATTGGATCCTGGCTAAATTTGCTCTAGTATGTGTATGTATGAATGTAAGTTAGGGACTTTAGATTGTACACCCCTTGAGGGTTAGGGACTGATGTGAATGCATAATATATATATGTAAAGCACTGCGTAAATTGACAGCGCTATATAAGTACCTGAAATAAATAAATAAATCTCCTCTAGCAGCCCCCCTCCTCATCTCCTCCAGCAGGCCCCCTTCCTCATCTCCTCCAGAAACCCCCCCCCTCCTGATCTCCTTCAGCAGCCCCCTCCCTCATCTACTCCAATCATCTCCTCCAGCAGCCCCCTCCCTCTTCTCCTCCAGCTCCTCCCCAATCTTCTCCAGCAGCCCCCTCCCTCATCTCCTGCAGCTGACCCCCCCTCATCTCATCCAGTGCTGCGGGGGATCTGTCATCATATGTTCTTTCTTTCTTTCCTTCTTTCTTTCCTTCCCTCTTTCTTTCTTTCCTACAAAAATTAAAAAAAAAAAAAATAAAATAAAAAATTGGCAAAATTTAAATAAAAATTAAAAGCTACTGACACCAGTGGCAGAATTACCAGGATCGCAAAGGTCGCATTCCTTGCTCAGTCCAAAGTGCCCGGGCCTATTTTTTTTGTCCCAGTTCGGGCCTGCTTGAGACTGGGGTGGAGGTTTACTTTCTAGCAGGACAACGACCCTAAACATACAGCCAGAGCTACAATGGAACGGTTTAGATCAAAGCATATTCATGTGTTAGAATGGCCCAGTCAAAGTACAGACCTAAATCTAATTGAGAATCTGTGGCAAGACTTGAAAATTGGTGTTCACAGACAGTCTCCATCCAATCTAGCAGAGCTTGAGCTATCTGGCCAAGAAGAATGGGCAAAAATTTTACTTTCTAGATGTGCAAAGCTGATAGAGACATACCCAAAAAGACTTGCAGCTGTAATTGCAGTGAAAGGTGGTTCTACAAAGTATTGACTCGGGGGGCTGAATACAAATGCACGCCACACTTTTCAGATATTTATTTGTAAAATAACTTTGAAAACCATTTATTATTTTCCTTCCACTTCACAATTATGTGCCACTTTGTGTTGGTCTATCACATAAAATCCCAATAAAATACATTTACCTTTTTAGTTGTAACATGGCAAAAAATGGTATATATGTTCCTGAATGTACATGCATAGACAGGTGACAAGTCAATTTACACATTAAAAGAAAAATATTCAGGATTGATAGAGTTTGCAGGCTCTTCCTATGCTTATTATATTCAAAAGGGCAAACTGTAACTGTGTAACTGTAATAAGAAAAATGGTAATTGATGAAATAGTCAATTGTTTACTGTTGTAAGCAACAAGGGTTGTAAACACTATAACTACATTAATAGGGTATTTCATGTTAGGGTCAAACATGTTTGATCAACCAATCAGCTGCCTTTATATCTTAGTAAATCTGGAATTAAACTGTACAGTATATCAAAACAGGATTTTTTTATTGCTAGAGAATTATTATAGATGGATGGGTCTAGAATATAGTATGTATTACTGCATGCATGGACTGTAGGTGCAATGTATAGATGGACATACTGTATATGCTTGATGGATGGAGTGTCCATATGCTTGCTATAACAGGAAAGGACTGAGTATTTTGAATGGGACTCTGAGGGCTTCTGATTATTGTACACTTTGCAAGTAAGCTTGGATTTTTTCATCTTTTTCTGGGTTCCAATAAATGCTCCTCTCTGGAAGAACCAAGTTGCTTTGGAAATTTGTTTGAATATTAGGAGTTTTTGTTCTATATCTGTCTGTGCACTCCTGTTTCCACAACAGCACTAATAATTACAACAATTATTATCCATCATCATCCACTATTTATAACACATTGCAGTTTGGCATATACAAGGAACTTGGAGCACCACTCAAAGCACTGCAAAGCCTCCCATCTGCAGTCCAAAGCACAGATTGGGTGCTGGAATTCAAACAAGCCTAGCAGAAGCAAATCGGAAGACAGAAGGTGAAAGTGCTACACACTGGACCCCAGCCACTATACTGAAAGGTGAGGATACGGCTTCAGCCTAAGCTCCTCCTGACTACACCACACTAATATGTTTTGCCCTGCCCATGGGGATTAATCATAGAGAATCTTGATCTATGATTAAGCCCCATGGACCGGAAGAAACATGTCAAAGGGTTGTAGTCAGAAGGAATGTAGGCTGAAGCCGTATCCTCACCTTACTGTATAGTGGCTGGGGTCCAGTGTGCGGCACTTCCATCTTCTGTCCACATTGCAAGATGTTTAGAGACAGGAAGAGGACCAGCATCCTTGCCGTGAAGATTTCTCTAGGATCCAGCTGCCTGCACTACGTGGGGGCATTACATTACAGGTAAGTGATGTGACTAAAGCTGCAGCAATTTTTTTTAAACTAAACTTCAGCTTTAAGTGGTCAGAAAAAGTAATTAGGCGTCAGAACATGACAATGGGCCAGCCTTTCAATGTCAGTACCTTTACCTCAATTCATGACCTATTAGATAACAGAAAGCATGACTATAGAATAAAGAATAGTACAAATCAGAAGTATGAGATATAAGAAATGATAAACAGAGCAACTTACTTAGAAAAAAAAATCTGAATATGGAACTTAGGCTCATAAACTCCCTGCTGATACCTAACCTGGGCATGCAGGCTCTTTTCCCAATGAATTCAAATAAATTTGTGAAAAAGTAACTAAACTGCCTTGTTATAACAAAGAAGACAATGCACAGCAAGAACTGCTGGAGATGATTAAACATTAAAGGTTCTTTGCTCTGACAGACGGATTCTATAAGAGGTATGATACATCAAGACTGGCATGTTGGCAGTGAAGATTTATAACCAGGGTACAGAAGAATCATTAAGGGCATCCATAAGGTTATATAGCAGAGGGGGCACATTTTAATAAGAATGATGTATACACTCTCTACACCCGAAGCACTCCAGGAAAAAAAAAAAATGCTTTGCCTACAGATTTCTTGATTCTATGAGTTTATATCTAGGGACTGGATCAAAGAGTGAAGATTTGTGTGCAAGATGGTAAAAGAATTCTCGCGGTGGACATACAATAGAGATTACTTACCAGCAAGTTTTGCACCACAGCAAAGAAATTAGATGAAATGAGCTTGGACAATGACATAAAAATAGTGCAGCGCTATGAGTAGTGATAGTAAAACAGATATGAGTCCACTTAAAGTCTTGGTCATAAGAACGTGTCCAGTGACAAGTAAGGGTTCAAAGTTGGTGATCCGTGTGGAAACGGCTGAAAAACGCACTCACCAGAAAAAAGACACATAAACGCAGTGTGCATCTAGAGCTCATGGATCCTCAATCCAGAAGGGAATAAAGCTGGTCCGGTTACAGGAAAAATGGATCCCTCCTCTATGGATGCAGCAACAGATCCTCCTCTTCCCAGTTAGGTGTAGGATTCCAAGATCAGGGTTCTGCAAGCAAAAAGCTTCCAGATTCCAGATGCACAGGACAAATTTCCAGAAGCTCATAGCACTTCCGGCATCAACATGTTGAATGTTGATGCCGGAAGTGCTATGAGCTTCTGGAAATTTGTTTATTCCCTTCTGGATTGAGGATCCATGAGCTCTAGATGCACACTGTGTTTATGTGTCTTTTTCTGGTGAGTGCGTTTTTCAGCCGTTTCCACACGGATCACCAACTTTGAATCCTTACTTGTCACTGGACACGTTCTTATGACCAAGACTTTAAGTGGACTCATACATGTTGAATGTTGATGCCGGAAGTGCTATGAGCTTCTGGAAATTTGTCCTGTGCATCTGGAATCTGGAAGCTTTTTGCTTGCAGAACCCTGATCTTGGAATCCTACACCTAACTGGGAAGAGGAGGATCTGTTGCTGCATCCATAGAGGAGGGATCCATTTTTCCTGTAACCTGACCAGCTTTATTCCCTTCTGGATTGAGGATCCATGAGCTCTAGATGCACACTGCGTTTATGTGTCTTTTTTCTGGTGAGTGCGTTTTTCAGCTGTTTCCACACGGATCACCAACTTTGAATCCTTACTTGTCACTGGACACGTTCTTATGACCAAGACTTTAAGTGGACTCATATCTCTTTTACTATCACTACTCATAGCGCTGCACTATTTTTATGTTATTCTATTTTAAGTATATATCGGTTGCTTAGAGTGCTTAGCCGCTTTCAGGACTAGCGCTCACTGTGTTTTTTCCCTATTCGATGAGCTTGGACAATGGCACTTGTGGGGATTGTTCAGTGTGGCATTAAAATAACAGTTCAGCAGTAAGCTCTGGACAAGCTTATGGGACAACTTCACATAATAAAATTTCTGCTGTCTCAATGTTCTGAACTGGATGCCTGCATGTCATCTACTAGGCCATAATGGAAATAATTATATGTTCAGAGTCTGCAATAATCTTGCTGCTTGTGATTATGTTGACGCTGCATTGTTTCAGCAACATTCTGTTTTCACAGATATGTATAAGAAGGTAATATTGGCTGCACACAATTTAAATATTTAACATTATAGATAGATAAAAGTCCTTCAGGTTATATTGTCAGGGAGGATTTATGGATAAAACAAAATCATATTATACTCTTCCCAAACTGACTACATCTGAAATATCACCACTTTGAATCAATTCTTGAAATACTAAAAAGTATGAGAGAGGCCTGTAATTGGCATCATAGGTAGACCTCAACTATGAGAGACAAAATGAGAAAAAAAATCCAGACAATCACATTGGCTGATTTGGAAAGAATTTAATTGCAAATTATGGTGAAAAATAAGTATTTGGTCACCTACAAACAAGCAAGATTTCTGGCTCTCACAGACCTTTACCTTCTTCTTTAAGAGGCTCCTCTGTCCTGCACTCATTACCTATATCAATGGCACCTGTTTGAACTTGTTATCAGTATAAAAGACACCTGTCCACAACCTCAAACAGTCACACTCCAAACTCCACTATGATGAAGACCAAAGAGCTGTCAAAGGACACCAGAAACAAAATTGTAGACCTGCACCAGGCTGGGAAGACTGAATCTGCAATAGGCAAGCAGCTTGGTGTGAACAAATCAACTGTGGGAGCAATAATTAGAAAATGGAAGACATACAAGACCACTGATAATCTCCCTCGATCTGGGGCTCCACGCAAGATCTCACCCCATGGGGTCAAAATGATCACAAGAATGGTGAGCAAAAATCCCAGGACCACACGGGGGAACCTAGTGAATGACCTGCAGAGAGCTGGGACCAACGTAACAAAGGCTACCATCAGTAACACACTACGCCGCCAGGGACTCAGATCCTGCTTAAGCCAGTACATGTCCGGGCCCGTCTGAAGTTTGCTAAAGAGCATTTGGATGATCCAGAAGAGGATTGGGAGAATGTCATATATTCAGATGAAACCAAAATAGAACTGTTTGGTAGAAACACAACTCGTCATGTTTGGAGGTGAGAGAATGCTGAGTTGCATCCAAAGAACACCATACCTACTGTGAAGCATGGGGGTGGCAACATCATGCTTTGGGGCTGTTTCTCCACAAAGGGACCAGGATGACTGATCCATGTACAGGACAGAATGAATGGGACCATGTATCGTGAGATTTTGAGTGCAAACCCCCTTCCATCAGCAAGGGCATTGAAGATGAAACGTGTCTGGGTCTTCCAACATGACAATGATCCCAAACATACCGCCCGGGCAACGAAGGAGTGGCTTCGTAAGAAGCATTTCAAGGTCCTGGAGTGGCCTAGCCAGTCTCCAGATCTCAACCCCATAGAAAACCTTTGGAGGGAGTTGAAAGTCAGTGTTTCCCAGCGACAGCCCAAAAACATCACTGCTCTAGAGGAGATCTGCATGGAGGAATGGGCCAACATACCAGCAACAGTGTGTGCCAACCTTGTGAAGACTTACAGGAAACGTTTGACCTCTATCATTGCCAACAAAGGATGTATAACAAAGTATTGAGATGAACTTTTGATATTGACCAAATACTTATTTTCCACCATAATTTGCAAATAAATTCTTTCCAAATCAGCCAATGTGATTGTCTGGATTTTTTTTCTAATTTTGTCTCTCATAGTTGAGGTCTACCTATGATGCCAATTACAGGCCTCTCTCGTCTTTTTAAGTGGGAGAACTTGCACAATTGGTGGCTGACTAAATACTTTTTTGCCCCACTGTATATATGTAGCACTCTCCTAGTTAGCTAATTATTGTTTTAGTTAGATGGCTGAGTAACAGCCTGAGTGATAGTCAGAGGGTCACATTTGGGTCAGGTCTGAGAGGCTCTGCACATCAATTCTCTGATACTTTCGTATAAATAAAGAGTGCGCTTATTATTCACAAAAAATGCAAGGATAAATAATAGAAATAACAAATAAAGTCCATAAATATAAACATAAGTCCAGCCACCATAAACAGTGATAATCTGATATCAATTTAATGTTAATCTTGAAACAAACACCCATGTGCAAATCCGACACCAGATGAAATGAATACAGTCACCAGAGCTATATGCTGATTAAATTATAAACCAGCATGATAGCATTTTGCTCTGGGAGCGATGATCTGCAGGATATCCCAGTAGAGGAACAGCAACCAATAGTGATCCAATCAGTACATATGGAACAGCTAGGCAGCACATATGGAACAGCTAAGCAGCAAATGGTCTTCCAATAACATGGGCAAAGCTCGAGGAATCAGAAGAGATATGATGTTGCAGTACGTTTAAAACCAGTAAAATTTTATTAGTAAAGTATAACACTCACAAGGAAGGTGTCTAGCCAACACCAGCAATGACAGCCTCTATAATAACATATCCATGAGGGAAAAAACCAAGGGACAAACCTCCTGCACTGCGATCTCACAGCCGACAGCTGGGAGGAAAGTCCTGACGTCACGTCCACTAGGCCACACCCAACGCGTTTCGTCACTTGACGTCTTCCTTCCTTGTGAGTGTTACACTTTACTAATAAAATTTTACTGGTTTTAAATGTCCTCAATGACCCCCAGAGCAAGGACCATCTTTGGGGAAAGGAGCATTTGGGTGAGAAACCTGACAAACTCTACACCCGGGGACTGTTTATCTGAAAGTGGCAGGCACTGGATCCCCTTGCCCAGGGATTCCCTCAGGCAGCTGGGTTAAGAGGAGATTTCATCTGGGGTCTTGGGTGGTATAAAAGGAGAGGCTGGAGAGTTCTTCAAGAATAGTTTGCTGTCTAACGGACTTGTACATAGTTGCTAAGGAGTTTGTCTTCAGTTAAGAGTTCCCTTCTGCCTCCCTGGCACCTCTCAACCCCATCTACGTTTATTACCCCTTAATAAAATCTAAAAAAAACAAGCTCAAGGACTGTTTACTGTCCCCATGTGCAAGGTATGAAAAAAATGTGTGGTGCATGGCTGTGCAGGGCAATAGAGGGACCCAAAACTCAGTAACTCCTAAGGGGGTAGTGCTACACACACACACACACATATATATATATATATATATATATATATATATATATATATATATATAGTGGCAGTGCGGTATCCTGCCACAGTGGAAATCATGATGGAGACCCAGGATTCTCAACCATACAGGTTGAGGGGCTCCAGGCAGTTCTCATAATGCAGAGCAAACTGGTTTATAAGTTTCCTCTTTGGTTTGTAAAGCCTGTTTTGGGACCTGTAGCCTGGAGATTTCTAAGAGATTTGGGAGGGATGAAATCTCCAATCCTGGGCCCATATTTTGAGAGCAGCCAGCGCGATGATTGCACAGGTGTGTGTAGGCCTTTTTGTGGAGACCAGGTCATGATTCTGAGCTCCACCCCGGCAGACGGAGTCAGGAGGGCTCCACCCCGGCAGACGGAGTCAGGAGGGCTCCACCCCGGCAGACGGGAGGTCTCTGCCTTGGAGTCAGGTGGGCTTCACCAAGGAGAGGTGAAAGCCAGACTAGCTGTGTGCTAGAGGTTTGCTGTGTGCACAAAACAACCTTTTGGAAGGAGTCTGCAGGAAACAGACATAAAGCGGTATACCTGAGAGAGCCAGAAGGCTGACATTTGTGTGATGGTGGATACCCCTGCGTGGGAAGCATTTTGGTTATTGAACACTTTCCTTTAAATAAAATTGGGCAAAAAGGCCCTTAAAAAGAAGCGAGTTGCTGTGTGCTTTGAAGAAGCTCTACCATTTAGAAGGGAGTTCCCACAATATATATATACAGTGGGGATCGAAAGTTTGGGCACCCCAGCTAAAAATTTGTATTAATGTGCATAAAGAAGCCAAGGAAAGATGGAAAAATCTCCAAAAGGCATCAAATTACAGATTAGACATTCTTATAATATGTCAACAAAAGTTAGATTTTATTTCCATCATTTACACTTTCAAAATAACAGAAAACAAAAAAATGGCGTCTGCAAAAGTTTGGACACCCTGCAGAATTTATAGCATGCACTGCCCCCTTTGCCAAGCTGAGACCTGCCAGTGTCATGGATTGTTCTCAATCATCGTCTGGGAAGACCAGGTGATGTCAATCTCAAAGGTTTTAAATGCCCAGACTCATCTGACCTTGCCCCAACAATCAGCACCATGGGTTCTTCTAAGCAGTTGTCTAGAAAACTGAAACTGAAAATAGTTGACGCTCACAAAGCTGGAGAAGGCTATAAGAAGATAGCAAAGCGTTTTCAGATGTCAATATCCTCTGTTCGGAATGTAATTAAGAAATGGCAGTCATAAGGAACAGTGGAAGTTAAAGCAAGATCTGGAAGAACAAGAAAAATATCAGACAGAACAGCTCGCAGGATTGTGAGAAAAACAATTGAAAACCCACGTTTGACTGCACGATCCCTCCAGAAAGATCTAGCAGACACTGGAGTTGTGGTACACTATTCCACTATAAAGAGATACTTGTACAAATATGGTCTTCATGGAAGAGTCATCAGAAGAAAACCTCTTCTACATCCTCACCACAAAAATCATCGTTTGAACTTTGCAAATGAACATATAGACAAGCCTGATGCATTTTGGAAACAAGTTCTGTGGACCGATGAGGTTAAAATTGAACTTTTTGGCCGGAATGAACAAAGGTACGTTTGGAGAAGAAGGGGCACAGAATTGAATGAAAAGAACCTCTGTCCAACTGTTAAGCATGGGGTTGGATCAATCATGCTTTGGGGTTGTGTTGCAGCCAGTGGCACAGGGAACATCTCACGAGTAGAAGAAAAAATGGATTCAATAAAATTTCAGCAAATTTTGGATGGTAACTTGATGCCATCTGTGAAAAAGGTGACGTTAAAGAGAGGATGGCTTCTACAAATGGATAATGATCCTAAACACACCTCGAAATCCACGGGGGATTACATCAAGAGGCGTAAACTGAAGGTTTTGCCATGGCCTTCACAATCTCCTGACCTCAACATCATTGAAAATCTATGGATAGACCTTAAAAGAGCAGTGCGTGACAGACAGCCCAGAAATCTCAAAGAACTGGAAGACTTTTGTAAGGAAGAATGGGCAAAGATACCTCAAACAAGAATGGAAAGACTCTTGGCTGGCTACAAAAAGCATTTACAAGCTGTGATACTTGCCAAAGGGGGCAGTACAAGGTATTAACTCTGCAGGGTGCCCAAACTTTTGCAGACGCCATTTTTTTGTTTTCTGTTATTTTGAAAGTGTAAATGATGGAAATAAAATCTAACTTTTGTTGACATATTATAAGAATGTCTAATCTGTAATTTGATGCCTTTTGGAGATTTTTCCATCTTTCCTTGGCTTCTTTATGCACATTAATACAAATTGCCCAAACTTTCGATCCCCACTGTATATATATATATATATATAGTTTATAGTAGTGACAGTGCTGTTGGAAGAATAAAAGGTCACGCAGAGTTCTTAAGGGTCCAGATTGGTGGGTTCCAGGAATGTCTGTTCTGAGTGGAGAAAATTGTTTTTCATCTTTCTGTCGGATTGGTAATTCCTGGTTTGGGTTATAGCGTCTGGAGGCTTTAAAGTGGTTGTAAAGGCTGAAGGTTTTTTACCTTCATGCATTCTATGCATGAAAGTAAAAAAACCTTCTGTGTGCAGCAGCTCCCCCAGCCCCCTCAATACTTATCTGAGCCTCATCGCAATCCAGCAATGTGAATGATAGCCTTGGCTGTCCCAGGTCTCTGCCTCATCATTGGCTGAGACAGCAAGCAGGAGTCCGCTGCTGTCAATCACAGCCAGTCAGCCAATGAGGAAAAAGGGGGGGCAGGACCAAGCTGCAGCTCCATATGTAAATGGACACATGGAGCAGAGGGTGCCCCCATAGCAGGCTGCATGCTGTGGGGGCACCCGACAGACAGGAGGAGCCAGGAGAGCAGACAGAGGACCTGAATAGAGGTGGATCCAGGCTGCTCTGTGCAAAACCACTGCACACACTAGGCAAATATAAAATTTTTGTTATTTTACAAAAAAAAAATGAACCTTTAGAATCTCTTTAAAGAGTCTTGGGAAGGATGAAGCCTCAAACCCTGTGTCTAAGTCTTACAGGATACCACCAGGTTGTGCACAGCGTTTATAATCAAGGGGCTGTCTGTAGTTCAGGGCTCTACCCCAGAGACACAAGGCCCCCGCCCAGAAGTCAGGGTGTGGACCAGTGCAGCAAGGAGCTGTGGAGTATGCAGAGTATACATGTGAGCACAGTGGTGCTGAAATACAGTATGAAGGACAACACAAAAGGCCTAAGCTTGAGGCTTAAGCAGCAATATTGCAAGAAGCCAGGAGACTTAATACTGGTTTGCTTTTGTGTTTTGAATTGATGATGGAAACCCCTGTGTGGATAACCTGCAAGTTACTTTTGGACTTTTCATTTAAATAAAAGTGGGTCACTAGCCCTGAAACTGTATTACATGTTGGTCTGAACTCACTAAGAATCTCTATTCTTGAATGAAACCCCCACACAAATTAAAATATATACTTACATATATGTACATTTATATATTTAACACTCCCCCATACCCCTGGAAGTATGGTGACATGGTGGGTTGAAACAAGGTGGGATGAAATTTCACCTCAGGGTGTAGAGTACTTGAGGAATAGTATGAATAGATAAGCTCCAGTGACTTTGAGGTAAAAACGCCCCAGCACCTTTCAACACCTAATGGAAAGATGTCTTGGAGACTTTAACTTTAAGACGGTGCTAATCTACCTCAATGGTATCATTATTTTCTCCTAAACAATCGAAGATCATGTTAAACATCTGGACCGGATGATGGCAAAGAACACCAAATGCACCTAAGGCCTGTCTGTGACTTGGTCTCTGAGTAGCTCAACCCCATAAAGAAGTCCGAGAAAGCCGAGAGCCTGAGGATCAGACAAGTCCTGTCTGGAGAGCTGAAAGGATCTTTGGGTCCAATCCACTGCTCCTGTGGATATAAAAAGGGACAGTGGTCCAGAGCCAGAGAGGCCTTGGAGAAAGAAGGATATTCCCCAAAGATTCCCCTGAAGGTGTTCAAGAGCCTTGCGGCTGGTCAATCAGTTGTGTTCCGTGGAGAACCGAATGTAGCTGGCCAGCTAAGACCAGTCCTAGGTTGCTAATATGGTTCACATATATGTGTGTGCCAAACCTGCCAATAACCTCAGTACAGTATATATGTGCATATGTTAAAGCCAAAAGCAGAATCATTGCTGTGATTTATGTCTTTGATTGTTATATGACATTTTTATATTAATTGTGTTAGCAGAAGCAGAAAAGGAAAATATGCCTTTAAGAGTTAGTATAAGGTGAGCCAATCACAGACAGCCTCACACTGTACAGAGCCTTAACCAATCCCAGTCAGTTTCACATTTATGCCTGTGTAAAACTCCCTGCTAGGATTTTCTAGAGACACATGCTCACCAGACAGAGGAGGAAACAGGCAAAGTTCCAATCAGAGAAGCTCCATGGAAGTAGAGAAGGCCAAATAGGTATTTAATGCACTTGTGTGTTCCTCTATGGTTTGGCAGTGCAGGTAGATCTGTGTGTAAAAACTGTTGTGTGTGTTTACTTGTAGTTCCACCGAACATATCGAATTTACGAACTTACGAATCAAGTCACTGTAGAGTAATCATAATCAAACGAATTTACCGAATCTAACGAATTTATCAAGCTATCGAATCAACCCAATGTAATACGAATTAAACCATTGTAATATGAAAGAAACAAGCCATTGTAAGCAGTGTTATATGAAGAAGTTTGAAGTTATTAAAGAAGTTAACTAAAGTATTCGGTGTGCTCTTTAAACCTACTGCATTCATAGAGCGGCATTGGAGGAATTACAGAGTAAAGTCAGTCTAATTAAACAAAGAAACATCAATTGCATAATTTTTCTGATGCCACAGCGCACAAGGCACTACAAGTGCTGCGCCTGCCACACCGAAAGATGTGAGAGCAATCCAACCCTGAGCTTTCCCCGAAGAATCCATCCACTGGGGAATGCCACTGTTGGACTTGAATGCACATGGGCTCTAAATGTGCAGTGGAGTCATTAATCTCCTAAAATCAAGATCCACCACATTACACTGAGAAGGGAGTTCCTGCTACACAGGTTGCTACACCCACTCATCCCTTAAAGGGGACCTCTGGTTTACTGGATCCTCATACCACCCAAAAGTGCCTAGACGTACCACCTATCCAGAGGGAGGATATTTCTGTACCAGGCTTAATCTGCTACCTTAAAGAGGAGCTCTGATGATTGATTTATATGCATATTATCTTTACGCATCTGGTGAGTGCGTATTCTTACCCCGCTTTTAAAAGCACAAGCACTGAAGTATTGACATAGTGGGCACTCTACACATGGATTGTCACTTCATTTATTTATATGGACTGCAATATTTTTTATATATACCTATTTATAGCGCTGCACTTTATTTCCTGAGGTTTTATTTGGTTACCTTTAGTGCACAGTTGCTGTTGCTGAAAGTGCTCACTTTGTATTTTATTCACTACCAGACAATGACCCTCTGTTAAGTGACTCTGCTGAAGAAAAAAAAAATGCTGCCCTATTCTGCCTAATTGTGAATGACTTCCTGCAAGATTCTCTGATTATGCTGTTTGACTGTGCCTATTGGTTCTGCCTTTACCCCCCAGTCACTTCATTGTTACTGTTTTATTATGTTGCAATGCTGAGGACAACATCTATTAAAGAAGGGGGAGTGTAGGCAGGTGCAATCTGTTAACTCTGCTGCAGGGGGTACTCAAATGAGTGCTGCCTCAGCCTGGAGAGGAAGTCAAGGAAAACCTGGTTGCTCTGTGGTTTCCTGAGTAATGGAGTAGCATACCAATTGGCTGTGCTGCATCCACGTGACCCCTGTTGGCCATCTTTATAAGTCCTGTAAGCCGTGGAGCGGGGTGGGCTCCCCAGGATACAGTGAAGTCCCGAAGGAGGAAAGCAACCCCAACACCAGCTTTTGCCACAACAGAATTTTACTTAGATGTGGAAAATAAACACAACCACAAATGCTGGAAACATACAATAAATTTACATACACCCAGACCAAAGGCTGAGACCCTTGTGCTGCACAGCACGGCGCCTTCTGATGGATGAAGGTAGAAAGTGAACTAATTTTCCTACTGGTTTGGGAGTGAGTTTTGCCTTGCCTAGAACAACAGTGTGATTCTCCATTAATTCCTGAGGTCTTTAAATAGGCTACTGCAGCAATAGCTTCGACTGATGCATCAAAGAAAATATGAATCTCCTATGGCCAGCAGTTGAAATGGAAATTGGAACATAGCAATGTGAAATCTGAAGTTTTTCTAATGACCTCAAAGAACATTTCCACCTTTCCCACTTGTGTTGTTTCTTACTAGGTAAAGGAGTATCCCACTCTATGTTCTCAATAGATAACTCTTAGCAGGATCTTACCTTGAATGGTAACTGGAGCAATGAAACCCAGTGGATCATAGATGCTGTTCCCCACTGACAAGACTCCATTCTGAGTGAAGGGTTTGTCACAAGTTGACACTTGAAAGGTGAATGTGTCTTGTTTGATGTTACACAGCAAACCCAAACTTCGTTGTATGGGAGGCACATCTGTACCTAAATCAAGGTTTTTTAGACTAGTGGCATAGTCCTCGGAGGGAAAAGTATTCATAGTTCCTGGCTGTTAGATATAATCTTGTGAAGTCTAAGGTTTGCTACAGACAGCATTTCCTTTTTTCTGGTGAGAAGAGTGATTGCTTCTTCAGCAGATGGAAAGGATTTGAGTGCATCGTCAACGTAGAAGTTTCTTTCAACAAATTGGTGGGCATCAGATCCATATTCATTTTCTCCAGCCTAAGCTGTTCTCCTTAGCCCATTAGTTGCCACTGCAGGGGAAGGACTGTTATCGAAAACATGTACCTTCATTCGATATTCTATCACTTCCTTGTTGATGTCATTGTCTTTGTGCCATAGAAACCTGAGGTAGTCTCTGTTGTCTTCTTTGACAGCAAAGCAGTGAAACATTTGTTGAATGTTGGCCTTTACTGCTATAGGCTCTTGTCTGAAGCGGATCAGGACTCCTATTAGACTGTTGTTCAAGTTGGGTCCAGTAAGGAGAATGTTAAGAGAAACACATTTTTGCTGAGCGCTGGAATCAAAGACAACTCTGATTTGATCAGGTTTGTGTGGGTGATACACGCCAAAAAATGGAAGGTACCAGCATTCTTCTTCCTCTTTTAGTGGGGGAGCAGGCTCTGCATAATCTCTGTCAAATATATTTTGCATAAAGTCCACAAAGTGCCTTTGCATCTCTGGTTTCCTGCTTAAGTTGTGCTTTAAGGAGGAGAATCTAGAATGGCCTGCTGCAAGTTGTTGGGCAATCTCTCTCTTGGGAGACTAACAGAAGAAGAATCTGAGCATCTTTGTCAAGTGGTGGTATCTCACTTTCTATTACTTTCTGGTGAGGGTGATGGAAGGCAGCAGCTGGTGTAGGGATTTCTTCCCTGTTAGCAGGTATCTGGTTGCACTCAACAAGTGTAGGTAGGAGTAATTGCAGGTTACCTTTGAGAGGAGATACCATGAATCCATGAGCCCTTCTTCCAAAAACCTCTGTAGTTCCATTACAAGTACCCAAGGTGTAAGGATGAGCTTCACCCTTTATTTCAAACAGATCAAACAGTTCAGATCTTGCAAGTGATCTATTGCTCTGATCATCTAAGATATCATACACCTTTGGAGTCTTTTCTGGTTGATCTTGGTGGTATATGTTCACCAGGCATTTCTTAGCACATGACTTATCACAGCGGTCTTCCCCACAAACTTCAGTGCAGGATGAAGAAATGATGGTGGAATCAGGCACTTGATCTGGATTCTCCCTGCCTTTCCCTGACCTGGGAGGAGAGTTAACAGGTTGTGCAGAACTGGGTTCAAGTGAATGGAGGGCTTGCATATGTTCTTCTGAGCCACACTCTTTGCACTTGATGGACATATTACAGTCCTTAGCAAAATATTTGGTGAAGCACAACACTTGAAACATACTGTACATACATAGTTACATACATAGTTAGTCTGGGTGAAAAAAGACAAAATTCCATCCAGTTCAACCATTAAAAAAAAAAAAGTTATTATCCTATACCCACAGTTGATCCTGAGGAAGGCAAAAAAAACCCCAGCAAATCATGATCCAATTTGCTCCTACAGAGAAAATAATTAATTCCTGATACTCCGAGAGGCAATTGGATATTCCCTGGATAAACTTTACCTATAAATGTTAGTATCCAGTTATATTCTGTGTATCTAGGAAAGAATGCAGGCCTTTTTTAAAGCAATCCACTGAGCTGGCCAGAACCAACTCTTGAGGGAGTCTATTCCACATTTTCACAGCTCTCACCGTGATAAAACCTTTCCGTGTTTGGAGATTAAATTTCTTTTCCTCCAGACATAAAGAGTGCCCCCTTGTCATCTGTGATGACCTCATGGTGAATAACTCTGCACCAAGTTCACTATATGAACCACTGATGTATTTATACATGTTGATCTTACCCCCCCCCTTAATCTCCTCACTCAAGAGAGAATAAATTCAGTTTCTCTAATCTTCCCTCATAGCTGATCTCCTCCATGCCTCTTATCAGTTTGGTTGCCCTTCTCTGCATTTTCTCCATTTCCACAATGTTCTTTTTGTGAATTGGTGCCCAAAACTGAACTGCATATTCCAGATGAGGTGTTACTAATGATTTGTACAGGGGTAAAATAATATCGCTCTCTCTGGAGTCTATACCTCTTTTATTACAAGAGAGGATTTTGCTTGCTTTAGAAACCGCAGCTTGGCATTGCATGCCATTATTAAGCTTGTGATCTACCAGAACCCCCAAATCCTTCTCCACCTTTGATTCCCCCAATTGTACCCCCCTAGTATGTATGATGCATGCATATTCTTAGCCCCCAAGTGTATAACCTTACATTTATCAACATTAAACTTCATTTGCCACATAGTTGCTGTCAGGAATGGACTTGCCAATAATGGTGGGACTCACCTGCCTTGTGGGCTGCAGTACCAGGGCTGGCCAGCGGGTGCTCTCAACAACCAGAGGTTCACTTCGGCAATTAGCCATCACCTGGGGCTGATTGCAGGTGTATTTAAGGGATAGCCAGACCTGCAATCTGTGCCTTGGTGTGTGTTTTTCCATGGGCCCCTGTACCTTGTAACCTGCGTTCCTGTTCCTGCCTGACTTGTTGCCGACCCTGCCTGATCCTGACCTCTGCTGACTTCTCCTGTTTGATCCCTGGCTTGTGACCCTGACCATTCTCTCCGCCTGCTCCTCCTGTACCTACCTGCCCGATAGTTATCGACCCAGCCTGCCTGACTACGTTGTGCTCTATATGTGTATGTACCTGTGTATCTATACCAGTTTAGGTTTGGGTTTGTTTCACCTTGTTGTATGTATTTGTGTTAGCTTGGGGTTTGGTGCACTGTGTTTGTGTTTGTATTGTTAGTCTTAATAAATTGTCTTATTTATAACATATCTGAAGCTTGCGTTTCCCTGTGTCAGTCCACACACTTCTGGTCACACCCGCATCCCTGACATTACACCAAGGCCAATCCTGACCAGAAGTGGCTGCACAGGGAAGCCATCTTGGCTTATTGTTGCTGGGAAGGATGGATCTTGATGAGGTGGTGTATTTATCTCTGCTAGTGTTTGATGACAAATACTATGCTTATCAGACTCTGAAGGAGCATACCCGGGATCAACTGCTAGAGTGTATAAGGATCGCTCATTGTCTAGTTGATCAGGGCACAGAGTTTTCTGAGGTGCAGCCATTGATCCAGGTTTGTGCTGAGTTAGCTCGGTCCTTTACCCCTGAAAGCAGAAATGACTTTTTTCCCCCATGTAGTGTGGATCAAGTGGAATCACTGGTATGGTTGTTGGAGGATGATCCAGATTGTTTCCATGAGCACTATGCAGCATGTCCATCACATGTGCTTATGGATTGCATAAACGCAGTGCAGTCTTTGATCAGACAGGCTATGTGTAAGCTGAGTTTTGTTAAACCAGTACTGCAGACATGGACAGATTTGTTACACCCAGCCTCAGTCGGCTTGCAACATCATTCCTCTGCTCAAGGCACTCTTCCTGCATCCCCGACAGCACCCCCAGTGATGGCCCAGTATATTCTACTAACTACCACATACCAGTCCCCTGCTCCCACTCGCTGCACCTATCCTTTCTTCAACCTTGTAAAGAAGTCCTCTGTAGCAACTGCTCCCTCCTCTGTTCCATCCTCCAGCTCTTCTCTGCCTTCAGCTGCTCCATCCGTTTACAAACCTGCGCTTACTTACAGTGCTCCGGTAACTAAAACCAGGAAAAGGCAAAAATTCTTTCCAACCAATACCATCCTGCCAGTATCCAAACCGGTCAGCCTGCCATCTGAGAACCCGCCTTCCGTGGTGCAGCCTGGTGCCTCGGTGCCCACAATTCAGCCTGATGTCTCTACCCAGCCTGATGTCTCTACCCAGCCTGATGTCCTTACCCAGCCTGATGTCCTTACCCAGCCTGATGAACTGATCCAGCCTGATGATCCTATTATGCCAGACGGCTCGGTGCCCGCAGTCTTGCCAGACGACTCAGTGTCCCCGCAGTCTTGCCAGACGACTCGATGCCCGCTGTTCTGCCAGTTGACTCGGTGCCCGCAGTCTTGCCAGACGACTCGGTGCCCGCAGTCTTGCCAGACGACTCGATGCCTGCAGTCTTGCCAGACGACTCGGTGCCCGCAGTCTTGCCAAACGACTCGATGCCCGCTGTTCTGCCAGTTGACTCGGTGCCCGCAGTCTTGCCAGACGTCTTGATGCCCACTGTTCCGCCAGTTGACTCGGTGCCCGCGGTCTTGCCAGACGACTCGGTGCCCGCGGTCTTGCCAGACGACTCGGTGCCCGTGGTCTTGCCAGACGACTCGATGCCCGCTGTTCCATCAGTTGACTCGGTGCCCGCGGTCTTGCCAGACGACTCGGTGCCCACAGTCTTGCCAGACGACTCGATGCCCGCTGTTCCGCCAGTTGACTCGGTGCCCGCAGTCTTGCCAGACGACTCGATGCCCACTGTTCCGCCAGTTGACTCAGTGCCCGCGGTCTTGCCAGATGACTCGGAGCCCGCGGTCTTGCCAGATGACTCGGAGCCCGTGGTCTTGCCAGATGACTCGGAGCCCGCGGTCTTGCCAGATGACTCGGAGCCCGCGGTCTTGCCAGATGACTCGGTGCCCGCAGTCTTGCCAGACGATCCAATGCCTGATGACCCAGTGCCCACTGTCATGCCTGGTGACCCAATGCCCGCTGTCGTGCCTGATGACTCGATGCCCGCTGTCGAGCTAGACGATCCAATGCCTGATGGCCCAGTGCCCGCTGTCATACCTGGGGACCCAATGCCCGCTGTCGTGCCAGTTGACTCAGAGCCAGCTGCCACACCTGATGACTCGGTGCCCACTGCCTTGCCAGATGACTCGGTGCCCGCTGTCGAGCCAGATGACCTGATGCCTGGTGACCCGATGCCCGCTGTCGTGCCTAGTGACCCGATGCCCGCTGTTGAGCCAGATGACCTGGTGCCCGCGGTCAAGCAAGACGATCCAATGTCTGATGACCCGGTGCCCGCTGTTGTACCTGGTGACCCAATGCCCGCTGTCGAGCCAGATGGCCCGGTGCTTGCCGCCCTGCCTGGTTGCCCGGTGCCCGCCACTCCGCCTGGGGGCCCGGTGCCTGCTGCTCCACCTGGTGGCCCGGTGCCCGCCACCCTGTCTGGGGGCCCGGTGCCTTCTGCCCCGCCTGGTGACCCGGTGCCCGCTGCCCCGCCTGGTGGCCCGGTGCCCGCTGCTCCACCTGGTGGCCCGGTGCCCGCTGCTCCGCCTGGTGATCGGGCGTCCAGCCTGCTGTGCCTCTGTCCGGTGCCCAGCCCGAAGTGCCTCCGTCCGGTGTCCAGCCCGAAGTGCCTCCGTCCGGTGTCCAGCCCGAAGTGCCTCCGTCCGGTGTCCAGCCCTAAGTGCCTCCGTCCGGTGTCCAGCCCGAAGTGCCTCCGTCCGGTGTCCAGCCCGAAGTGCCTCCGTCCGGTGTCCAGCTCGAAGTGCCTCCGTCCGGTGTCCAGCCCGAAGTGCCTCCGTCCGGTGTCCAGCCCGAAGTGCCTCCGTCCGGTGTCCAGCCCGAAGTGCCTCCGTCCGGTGTCCAGCCCGAAGTGCCTCCGTCCGGTGTCCAGCTCGAAGTGCCTCCGTCCGGTGTCCAGCCCGAAGTGCCTCCGTCCGGTGTCCAGCCCGAAGTGCCTCCGTCCGGTGTCCAGCCCGAAGTGCCTCCGTCCGGTGTCCAGCCCGAAGTGCCTCCGTCCGGTGTCCAGCCCGAAGTGCCTCCGTCCGGTGTCCAGCTCGAAGTGCCTCCGTCCGGTGTCCAGCCCGAAGTGCCTCCGTCCGGTGTCCAGCCCGAAGTGCCTCCGTCCGGTGTCCAGCCCGAAGTGCCTCCGTCCGGTGTCCAGCTCGAAGTGCCTCCGTCCGGTGTCCAGCTCGAAGTGCCTCCGTCCGGTGTCCAGCTCGAAGTGCCTCCGTCCGGTGTCCAGCTCGAAGTGCCTCCGTCCGGTGTCCAGCTCGAAGTGCCTCCGTCCGGTGTCCAGCTCGAAGTGCCTCCGTCCGGTGTCCAGCTCGAAGTGCCTCCGTCCGGTGCCCAGCTTGAAGTGCCTCCGTCCGGTGCCCAGCCCGATGTGCCAGTCTTTGATATCCCGCCAGTCACCGGACCTGGGCGGTGGAACATTTTGCCCAGCTAGGACTGTTTGGAGCGTCCTGAGGCCGCTCCTTGAGGGGGGGTACTGTCAGGAATGGACTTGCCAATAATGGTGGGACTCACCTGCCTTGTGGGCTGCAGTACCAGGGCTGGCCAGCGGGTGCTCTCAACAACCAGAGGTTCACTTCGGCAATTAGCCATCACCTGGAGCTGATTGCAGGTGTATTTAAGGGATGGGCAGACCTGCAGTCTGTGCCTTGGTGTGTGTTTTTCCATGGGCCCCTGTACCTTGTAACCTGCATTCCTGTTCCTGCCTGACTTGTTGCCGACCCTGCCTGATCCTTACCTCTGCTGACTTTTCCTGTTTGATCCCTGGCTTGTGACCCTGACCATTCTCTCCGCCTGCTCCTCCTTTACCTACCTGCCCGATAGTTATCGACCCAGCCTGCCTGACTACGTTGTGCTCTATATGTGTATGTACCTGTGTATCTATACCAGTTTAGGTTTGGGTTTGTTTCACCTTGTTGTATGTATTTGTGTTAGCTTGGGGTTTGGTGCATTGCGTTTATGTTTGTATTGTTAGTCTTAATAAATTGTCTTATTTATACCATATATGAAGCTTGCGTTTCCCTGTGTCAGTCCACACACTTCTGGTCACACCCGCATCCCTGACAGTTGCCCAATTACACAGTACATTGAGGTCAGCTTGTAAATTGAAGGCATCCTGTAAGGACAATATTCCACTGCACAGCTTGGTGTCATCTGCAAAGACTGAAATGGTATTTCTAATCCCAGACCCTATATCGTTTATAAATATATTAAAAAGTAAGGGTCCCAACACTGAATCTTGAGGTACACCACTGACAACCCTAGACCATTCAGAGTATGAATCATTAACCACTACTCTTTGAATACGATCTTTTAGCCAGTTTTCAATCCATTTACATATGGATTTTTCCAAGCCCATAGAGTTTAACTTACACATTAGCCATGTGTGGGAACTGTGTTAAACGCTTTTGCAAAATCCAAGTATACCACATTCACCACCACCCCTCTGTCCAAGATTTTGCTCACCTCCTCATAAAAAGTAATCACTTTTGTTTGACAACTTCTGTCTTCCATGAATCCATGCTGTCTGTTGCTTAAAATATTTTTTTCCAGCAAGAACTCATCTATTTGGTAATTTATTAAACTCTCCAGTATCTTCCCAACTATAGAAGTTAAACTAACAGGTCTATAATTACTTGGTAAAGATTTTGACCCCTTTTTAAATACTGGCACCACATTGGCTTTATGCCAATCCAGTGTTACTATGCCAGTCATTAAAGAGTCCCTAAAAATAAAAATTAAAAACGATGGCTTTGAAATGACAGCGATCAATTCTTTAAGGACCTGTAGGTGTATGCCATCCGGTCCAGGTGCTTTATTCACCTTTATTCTGTCTAAATATTTTGGATCATATCAATTGTGAGCCAATGTGGATCATTTGGAGCTGTGTCAATACCATGCTCATTATGGACAAGAGCTCCCCCATGCTCCTTTGTATACACAGAACTGAAGAAGGTATTTAATATATTTGCCTTCTCTTTGTCCCCAGTTATCCACTCTAGATTATTTTGTAAAGGGCCTGCTTGCTCAGACCGGACCTTTTTACTATTAATATATTTGAATAATTTTTTGGGGTTGGTCCTGCTATCTTTTGCAATCTGTCGTTCGTTTTCAATTTTTGCGCCCTTTATTTCCTTTTTGCATATTCTGTTATATTCTTTGTAATGTTTAAACAATGATAGCGTTCCTTCATTTTTATAGTTAATAAACGCTCTTTTCTTATTATCAATAGCTTTTTTAACTTTGGCCGTAAGCCACATAGGTTTGATTTTTAGCCTTTTAAATTTGTTGCCCATGGGAATATATTTTGCAGTGTGTTCACATACAGTCTTTTTGAAGAACTCCCATTTTTGTGTTGTGTTCACTGATGCCAATATTCCCTCCCAGTCTAAGTCTTGGAGAGCAGCTGTCAGCCTTGGAAAATTAGCTCTCTTAAAATTCAGTGTTTTTATTTTTCCCGTATGTGCTTGCTGTTTACAGCTAATGATACATGAAATCATGTTATCGTCACTGCTACCCAGATGTTCTTTTATGTGAACATTCGTAATAAGTTCTGCATGGTTTGAGATTACCAGGTCCAGCACAGCATCAATCCTAGTTGGGGCCTTTATGAACTGTACCATAAAATTGTCCTGTAGTAGGTTTAAAAATGTTTGCCCTTTAACTATTCCTGCAGTACCATTACTCCAGTCATTTTCCAGGTAGTTAAAATCTTCCATTATTATCACTGTCCCAGCCCTTGCAGCCCTTTCAATCTGTGCAAGGAGCTGAGTCTCCACCTCCTCATTAAGACTCGGAGGTCTATAACAAACTCCAATGATTACCTTTGTAGTAAGCACCCCCATGTGCAGTTCCACCCATAATACTTCAGCTTCATCACACTCTCCATCAACTAGGTCCTCTTTCTCACTCACTCTGAGACCCTGTCTCTCCGAAAGAGAACATAGCTAGGAATATTAATGACACAGTCATATGAAGAATGAAGCCAAGATTCAGCAATACCAATTAAATCATAGTTCTCTTCATGCACCAAAGCTTCCAACTCACCTATTTTGCTTGGCAGACCTCTGGCATTGGTGAACAAACACTTTAATTCATTGACACCTTGTTCACAGGTATTTTGCATATTTTTTATTTTCACACAAATGGTACCAATTCCACTGGTTAATTGTAACATGGGAACCTTCTTATCATCTGCATAGCCCTCCCCCCATCCTTCCCCATGCCACCCACCAATAATTACTGACCCCTGTCTGATCTGTCTACCCGTTATAATCTAATTCCCCCTCCACCCTCGATCCTAGTTTAAATACTCCTCCAGCCTTCTCATAAACCTCTCCCCCAGCACAGCAGACCCCCTTCCAGTTAGGTGCAAATCATCTCTAGCACATAGGCTGCACCCCAATGAAAAGTCACCCCAGTGCTTTAGAAACCCCAAACCTTCCCTCTTACACCAGGTATTCAGCCATGCATTGACTTCTCTAATCTCCCCCTGTGTTTCCTGAGTAGCGCATGGTACAGGTAATATTTCAGAGAATATCACCTTGGAGGTCCTTCCCTTCAACTTGCAGCCTAGTTCTTTAAATTGATCCTTAAGGAGCCTCCACCTTCCATGTATTCTGGCATTGGTTCCAACATGGACCAAGACTGCCCAGCCCCTCCCAGTAATTTTTCAATCCGGTCCACCACATGCCAAACCCTGGCACCAGGGAGACAGCAAACCATTAGGTTGAGGCGATCCTAGCGACAAATTATTTTATCAGACCTTCTGATAATAGAATCCCCTACTACCACTAGCTCTCTAGGCCTTCCTGCACTACCGTCACCACCCCTCCCAGATGGTCTGCCCTCCAGGATAGCAGTGACATCCAGGGCTGCCACCCCTGAGCTTTGCACCCCCACATCTTCACCCAACTTGGCAAATCTGTTTGGGTGCACAAACCCAGGGCCTTCCTTTTCTGTGAACCCCTACCACTTCCTCTCATTACAGTAACCCATCTTCCTACCTGATAATCCTGATTAGCACCTCTGCCCTCTACATCAATCCCATTAGCTACCTGCTCAGAGAGCAGAAGACCCCTTTCAAGGTTGTCAGTTCTGCCCAGTGTTGCAACTTACTCCTCCAGATCTCTAATGCAAATTTTCAGAAGGGCAACCTGCTCACATCTGTCTCAGCAGTATCCATCCTGGAGCCGTTGCTTCATTGCTGCATACATGTCCCGAATGTCTTTAAAAGCTCCTTACACTCTTCAAGAGGCCTTTTCCTAAAGCCGTTGCATTTTTTTAGGGGATGTGGTTTCTTGTGAATGGGACACTCTCGGTTGGGGTTTTCAATCTTCCTACTCTGTTTATTTGCAGCCACAACTGTGGTGGGAGTGGGGAGGATGTCAGTCTTTTTCATGAATACTGGGCCTCTACGGTTCCTATAGTTGTCCTGAAGACTGGTACTCTTAGGAAAGGATGAAGAGAGACTGTACTCACCGTAGGAAAAACTTGAGTCGTTCTTGGTCTCTGTAATGTTCTTGATGAATTCTCAGAAGAAAGAGAATGGAGGGAAGGAAACATTGTTCTGTTTTATGTATGATGACCCTATTGCAGACCATTTTTCTTGCAAACCATATGGGAGCTTGGAGATGATTGGGTTTACCCCTCTGGCAGTGTCCAGGTAACTGAGTCCAGGTAGTTTTGGGTCTGCCTTGGCTAGCTGAAGCTCAAGGAGAAGGTCACTCAATCTCTGGAATTCTTGTTGTCCTTACCAGATATCTTTCGGAAAGTTTCCAGACGCATGAACAAAGCATTTTCTATAGCTTCTGGACATAACTTTGCTCTCATCGATCCCATGCAGCTGTGAGGCCTGCTGTAGGATTGTCCATGAAAACTGATCTTAATGGCTTAAAGCATGCAGCAGATAGAGGACCAAGCCATCTGATCAGCAAATCAAATTCTTCAGCAGCTGTAGTACCAAGATTATTGATTGCAGTTCTGAAAGTACATTTCCAACTTCTAGTTTTCAGGTTGGTAATCAAAACTTGTAAGACCAGTTTTGTGAGCTCTCTGTGAAGTATGTACCTCATAAAGTCTGCTGCCTCAATTGTCTCCAACTTTATGCAAGATGTTGTTGGCTGAATGGTGCTGATTGTGCTGTCTTTGACATCGCTGTTATAAGACACAGGGAAATATGGTGCAGCAGATGCATTCAGGCGAGTTTCTTGCTTGAAGTCAGTTGTTCCAATGGTACGTTTATTTGAAGCTATACTGATGACAGGAGATTGATGACTTGCTTGCAGCTTGCTCTGATGCTCTCTGACGTATAAAGGAAAGTTAGGTAGATAGGCAGGAAAGGTGTTGGAGTGATTTTGCATGCAGGAAGTTGCTGGAACCTCTTTAACTTTTTTTTTTTCCAAATTAAAGTTTTATTGAATATATAAGATATGATGAATACAGAGAATGGGGGGTAGTGGATATAACAATCAGGAGAACAAATAATAAAACAACCCCTATAACAATCAAATGTAGTCATTTCCACAGTTAAAATTAAGTAAATACAATAATAGCACCATGTGTTAAATGGCAATTCAGTATCCAACATTCAGGATGGCAAACTTTTCTTCCCTTCCTTCCCTCCTCTCCCACCCCTCCCCCCTTGAAAGTGAGGGGGGCCTAATTCCACGAATCAGCAGTAGTGACTAACGCATCGCTAGGAGTATAAAAGTAGTCAACTTTATATGACAGTGTGTTTAATTTGTTGAGTCAAGAAATGTCTCTGTATTCGGTTTGTCAGGGTGTAGGGCAATAATGCATTGAAGTGTAGTGTGGCAGAGTTGATAAAGATGTATTGTCCGGAGACCAGTATACTGCCTGCAGTAACCGGTTGCAGGGGTCTCAGCAAAGATAGGAGGGGAATGAGAGAAAAGGAAGAGAAAAAGAAGAAGGAAGAAAAAAAGAGAGAAGAGAAGGAAAAAAAGTAAAAGAAAAAGAGGGATGGGGGAGGGGTGTGGGAGGGTTAGAGGGTTGGGGTACCCTGATTGTATTAGTAGCGGTCTGTGTGTATCGTTCCATCACATCCTACTTTAATCGGGCATGGATGAGTGTAGGAAAGGTATGGCTGAGGGTAATACGGATTCATGTAGAACTGTAGTGTGTGCAGTATGTTTTCTATCTTTTCAGCTTGTGATTGTGAGTAAAGGACAGTATTCAGACAGAGACTCAGAGAGCCTATATATCTGGGCATCCACCTGATGCCCTATTCATTCATGGGGGGATTTTCATTTCCCAGATGTAGTCCTCAGGGGTTTGGAAATGGAGCCAGCATGCCCAAGTTGAAGTAAATTTCATAGGTGCGTCTTTAGACACAGAGATTAATTCTTCCATTTTCGCTATTTTGTTTATCCTACTGTACCAGTCAGGTATAGTCAGAGTTTTAGAGGTTCACCAAAGTATTGATATGCATAGTTTGGCTGCATTTACCATCATCATGGCAAGAGATTTGAAGTAGGGGGGTGAAGGGGAAGGGGTAGGGGTGTAGCGCAGAAGGTATTGCGCAGGGGTAAATTTCAGTGGGTGGGTAGTAATCTGGGTCATTTGTTTATGTACTTCTTTCCAGAAAGGCTGGATGGATGGACATTCCCACCAAATGTGTAAAAGAGTTTCTATTTCTTGGTGGCATCTCCAGCATTGGTTTGATATAGTCACATCAAATTTATGAAGAAATGAAGGTGTATGGTACCACCGTGATAGGATTGTGTAATTATTTTCCTGAATGGAGACATTGATGGATCCTATGTGAACGTGTCTATATATTTGTTCCCAGTTCTCTTTAGTAAGTTCTAGATGTAAATTGTGAGCCTAAAATGTGCATGTTTTCCTGTGGCAGCAGATTCATGCGACCATAGCAGAGTATGTAAAATAGAGATACCGTGTTGTAGGGGTTTATTGGAGGCGCACAATTTGTCAACGGGTATAAGGGAAAATGAAGTGTGCCTAGAGCCTTGTATAGATTTAGCAAAGTGTGGAACCTCTTTAATTTAATGCTGAAAAGAATTCTCTATGTTGTCAGGAGCACTGGAGACGATAGAGTGTACACTGCAGTGACTTATAACATAGTCTGTAGGGAATTTGAAAGGATCTTTTATAACTATGTTTAGGTTAATGCTGTCTTTCTCACTTGCACCTCCATCTGCACTGATAGCTTGGTCTAGGACCCTTAGTTCTGCCATAGCTGTATCATGTTTACACTGTTTGTTTAAGATTTCTATTGCTGCTCTTTGGCGTACTGACTGAGTTTTCAACTCTGCTTTTTGGCGTGCTGACTGATTTTGAAACTCTGCTCTTTGGCATGCTGACTGAGTTTCCAACTCTGCTCTTTGACGTGCTGACTGAATTACCGTATTTTTCGCTCCATAAGACGTACTTGACCATAAGACGCGCCTAGGTTTTAGAGGAGAAAAACAAGAAAAAAAATATTCTGAACCAATGGACTGCAGACATAGTACAGGAAGTGACCAGACACTGCGGACACAGTACAGGAGATGACGAGAGACTGCAGACAGTACAAGAGATGACCAAAGACTGCGGACATAGTACAGGAGATGGACCAGAGACTGCGGACATAGTACAGGGGATGACCAGACACTGCAGACAGTACAAGAGATGACCAAAGACTACAGACATAGTACAGGAGATGGACCAGAGACTGCAGACACAGTACAGGTAATGACCAGAGACTGCAGACAGTACAAGAGATGACCAAAGACTGCGGACAAAGTACAGGAGATGGACCAGAGACTGCGGACATAGTACAGGAGATGACCAAAGACCGTGGACATAGTACAGGAGATGACCAGAGACTGCGGACATAGTACAGGAGATGACCAGAGACTGCGGACATAGTACAGGAGATGACCAGAGACTGCAGACATAGTACAGGAGATGACCAGAGGCTGCGGACATAGTACAGGAGATGACCAGAGACTGCGGACATAGTACAGGAGATGGACCAGAGCCTGCGGACATAGTACAGGAGATGGACCAGAGACTGCGGACATAGTACAGGAGATGGACCAGAGACTGTGGACATACTACAGGAGATGGACCAGAGACTGCAGACAGTACAGGGGATGATCAGAGACTGCGGACAGTACAGGGGATGACCAGAGACTGCGGACATAGTACAGGGGATGACCAGAGACTGCGGACATAGTACAGGGGATGACCAGAGACTGCGGACATAGTACAGGGGATGACCAGAGACTGCGGACAGTATAGGGGATGACCAGAGACTGCGGACATAGTACAGGAGATGACCAGAGACTGCTGACAGTATAGGGAATGACCAGAGACTGTGGACAGTATAGGGGATGACCAGAGACTGCGGACAGTACAGGAGATAACCAGAAACTGCAGACAGTACAGGGGATGACCAGAAACTGCAGACAGTACAGGGGATGACCAGAGACTGCAGACAGTACAGGGCATGACCAGACACTGCAGAGCTTTAGGGAGGGAGGGAGAGCGGGTACCTGAATTTGACAGGTACCCGCTCCCACTTCTGCGGAGTTCTCCTTCCTATACTGTGGGCACCCGACTTTGACAGTCGGGTGCCCACTGCGCATGCGTGAGAAGCACTGCACTTTGTGAATGGCCCGGCGTCTTTTGGGACCTGTCTTGTGTCCCAGAAGACACCGGACCATTCACAAAGCGCAGTGCTTGTCACGCATGCGCAGTGGGCACCCGGCTGTCATGGATGCCGAGGAGGGAAAAAGCCGGCGTGGAAAGACTACAGCGCTGGAATGAGGAACAGGTGAGTTCCTGCTGCAGAGAACAGATGAGCTACCGGCCCGGTATTCTGACATGGTGGCGGCGGAAATACCGGACCGGCCGCTTTATATTTGCTCCATAAGAAGCACTGACATTTTCCCCCCTTTTTTGGGAGGAAATAAGTGCGTCTTATGGAACTAAAAATACGGTACTAACTCTGCTCTCTTTTTTGCATTTTCGGCCTGCACCTTGCTGGTTTCCACTTCAGCACGGGCACTAATAAGTCGATCGCTGAGCGTAGAGCATCTTGAACTATGGGATTTAGAGGACTTTTTAGAATGTCTTGTAGAAACGAATCTGTGAGATGCAGTGTCTTGTAGTAATGAGTAATAATACCTCGGTAAACCTCAAATCCGTTAAATACCCCCCACAATCACCCCATAAAGAAAAGTGACACTTTCACCCCTGGAAGTAAATACAATAATATTAAACCTTTCCTTCACCTATCTCCCAAAATCCAAATATGAAATACTCTAATTTACCCTATTCCAACCACATCCAATGAATACTCAAAATATCCCAAATCAATAATAATTAATAAATAATAGTAAAAATAAATAATAAAAAATTAGATAAATAATAAATGTCCAAATGTGATAAAAGCCAATCAAACAATAGTCCACCAAAAACGTATTAATCCAGTCTGTTGAACTTCCAATTCCTATTCCAATCCTCGTGATACCTCGAAAAAAATAAAGAACAATAGTGTATTACCTTCTAAATAACAAAACAATATAAGTACCTTAATCGTGTGTAAATGTATCAGTGCAAACAATGAATAAGTGCACCAAAATGAGAACAGATTCAACTGTGAATTGGACTTTTGATTGGACTTTTATCACATTTGAGCATGTATTATTTATCTAATTTTTATTTTTTATTTATTTTTACTATTATTTATTTATTAATTATTTATTATTGATTTGGGATATTTTGAGTATTCATTGGATGTGGTTGGAATAGGGTAATTTAGAGTATTTCATATGATTTTGGGAGATAGGTGAAGGAAAGGTTTAATATTAGTGTCTTGTAGTAGCTTTATCTTTGCTTCTGCCTTTAATTTGGTTTGCTGGATAAAACTGTCTCTTTCTAGATTAAGAACCTGAAAGCTGTTTAATTCTTCTAACGAATCTTCAGTGGTCATACTTCATAAAATATTATTGAACATGTTGCTGGTAATCTGATAAAGCTCATATGAGGCAGAAAGTTGTGGATGGCGCCCTCTAGTGGCCGTACCTCGTATTCAACAGACAGTGTTTTAGATTGAGTAACAACCTTTTCCCACAATAACTTCAGGCTAGTTGTTAGCTCAGTTCTTAAAGTTTCATAATTTTCCATCATTTTTCAAGTTGGTTTAACTGAGCATTTGGGTAACACAGTTGGATCAGAGACTTGTTCTGCTGTGTGTGACATCTCATCACAGACGGAGCCATTGTAATTCATGTTGACACAAGCAGATAATGACTGAGAGATAAGCAAGTGGGAAGGTTATTCCTGGGCTTAGTTATGGAGGTGTACACGTGCTCCTGCCGTATTCTTGCTTTGCAATGAGAGCAATAAATATTGTTTGTATCAGTCTGTAATTAGGCTGTAAATCCGTTTTTCTATTGTTCTGACTCAATTACAGGACCATAAACTTTATCTCCAGCAATGTATACAGCTATACAATTTGGTGTTGAATCTATCTCTTGCATCAGGTCAGACAGTTTAACCCAATGAATAAACTCACATGTTGAGGAAGTCAGCTGAGGAAAACCATTGGAATGTTCCATTTAATGGAGGATAATCATAGGTAGAAAAACGTTAATGTTGTAAGCCTCATGGAAAAATGCATTCAGGAAGACAGGATACAGTGGAATGACTACAGAGAGAGGCAGGGAGGAGGGGTATATACAAGTACGGTGAGAGAGCTCAGCTTAGACAGTGTTAGGGTTCCGGGTATGACCAGAAATGTGTGGACTGACACAGGGAAGTAGCAGGCTTCAGGAACACAGGCATAGTCAGGCTGCAGAGGTGGAATGGTCAGGCAGGCCGTAAGGTACTGTCAGGTGCCGCCTGGCAGTGTCTCTAGCAGCCCACAGCACGGATTTCCTCAGGGCGCAGGGTCTAAGTCCCAGCCTGCTATTCACCAGGGCCCCTGATGGTGGGCATGGACTTGGTGCAGACTGGAACCAGGTCGCGACCCCTGAGTGCGTCCGGCTGTGGTAGAGAGTACTGGCAGGGGAGTGCAGGAACGGAGTCTGATGGGAAGAGGCAAGCAGATTTACTAAAGGTGATCCATGCGGGATGGATGGATCGTCGGGTGAAGTAAGCGTAGTCAGACAGGCTGGGTCGGTATCGTGCGGGCAGCGTGGTACAGGAGGAGCAAGCAGAGAATGGTCGGGGTCACAAGCCAGGTTCAGCAGGTAACGGGCAACACGGTACCAAGGATCAGGCAGAAGGATGGTCAGGCAAGCCAGGGGTTCAACAGGAGACGGTCAGCAGAGGTCAGGATCAAAGCAGGGTCAGCAACGAGGCAGGAAAACAGGATACCAGGTACAGGGGCTCATGGGAAACATACACCAAGGCCCTGATCACAGGCCTGGTCATTCCTTAAATACACCTCCTGCAATCAGCCCCAGGTGTTGGCTGACTATAGGAGTGAGCTTCTGGCTGCTGAGAGCACCCGCTGGTCAGCCCTGGTACTGCAGCCCAAACGGCAGGTGAGTCCCACCACCAGTGCTGAGTCCATTCCTGACAGACAGCTTAAAGACACAGAGCCATGGTAAACAAGTGATGTCCACAGAGAAATAATAATAAATCAAATAGTGTTCCAAACAATATTACCTGTAGACCCCAAGCACTGTGTTCAGGGTATCATGGTGATCTGCATATGGAAAGTCTCACTAGAGAGGCCATCACTAGAGCCCTGTTTCAGGCCCCTAGGTATATCCTTATACATTGAAAGTGCCCTGATCCACTTACACACATTGATTGGGTTAAATGTATGGGTGAGACACTTAAGCTGGAATTATATATTTACCAGCATAGTAGATGCCCTAGTAATTTTTGGAGGTTATGAGGGCCTTGGCTGGATACTCCAGACCATCATAGTCAGGATCTTGATGTGAAATGGGAAGTATTAGCACTAGGACAAAAGCTAAGACCCAGCTGTATGACTTCCATCTAGGTGTTTCCTTTGGAGATAAATGATATGAAAATAGATTACCTATAGTCCACTGATACTCGTGTTTGTTTGGTGACAAAATGATCCTTTTTGTTGTCTCTCATCAACTCCTGGAAAAAAACCTGAGAGTCAATAGTCTTATCTTTATTTTTTCTCTTTGTTTTCAGGGACAAGGTGAGTGCCCCTGCTGTTTGACTGTCTGTCCCTAATTGTGGATTATGAAATCCATCTTCATTTATTGATGTATGTAATGTGCGCTCATCCTGAGACTGTGATAAAGAAGCCTGTTTGGTTTGTGTAGGTACCGTCTGTGTAAGGGATTTCCGGCAAGACGAACCGCGATCGGAAATGCGCGATCACGCACATGCACAGGCACGGCGAAGATTGGCACCAGACGGCCTATTTAAGGAGTGTCTCTGTTCATGTTCAGTGCTGACTGGTCTTCAGCTCCCCCTGTGTCCTGCTAGTTCCTGTACGATTCCTCTGTTGCTGATCCGGCTTGTTCCTCACCTGACTTTGATTGCTCTCCTGATACTGGTTCCTGACTTTGGCTCTGCTCCTGACCTTGGCTTTTCCTCCTGATTCTGTACTGCGCTGCATGATTGTTGATGACCTCGGCTATTCCATGACACTGCTCCTGTCTCTTGTCCTCACTACCTGCCTTGCTCTGCTGCACGCCTGGCAATCTACCTAACCTGCTCTGCCTGCTACTCCTGTGCCAAAATCAGAGGATCTTCAGCCTTCCAAGGTATTCATCTGCAAGAGCTGCAAACAACAACTACTGGCACTCTTGTTCCCCTGGGTCCTAGACTCCCTCTGTTTCAACCTCAGCGGGGTCAGGGCTAGTGACACAAGTGAGGCCGACCTCATCAATTTAGTCTCCCATCAGGTACGTGACAGTACCAGTCAGCCAATGATGGAGTCTGAAAGGGAGGCCTCGCAACTGGGGGACATTCGCCAATCCGTAACTACCTTGTTTAACGTGATACACAACCTACAGAAAAACTTCAAACACCTGGAGAGTAAGATGCGAACCGACTCTAATGTCCTCACAGACACAGTTCTCACGGTAACCTTTGATGCAGCCACTCAAACAGAGACCAGTATGATCCTTGAAACCTCGGTCCTACCGAAACCCCGGGTGCCTACGCCTGAGTTCTTTACAGGAGATCGCCGGAAGTTCAGGACTTTTGTAGCTCCTGTGAGTTATATTTTTCCCTGCTCCCCAGGACCTTCTCTTCACCAAATACTAAAGTGGGGTTTATCATCACACTTCTTAGAAATGAACCTCAGTACTGGGCATATCATCTCCGTGAACAACATGATCCGGCCCTAACTTCAGTAGACTCATTTTTTACAGCAATGGCACAAATCTATGCTGATGCCTTCCGGCGCCAAACCGCTGAATCTATGCTCAGTAAGCTACAGCAAGGCCAAAGGCCTGTGGAGGAATGTGTTACTGATTTTCGTATCTGGAGTCCTGATACTCAGTGGAACGAATCTGCTCTCTGCTATCAGTTCTGTCTTGGTCTTTCTGATACCCTGAACGATGAGCTGGCCCGAGTGGGGGTACCAACCAGATTGGAGAGTCAAATAGACCTGACGATCCATATTGACTGTTGGATTCGGGAAAGACAGAATGAGAGGACTAACAGGAAGATTCTGATATGCTCTGAAATTGGGCCCTCTATGAATGTTGGCTCATTAGAATCGCCCACCAATCCAGCTAGGAGAGGCTTTTGGAGACCGCAGTTATCCACAGCAGAATGCCTCCGACGGCAGAAGTCCGACCTCTGCCTCTACTGTGGTGATGCAGGTCATTTTGTGGCTACCTGCGCGATAAAACCTCACAAACCCTCTCCCAACTGTTTTTACATGATGCACCCTCAAGGAACGAGCCAGACGCACCTCTCTTTTCATCTGCAACTACAACTGGCCGAAAGGACAATTATGGTCCCGGCCATCATAGACTCGGGTGCTTGTAGCTGTTTTATGGATGCTCGCTTCGCTACTCAGAATCAGATTCCACTCCGTACCAAAGCACAAAGGCTTGCAGTTCATCTGGCAGACAGGTCTGGTATCAGTTCTGGCCCTGTAACACAACAAACTATGCCAATGTTCTGCTACTCTCCTTCAGGACACAAAGAATTCCTATGTCTGGATATTATTACCTCCCTGATTTTTCCAGTTATTCTCGGCATGCCTTGGCTAAGAGCACACAACCCAACCATCAATTGGTTGTCTGGAGAAATCTCCTTCCCTTCTGAATATTGTTTGACTCACTGTACTCCCAAAGAGACAAGTGTGACAACTCCTCTGCTCAGTATCCACTCTGATCCTGAGACCATGTGCCTGTGGCATATCACGAGTATCTGGACGTATTCAATAAAAAGAGTGCTAACAACCTTCCTCCTCATCGCCCCTATGACTATCCAATTGAGCTCCTGCCCGGCGCCAAAATTCCTTTCGGTAGATGTAACGGAGGGTAAGCGGGACAGAACACACAAGGCAGACAGCAAACACTTAAAGCTTTATTAAAACAGACAACAGTCACTCAATGGGGAGTAGTGCAGAGAGAGAGAGTCCAAAATACTTGCAATCCAGCCCTGGTGGGCAAAGTTAATGGCTCTACAGCAATTTGTAATCCAAGAGGCAGTTCATAAGCAGTCAGATAGAACAAGGGGAGCACACACTCACGCAAAGCTGATGCAATACTCTCAGGCAGAGCTGACAACGTTCCAGGCAGGGCTGATGTAGCTTCTGGGATCCCCCTTCTTCCAATGGAGCTCAGGCAGAGCCGGGGGGCCACTAGAGTCCAGCTGGACCCCTCAGTGGTTGCCCAGCAGACTGGCACAACAAGAGAGACCAGCACTGGCCTCTTAAACCCCCTGAGCAGGAAGACAGGCGGAGGGGGGTCATTAGCAGGTGACAATGAAGAGAATGGAACTACAGTAATTGAATTTGTAGCTGTACACAGAAAGGACTGGTTAGGCAGGCTAATTAGTGGGGGGAAATACATTAATACAAAAGTAAGGCACTAATTAGGGATGTATACACTAATTGAATTTGGGACCTTTTGTGGAGGGGCGAGTTAATTACAGCTAGGGGCCTTTGGCACACAGGAGTGAATACTAATTGGATGAAGATCTTCCTATGGCCAGGAGGGATTAGGAACAAGGAATTAATACCTGGGACTGGCAGAGACCCATATCGTGACACTCCCCCCCCCCCTTTTTACAAGTGCCGATAAGGAGAACCCAAACCAGGTTCCCTTGAAGGCACTTGTGGGCCCCTGACTTAGCTACTGTGGGTCTTGCTGGCGGGAAAGGCCATCTGCATTTTGGTGTTGGCTTCCCCGTCTTTATCGGATAGTGAAATTGTAGGGCTGGAGGGCGAGGCTCCACCTAAGGAAATGCCCATTGTCCCCAGACATACGGTTCAGCCATGTGAGGGGGTTGTGATCGGTGATGATGGTGAATTCCCTGTCGTACAGGTAGGGCTGTAGTTTCTTTAGGGCCCAGACTACAGCCAGACATTCCTTCTCCACTGTAGTATAGGCAACTTCCGGGTCCAGTAGTTTGCGGATGAGGAAGGCGACGGGATGTTCCTCCCCAGCCTCGTTGACTTGGCTGAGGATGGCGCCTAGGCTGCACAAGGAAGCGTCTGTTGTGGTCAGGAGCGGCTAGGACGGGGTTGCTTGCCAGGGTGGATTTGAGGTCACAGAAGGCGGATTCACAGGCCGAGGTCCAGTTCACCATCTTGGGACTGTTTTTCCGGGTCCAGTCATTCAGGGGCTGGGCCGTGGAGCTGAAATTGTGTACAAATTTACGGTAATAGCCGGCAGTACCAAGGAATGCCATCACTTGTTTCTTGGTCTGGGGGGTGGGCCAGTCATAAATGGCTTGAACCTTGGCTGGCTCAGGTTTCAGTGCCCCCCCTACTCTGTGCCCAAGGTACTGTACCTCAGCCATTTCCAACTGGCACTTGTCTGGTCTCACTGTCAGCCCGGCCCTGCAGATGCAGTCTAGGATGGCCACCACGTGGGCCAGGTGCTCCTCTCACGTGTCGCTAAAGATGGCTATGTTATCTAGGTAGGCGCACGCAAACTCTTGGCATCCCTCTAGTAGCTGGTCCACGACCCATTGAAAGGTGGCAGGGGCGTTTTTCATGCCAAAGGGCATGACGAGGAATTCGTACAGGCCGAACGAGGTGATGAAGGTGGAGCGCTCAATGCCCTCCTTCGTGAGGGTGATTTGCCAGTAGCCCTTGCTGAGGTCTAGGGTGCTAACGAATCAGGCCCCGGCTAGATGGTCCAACTGGTCATCTATGTGGGGCATGGGATAGGCGTTACTGACGGTGTAGTCATTTAACCTCCGGTAGTCCACACAAAAGAGGGTGCTCCCATCCTTTTTCGGAACGAGCACCACTGAGGAGGCCCAAGGACTGCGGGAGGGTTGGATGATGCCCAGCTTGAGCATCTCTGAGAGCTCTGCCCGGATGGCCGCCTTCACGGATTCAGGGACTCGGTATGGGGCCTGCTGAATGGGCTTCTGAATGTGAGTCTCCACGTGGTGCGGCCCGGGGTGGCCGAAAAGGCGACGTGGGCCATCTGGCGGGGGCTCAGCCGAGCCCCCGTGGGGATCTGATCTAGGGGGGTGGTGACCTTGGTGGCTTGTAAGAGGTCGGGCAGGGCTCCCTCATCCGCTTCGCCTGTGGAGGCGGGGCAGACGGCTAGCACGGGCAGAGTCCAGTCATGGTACTCTTTCAACATGTTGATGTGAACCGTGTGCTGCTGGCGGTCATGGGCGTCAAGACTAATGAGGTAGCTAGTCTCGTCTAACTTGCGAAGGACCTTGTAGGGTCCTTCCCAGGTGTGCTGGAGCTTGTTCTGGGGGTGGGGGATTATCCTGAGCACCTGCTGCCCTTCAGTGATGTTAGGAATCCGGGTATGACCAGAAATGTGTGGGAACACAGGTGTAGTCAGGGCTGGAGAGGTGGAATGGTCAGACAGACCGCTTGGCACTGTTAAGCTGGTGGCGTCTCTTGCAGCCCACAGCACGGGGTTCCTCGGAGCGCGGGGTCTAAGTCCCAATCTGCTTATTCACCAGGGCCCCTGATGGTGGGGATGGACTTGGAACAGACTGAGACCAGGTCGCGACCCCTGAGTACGTCCGGCAATGGTAGAGAGAGTCGTCAGAGGTGTGCGGGGAAAGGAGCCTGACGTGAAGAGGCTGGCAGACCTGATAACAGGGACAGATCCGTGCGGGATGGATGGATCATCTGGGTAGCATAAGGCGTAGTCAGGCAGGCCAGGTCAGCAACGTGCGGGCAGCGAGGTGCCAGAGGAGCAGGCAGAGAATGGTCAGGGTCACAAGCCGGGTTCAGTAACTCACGGGCAGTGCGGTAAAGAGGATCAGACAGAAGGATGGTCAGGCAAGCCAGGGGTTAAACAGGAGACGGTCAGCAGGGTCAGGAACAATGCAGAGGTCGGCAACAGAAGATTCACAGGATACCAGGTACAGGGGCACTGATTGCAGGCCTGGTCCTGCTTAATTAGACCTCCTGCAATCAGCCTCAGGTGATGGCTTGATTGCAGGAGTGAGACCCTGGCTGCTGAAAGCACCCTCTGGTAGGAGCTGGTACTGCAGCCCACAGAGCAAGTGAGCCACAGCACCACCAGTGGTGTGGTCACACAGAGGACAGCTCTGCAAAATTCCAGGAAGGCCGGAAAGCCTGGGGCTTGCCTGCCCCAACCCAGCCTAGTTGGGATGTCGGTCCAAAGCCTGGAACCTCAGGTGATCTACCTGGCCCAGATGGGATGGAGGGTCCTGGGTCCAGCGAGGAGTAGGTCCTGGAGGGGCTTAGTACCGGCCACCCTTTTCCAGCTGTGGAGGACCTGGGAACAGCCCCAAAGAAGGGGGAAACCTATGCCCAATATCGGGAGCGAGTGGCTGCTCGGATCTGGCTGGTGGAGCAGGAGGAGGCTATACTTAAGAAGCTGTCTCTTGAGCTTAAGAAAATGTGGGCCTCTTACGACCGTGTGTGGTCCTCTAAGAGGCAGGCAATGAAGCCAGGCCTGGAGGCTTTGGTGTTCCAGGTTTCCCAGCAGGAGTGATATGTGACAGAGCTGCAGCGCAAAAGTGGGGCCCTCAGTGAGAGGTACCTCAATGAGGTGAGGTTCAAGGCCGCAAGGAGCCGCAGGGTGGCGGCGGTGCAGGGTCCTGTGGAGGAGGCCTCTTCTGTGGAGGATTTATCGGAAGTGCTGCTGGAAGGAGAGAGGAGACGGGGCTGGTCGAGCCCGCTGTGTCGGTGGAGGAAGTGGAAGTGCCTAATAAGGAGGAGTCTGTGGACGCAGGATCATCGGAGTCCCTCCCCCCTGAGCAGCGTTCAATTGATTGGGGGTCGCAGATGGAGGAGGCGGAGCTAGCGGGCGAGCTCCAGTTTGCGGTGAAGGAGGTGCCGGAACTGCGTCACGCGGACTTCCGGTTCACTTCCGAGGAGGAGGAAGTGGACGCCGGAAGTGACGTCATCCCTCGTAGGCCCGCCAAGCCGGTGGCCAGAGAGCGAGCAGCGTTTGTGCGGCTGGAACGCATTTCCCAGGATGTGCTGGCCAAGGCTGGGGAGCTACCCGCTGGACAGAAGGGACAGGACTCTGCTCATGAATCGGGTGAGGTAACCTCAGGCACGGGAGTAACGAGTGTTGTATCTGCTGATGTGTCAGGGGTGCAGGTCCACCCTATGGTCCTGACTAGAGGTCTCCTCTCCCCGGTATTAGTCCTGCTGGGCCCCTCCCCCTCGGGGGTTGTGACGGCCACGGGAGTGCAGCCTAGTGGTACTCCTCAGGGGGTTTCAACTTCAGGATCCCTGGTGCAGGCTTCTGTGGGTCAGGTCCAGGTGGTCTCCCCTGCTCGGGTGAGTGATACCCACCTTTCAGCTCCCCGAGGTCCCGTTATTTCACAGCCTGTGCCCCCTGTCTCGGCTGCCAGTACGGTGGTTCCTCCTGAAGCAGGCTCCCCTGTTATAAGTGCTCCTAAGCCCGCATTGAGCTATTCCGCGGCGGTTAGGGGTGGTCCTGAGCCCATAGGGTCAGCTAGGGCAAGGGCAGGTAACTTGCCTACATCTGCAGCCAGACGCAATGTGGTCCAGATTAAGTGGACAGGGGAGGGTCCCCCCCCCTTAGTAGGAGGGAAGTAATAGATTGGATCCTGGAAATGGGGTTCCGTGCAAGCAAGATTTTTGCTTTTATCGCCCCGGTTGGGACCAGGGAGTATGATGTCTCGTTTGTGCGACCTGATCAGCTTGACTTATTTTGGCAGCGTTATATGGCCACTTTTGTGTCCAGCCCCAGGTGGGTCGGTCTGACCCCCCGGCTCCTCTCTCGTCAGTCCCTGGTTAAAAAGATTACCATACTAGTCCGTAATGAGTTCATCCCTGCCTCCGATGTCCAGGTCTGGCTGGGGAGGTATGGGGATGTGTTAGGACCCCTGGGGAAGATATTGGATGACCGGGGGATATGGACAGGGGGGTGGACAACTACTGTTCGTCTGAGGGTGGTTGGGAATGTGGTTCAACATGTTCCCCCCTCTGTGTTTTTGGGCAAAGACTGCCTGATTGTCTTTTACCCTGGTCAGCCGCAGGTCTGCCACAGGTGTGGGGCAAAGGGGCACTTCGCAGCCACCTGCCCAGTAGTGCGCTGTTCTCTGTGTCAAGAGATTGGCCATCTAGCGAGGGACTGCAACACCATCCAGTGTAACCTTTGTGGTACCAAGGGGCACTCTTACAACCAGTGTCCGGAGGCCCTCCACAACCTCCCGGTGGGGGAATTAGAGGCTGAATTTGCCCGCATGGATGCGGAGGAGGCAGGGGTGACTTTGAAAAAGGCAGCATCTGCTATAATGGCGTCCCTTACGAGGGAATTGGAGAGCTGTGTGGCTCCCTCTGTTTCAACCCCTTCTGTTTTGTCTGTTCCGGTCCAGTCCCCGGTTCACCCCCCTAGTGTGCCTGTCCCCCCTCCCCCAGGAATAAGAAACAGTTGCAGGAGGCTGCCAAGGGGGCAGGTTTTGTGGAGAGTCGGTCTGGCTCTGTGGTGGCTTCTCCCCCCGTGCTTTTGCCACGGCAGTGGAGGGAGGGGTCTGGTGTGGAGCCCCAAGAGGCTCAGGGTTCTGTCCCGGTGGGGGCCCAGGTGGAGGAGGGGTGGTCCCTGGTGGCCGGGGGTAAGCGTAATAGGCCGGTGCTTTCTTCTGCAGGGTTAGTTTCCTCTTTGGAGGTGGGGGAAAGTGGCCCTGGAAAACCAGTTTGGGGCTTTGTCGGGGGAGAGGGGCGAGTCTGATCCCACTTCCCCGATGGAGGATGAAGAGGCAGGAGGGACTCTGAAGAGAGTAAGGGACCCTACTAAAAAAGTCAGCAGGAGGGTTAAGAAACGTCCCTCTCAATTATCTTAATGGCAGTTCCCGTTCCGATAAAGTTGGCAACCATTAATGTTGTCAGCCTATGGTCTGTAAGAGCAAAAGAAACAGCCTTATTTTTGATTGGTGGGATGGAAGCCGATATTTTCTTTTTGCAGGAGACCAGGTTTTCCAGCTTGGCTGATATCCATCTGGCCAAGCGTGAATGGAGGCATTCCCTACTGGTCTCTTGCGGCTGAGCCTTACAGCGGAGTTGCGGTGCTTTTTACCGGCATGGTAACGTGTCGGCAGGTAATTGAGGTAGAAATCGGAAGATGTCTGATTCTGGATGTTCTCGTAAGGGGGCAGGAGCTACAGCTCATCAATATCTACGGCCCACAGTCCAAATGGGACAGGAAGAACCTCTTTGCGAGGATTAAACCTTACCTCTTTACATCCCGGCTGATTGTCTTTGGAGGTGATTAACACCATTACTAGGCCCAAGAACAGGAGAGGCTTCACTGACAGGCTGGGATATGATAGCGTTTTTCTAAATGCTATAGTCAGGGAGGCAGGTCTGGTTGACGCTTGGATTTAAAGTGTCCCAGACTGCACGGGTTTCACCTTTAGGAGAGGTAATTGCCAGAGTAGAATAGACAGGTTTTTTTTGAAGGAGAACTCTGCCTTCTCGGCACCTGAGTGTCGGGCGGTGGAATTTTCGGATCACCTTATGTTATCTGTCACCTTGAATATTTCAGACACGCCGCTGAGAGGAAAGGGCATCTGGAGAATGAATTTGTCTCTGCTGGAGGACGAGGAGGTGAGACGATCTTTCGTGGAGTTCTTTCAGGTGCAGGAGACGGTGCTGGATTTCTGCGGCAGTAAGTCTGAGTGGTGGGAGCTTGCCAAGGTGCGGATCAGTAGGTTTTTCAAGGCCATTAGTAAGAGACGGCAGTTTAAACAGTATAACGCCTACCAGCGGTTGCGGAGGAAGCTCGATCGCCTTGTTTCTAGCGGTGGAGATTTGGGGGCAATCTCGGAGGTGAAGCTTCTCCTCAGGGAATTCCAGTATGATCGGCGTGCCTCTTTGGTTCTGGAGAGGGATTATGGGAAATACCACTCGCCCGACCCTTTCCAGAATTGCAAGCAGATTGCAGCGGTTAAAACGATCTCTGCTCTGAGGGATAGTACGGGGTCCCTGGCTAAATCCAGGTCAGGGATTCTGGAGGTCTCCAGGTCCTTTTATGTGGATTTACTGGGTGAGAAACACCTTGACCGGACAAGGACGTTGAGCTTTTTGGAATCCACGCCTGGTCTGGATAGTGATGTCCCTCTGGCGAGTTTGACTGGGGAGATTACTGCGGAAGATGTGTCCAGAGCGATTGATAGTCTGGCCATTAAAAAGACTCCTGGGCCAGACGGCCTGACAGCCGAATTCTTTAAGGCTTTTAAGTCCTGCCTGGCACCTCGTCTCGCGGAAGTGTATAACAGCTGTCTGGATGAGGGATCTCTCCCTCCTTCCATGAGACAGTCTGCAGTTATCCTCCTGTAAAAGGGTAAGGATCCTTCAGCTATTGAGAACTGGCGCCCCATCAGCCTCCTCAATGTCAATAGAAAGGTTCTGGCGAAGATCTTGTTCTGGCGCTTGTCATCAGTGGCAGACGGTTTGCTTTCTCCTCAGCAACATTGCTCGGTCCAGGGCAGGAGTACCTTCACAGCGGTGTTAGCTGTCCGGGAGGCTCTGGAGCGGTGTAAGGCTGAAGGATGGGGAAAGTTCTTGCTGGCAGCGGATCAGGCAAAGGCCTTTGATAGAGTCAATCATGAGTACCTCTGGCATCTCCTGGACCGGTATGGTTTGGAGGGGAGGTTCATCGGCTGGCTGAAGACATTGTACAGAGGGGCTGAGAGCTTCATGTTGGTGAATGGTTGGGTTGGGCAGCCCTTTGAGGTTGGATCTGGGGTGCGCCAGGGGTGCCCGCTGAGTCCCTTGCTGTGTACCTTTGCCATCGACCCTTTCTTCAGAAGGTTAGATGGTAGGGCGGTGAGCGGGGTGCCGGAGGGTGCCACTGGAGATCCGCCTTTGAGAGTTGTGGCTTATGCTGATGACATTTCTGTTTTCATCTCTGGACCAGAGAAAGCACAGGAGGTGGTTTCAGTGATGGATCAGTATGCCGAGGCATCAGGTTCCAAGGTCAACCAGGATAAATGTGAAGTCCTCTGGATGGGTAGGGAGGGTGAGAGCTTCTCACTCCCGGACACCTTCCCGGTGCCTCAGCCGAACATCAAAGTTTTGGGCATCGATTTTGGCCCTGCTGATTACAACAAGCTAAATTGGGAGACCAAACTGTCAGATGCCGAGGTCAAAGTGAGATGCTGGAAGAGGTGGCGGCTCTCCTGGAGGGAAAGGGTTGATTTGATCAAGACTTTCCTGCTCCCTGTATTTTTGTATGTCAACTTTGTTTGCCTCTTGCCAGAATCGCTCTATACAAGGATCTACAGTTGTTTCTTCCAGATGTTATGGGGGAATTGGCTGAACCTTGTTAAGAGGGACGTGGCCTACTCATCCAGGCGGGAGGATGGCTTAGATATGTTCAACCCGGTGGTCTTTTTCTCTCTTATGTTCTTGAAGCATAACTTTGGTAGTATGTTGGCAGAGAGACCACCTGCATGGGTAGGACTGTTCCGGATCTGGTTTGGATCCTTTCTGCACAGTTGGGAGAGTGGCGGGCCAGTGAGAAGACTGCAGGTCAAGCATGGTAAGCTCCCGGCTTATGTGGCCCCATGCCTGAAGTTACTCCGGCGGTGGCATGTGACTGCGGAGGAGGTCCGGTCCCTCCCTAGGAGGCTCCTGGGTGAGAGGTTTGTGGTGTCCGCTTTCCATGGACTGCTGGCTTTGAGAAATTGCCCAGGCCATGTTTTGAGGGAGGGTTTGCGTTTGATAAATCTGGAGCGGATCCCCCTGAAGTTGCGGGACCAGGCCTGACTCGCCTTCCATGGCAGGCTCTACGTGAGCGGTAACTTGAAGTGCCATCCTCTGAATGACCGTGGTTGTCCGAGGTCGGAGTGTCGGGGTGAAGTGGAGACTATGGACCACTTCTTCCTTCAGTGCCCCTTTAACGTAGAGGTGTATAAACAGGTGGGTGGGGATCTGGTGTTCCTTTCCTCCATCGCATGTCTTATGCGGAGTGGGTGTATGGAGCATTCGAGCGTCGCATGGGCTTTGATTTGAACACCTTATTCTTAGTCAGTTTAGTGACCCGCTATTACACTTGGATGGCACGGTGTCAGGTCTCCATTTGGCAGAAGGTCCTCCCTGTTCGGGTGGTGGTGAGTGACATCCTTGGTGAGGTTGGGAAAATTCGGGGTCTTGAGAAAGACAGGCTGCGGTGCAGGACTTGAATGGAGGCGTGGAGGAACATCAAGTCTGTTGCTGCGGTCTGTTGATCTCGGGTGGTGGGATCTGTCCCTGGTTTCAGCCTTCTGCACTCCCTAGATTTTGCGTTTCGGACTTTTTTTGGAAGCCTTTTCTGGTAGGTTGTGGGGTCAGACATGGAAGGTCTGCAGGTTCCTTAGTCCTTTTCCTGCAGTGTATATATTCTGCTATGTTATTCAGTTGATAGTCTGTATGGTTTAGGCCATAAAGGCCGCAAGCAGCAGTTAGTATGGAAATTGTTTATGTGTCTGTGCTGGGCCATAAAGGCTCCTTTGGGAGATTTCACCTGTGTCTTCCTTTGCAGGGGTCTTGGCCATAAAGGCCCTTGTGTACATAATGTATATAGTGTATATAAGTTTAATTGTTCCCTTTCAGGATTGGGACTTTGTATTTGCTTTATGAGCCGTAAAGGCTACATTTATCATTTATTGAGTTTTTTTTCCGCAGAGACTTGGGACTTTATTGGTTTCTGGCCATAAAGGCATATGTATATGTAAATAAGTATATAGTTATGTGTTTCCTTTTCAGGAGATGGACTTTAAGTTATAGCCATAAAGGCTACGTTTATTATTGGTTTGTTTTTCTTCCCCCAGGGACTTTTTGGGACTTTTCAGTTCTTTGGTTGAGTTTTGTATTTATTATTTATTTATTTATGTTTTTCTACTATTATATTTAAAATTGATGATGTTGGTTTATGTATGTCATTAATACATAAATAAAAATCTCCATGCCTGACGGTGGGTGTGGTTGCGCTGGCATGTTCTCTGCTGAGCTCCAAGCGTAGGCCCAAAGCCAGGACCTAGAGTTCCAGCTATAATCCAGGAAGCATGCAGGATCCTGTGGGGAGGCCCAGGAGGAGGCCCCGGGAAAAGTCTGTCTAAGACTTTGGATGGCGTTACCCATGGTGCGGCTCCGGTGGTGCCATCACTTGAAGACCTTGGTGGTGGCCCCAAGAAGGGAGAGCCGCTGTCGGTTTATCGCAGTAAGATCACGGCCAGGCTGCTGCGTATTGCAAAGGAGGAGGAGAAGTTGTTGGCCAAATTGAGGATGGATCTCAGGAAGAAAAAGGTTGCTTGTGACAAGGCTTGGAGTAGCAAAAGATCTCTACACAAGCCGGAGGTCAGCAGCTTGGAGGAGAAGGTAAAGAACCAAGTGTTGCTTGTTGCAGCTTTGAAGGAAACAAGTGGCAGCTTTAAAGAAAAATTTTCCAATGAAGCCAGGTTCATGGTCATGAGGAAAAATGCTGAGGCACCTGACGCTGAGGCATGTTTGTCCCGGTCAGGGAAATCCATGGATGTTGCTGAAGGACATGTTGGCCAGCTTGCTGGAAAATCTTTACCGCAAGTGGAAGTGTCGGTAGCGTCAGCTCTGGAGGTGAGCGGATCTGGTTTACTTACACCTGGTCAAGCGGCTCAGGAATCAGAGGCTGAGGATCAGGATGATTGTGTGGGGACCCTGCAGTTCATCCGTGAGTTGGAGTCCCCATTGGAGGGAAGGAAATTCAAATTCAATGAGGAATCTTCGGATGAAGAAGGGATGGATAGTACCCCGCAGAAGCCCAAGGAAAGGATTAAAGAACAAAACTGTGTTCAGACTCCGGCCGGCTGCATAGGGAGGCGTTTTCCACACAGGTGTTTGAGGAGCAAGGTGAGTCAGCTCCCTGTCTGCCTGCAGTGAAGGCTGTGAGCATGGATCTAAAGACTGCTAAGGATGGTACTGTATCTATTGAATGTTTATCTAATGCTGGTGCTTCAGGTGCTAGTGGGGATACGGTCTCCGCACCAGTATCTGACCCCTCCTGAGTCAGTAAGAGGGGATGCAGGTGTGTTGGCCATGCTGGTTCTCTGGGTGGTGGGTTGGATGTGCTGCCTGGGAGTGCTAAGGCTGCTAAGTCGGGTGTAGCTGCAGCAGGAGTTAGTGGTGGGGGGAACGTAGCTCCCGGGGGTTCCCTGGTTACTGGGGTCTCATACGCTGGTGCGGTGTCAGGGGGTGCACAGCCCATGGTTAGTTATGCGGCTGCTCTTGGTGGGGTAAGAGGGGGGCCCCCTGCAGGTTCCTCCCTTGGGTGCCCGGACAGTATTGGGGGGCTCCTTTGTCAGGAGGAATGTAGTTCAGTTGAGGTGGATGGTACTCCTCCCCCCACCAGGGCCTCTGTGGCAGATAAAATTCTGGGAATGGGATTCAAAGTGGCAGACATTTTTGCCCTGATTAACCCGGTTGGCTCTGTTGAGTTTGATTTATCCTTTGTTAGACCGGAAAGTCTTCATTTATTTTGGGAGAGATATGATCATATCTACAAACGGTCCAAAGAGTGGGAGGGTCTGTCCCCTAGAGTGGTATCTAGGCAGCCTCTTACTAAAAAGATAACTATTTTAGTTAGAAATGAATCCATTCCCCCTGCAGACTTGATGGTCTGGTTGAAGAGGTATGGTGAGGTATTGGGTCCCTTGGGCAAAGTGCTTGATGAGAAGGGCATATGGACAGGTGGGTGGACTGCCCATGTTAAGCTTAGAGTGTACGAGAATGTAGTACAGCACATTCCATCCTCTGCTTTCATTGGTAGAGACCGTATAGTTATTTTTTTATCAGGGACAGCCGAAGCTGTGCCACAGGTGTGGTGATAAGGGCCATTTTTCTTCCTCATGCCCTACCCAGAGATGTTCCTTGTGTCAGGGCCTTGGTCACCAGGCTAAAAGTTGTAACATCATTCGTTGTAATTTGAGCAATGAGCTGGGGCACCCTTACAGCTTGTGCCCGGAGGCCCTTCATAACCAGGGGGAGCTGGTGGAGGAGCTACTGAGGATGGAGGCGGAGGATTCTGTCTCCCCCCCTGTGGTTTCTTCCATCATTGGCCAGGTGGCTGCCCTGGTTTCCCCCCCTGCAGGTTCCCCAGTTCAGGTTACAGAGTCTGCTTCAATGTCTGTATCTCCTATTGTGTCTGATCCTACTGTGTCAGTTTTGTCTAGTGTGCCTTCCCGTGTGTTGGGGGGTCCCTCGGGGCCCCTCTCGTCGGTGTCATCTGTCCCGTCAAATGTGTTACCTGCATCCTTGTCAATGCCCAACCTTAATCCTCACGTGTGTATTGTACCCATTAAGGGCTCTCTGTTGGCGGAAGCTTCCCGTGGGGCGAATGGTGGTAGGTTCAGCTTTAAGGTGTCAGAGTTCAAGCATCCCCTGGCTGTGGGTAGGGGTTCCAGGGCGGTGGGACAGAGGGGGGCTAGTGTGAGTGGGAGGAGGGAGGTGGAAAGGATGGTGTCCTCGCAGGTTCAGGAGCTGAGCAGGGTGGCCCCTTCTGTTGGGGGTGCGGAGGGGTGGGTTCTGGCTGGGAGGAAAAAGAAGGTTAGGAGGAATAAAGTGGTCTTCTCTCTGGCAGTGTCTTCCAGTTCTTTGGATCTGTCGGACATCTCTGTAGGAAATCGGTTTGGGACTCTGTCTGACTATGGTGAGGATTCTGTAGATTCCATGGAGCAGACAGAGGAGGTTGTAGTCATTACCCAGGATCCCCAGTATTTGCAGGGGTCCCAGGTGGTGGAATGTCAGGCTAAGGAATGCCCATCTTAATCGCCCTGATGGCAGTTCCTGCCCCAGTGAAGGTGGCAACCATTAATGTTGCCAACTTGAAGTCTGTGAGTGCTCGTAATATAGCTTTATTTTTGCTCAGTGAAATTGACGCTGACATTTTATTTTTGCAGGAGACCCGGCTGAACAGCCTTGCTGATATCCACCTGGCAAAGAGGGAGTGGAGGCGTGGCCCCTCCTTCTGGTCTCTTGCGGCTGAGCCTTACAGTGGAGTTGCGGTCCTTTTTACTGGTATGGTAACGTGCTGGCGGGTTATTGAAGTGGCGATTGGAAGGTGCATGGTCCTGGACGTCTCTGTGAAGGGGCAGGACCTGCGTTTGATTAACGTGTATGGCCCGCAGTCCAAGTGGGAAAGGAAAGGCCTCTTTATGAAGATCAAGCCTTTCCTTTTTACAGCCCGGCAAGTTGTCTTTGGTGGTGACTTTAACACCATCACTAGGCCCAAAGACAGGAAAGGCTTCACTGACAGGCTGGGTTATCATAGCGTTTTTCTTAATGCAGCGGTTATGGATGCAGGTCTGGTAGATGCACTGATTAAGTGCAGCCCAGACAGCACAGGGTACACGTATAGGCATGGCAATAGTGAGAGCAGGATGGATAGTTTTTTTTTGAAGGGGGACTCTGCTTTTTTGGCACCTGAGTGTCAGGCGGTGAAGTTTTCCGATCACCTTATGCTATCTGTGGTCTTGAGTGTTTCAGATGCGCCGCTGAAGGGAAGGGGCGTCTGGAAGATGAATCCGGCCTTAATGAAAGACAAGGATGTGAGACGATCCTTTGAGGACTTTTTCCAGGCTCAGGTGACTCTTCTGGATTTTTGTAACAGTAAGTCGGAGTGGTGGGAGCTTACTAAGCAGTGAACCAGCGAGTTTTTCAAGGCCCTATGGAAAAGGAAACAGCTTGATAGGTATGTCGCCAACCAGGGGTTGCAGAGGAGGCTCGACTGCCTTGTCTCGTGCGGTGGAGATCCTGGGGCGATCTCGGAGGTGAAACTTCTTCTCAGGAAGCATCAGTATCACCGGAATGCCTCCTTGGTTCTGGAGAGGGACTACGGGAAGTACCACTCGCCCGACCCTTACCAGAACTGCAAGCATGGTGTAGAGATTAAGACGGTTTTAGGCTTGAGCGACAGTACGGGATCTCTGATGAAATCCAGATCGGGGATCTTGGAGGTCTCAAGGTCCTTTTATAAGGATCTTCTTGGGAAGAAGTATCTTGACCGAGTGAGGATGTTGGGTTTCTTGGATTCTACACCAGGTCTGGGGAGTGACGTTCCGCTTCCGAGTTTGACAGGCGGGATTACAGTGGCAGAGGTATTCAAAGTCATAGAGAGTCTGGCCCCTAAAAAGACGCCTGAGCCGGACAAGTTGACAGCAGAATTTTATAAATGTTTTAAGTGTAGCTTGGCGCCTTACCTGGTGGAGGTTTTTAATGGCTGTCTGGAGGAAGGCTCGCTTTCTCCCTTCATGAGGAAATCTGCTGTAATCCTGCTGTCAAAGGGTAAGGTTCCTTTGATGATTGGGAACTGGCGCCCCATCAGCCTTCTCAATGTCGATAGGAAGATCCTGGCTAAGATCCTTTTTTGGCGCTTGGCATCAGTCGCAGACACTTTGCTTTCTCGTCAGCAGCACTGCTCGGTTCAGGGCAGAAGTACATTCTCAGCGGTGTTAGCTGTCCGGGAAGCCTTGGAGCGAAGCAGGGCTGAAGGCTGGGGAAAGTACTTGCTGACATTGGATCAGGCTAAGACCTTTGATCGGGTAGACCACAAGTACCTGTGGCTTCTCTTTGATAAATATGGCCTGGAGGGGAGGTTCATTGGCTGGCTTAAGACCTTGTATAGTGGGGCGGAGAGCTTCATGCTGGTGAATGGTTGGATTGGGCAGCCCTTCGAGGTTCGGTCAGGGGTGCGCCAGGGGTGTCCTCTGAGCCCTTTACTCTGTTTTCGCGGTCGACCCCTTCGTAAGAAGGTTGGATGGCGGAGCATTGAGTGGGGTGCCAGTGGGCAATCCTGGGGAGCCACCTTTGAGGGTCATTGCCTACACTGATGATGTTTCTGTCTTTTTCTCTGGGGCTGAAGAAGCGCAGGTGGTAGTCTCAGAGACAGAACAGTATTCTGAGGCGTCGGGGTCCAAGGTTAATCAGGACAAGTCTGAAGTTCTCTGGCTAGGTGGGGAGGGTGATCGCTTCTCACTTCCGGATACTTTCCCGGAGCCCCAGCAGGCAGTTAAAGTGTTAGGCATCAATTTTGGCTGTGCTGATTATGGCAAATCAAATTGGGAGGCCAGGTTGTCTGATGCCGAGATCAAGGTGAAGTGCTGGAATGGGTGGCGGCTCTCCTTGAGGGAAAGGGTGGATTTGATCAAGACTTACCTGATCCCCATTTTTTTGTATGTCAGTACTGTCTGCATCTTACCGGAATCTCTCTATATGAGGATTAACAGCTGTTTTTTCCAGCTATTATGAGGAAACAGGCTGAACCTTGTGAAGCGGGATGTGACATATCTATCCAGGTGGATGGGTGGCCTAGGTATGGTCAACCCAGTGTTTTTTTTCTCTCTGGTGTTCTTCAAGCACAATTTTGGTAATCTGCTGGCAGAGAGACCGCCTGCATGGGTAAGTCTCTTTCGGAACTGGTTTAGGCCTTTTCTGTGCTGTTGGGAAAATGGTGGGCCAGTGAAAAGCTTGAGGGTTAAGCATGGTAGGCTCCCGACTTACGTTGCCCCGAGTCTGAAAATACTCAGGCGGTGGTGTGTGTCGGCAAAGGACATCAGGTCCCTCCCCAGGAGGTCTTTGGGTGAGAGGATTGTGTCCACTGTCTTCCACGCACCACTGGCCTTGAGGGATTGCCCAGGCCATACTATACGGGAGGGCTTACATTTAATAAATTCTGAGCGGATTCCCTTCAAGTTTAGGGGCCAGGCCTGGCTCAGCTTTCATGGTAGACTATACGTGAGGGGGAACCTGAAGTACCGCTCTCTGGACGACCGTGGTTGTCCAAGGGCGGAGTGTCAGGTGGAAACTATGGACCACTTCTTGCTTCGGTGCCCTTTCAATGTGGAAGTATATAAAGAGGTGGGGAGGGCCCTTGATGTCCCCTTCCTGCACTGCTTGTCTTATGCAGAGTGGGTGTATGGGGCATTGCAAGACCGTCAGGGTTTTGATTTGGACACTCTGTTTTTAGTCAGCCTAGTTGTCCGTTACTTCACGTGGAATGCACGGTGCCAGGTGTCCCTGCGGCAGAAAGTCCTTCCTGTCCTGGTGGTGTGTGGCATCCTTGGTGAGGTGGGTAAAATTTGGTAAATCTTGAGAGAGACAGGTGGAGGCGAGAGGCCTGGATAGAGGCGTGGAGGGGTATCAGGCCTGTTGTCGCTGCTTGTTGACCTCTGGGTGCTGGGGCTATCCTTTGTTTCTCCTTTGACACTCCCTAGGTTTGTTGGAAGCTGCTTTTTGAAGAAAGCCTACATGGACCTGAAGATTTATGTTCCTTAGTCTCTGTTATGTAACGTTTGGTATCTATGCTATGTTTCACTGTTTTTCTCTGATGAGGCCATGAAGGCCCTTTGTGCTTGTACAGTCTATTATTTAAGGTATGCAAGTCCTTTATTGACCACATAGGTCTAAGTCAGTGTTTCTCAACTCCAGTCCTCATGGACCCCCAACAGGTCATGTTTTCAGGATTTCCATTATTTTGCACAGGTGATTTGATCAGTTTCACTGCCTTAGTAATTACCACAGCTGTTTCATCTGAGGGAAATCCTGAAAACATGACCTGTTGGGGGTCCATGAGGACTGGAGTTGAGAAACACTGGTCTAAGTATATATTTACCTTATGGACTTTTTGTTGGACTTTGAGTTTGATATCTGTAGTTACATGTAAGTAATGTAATTTTACATATATTTATTGCTTTTTCTACTTTTGTACTTTTCTAGAAACTTTTTTGTGTTTGTTGGTTGATAGATCATCAATAAACAAAATTTCCATTCCTGACAAGTGAACTCGCAACTGCGTGCCTTGTGGTCGTACTATACCTTCTGGCGCGTCTGGGCCATCCGGAGGTGGCCGTGGGTCATGGCAGCCAGGCGGTTCAGCCGCTGCCGCAGCTTGAGGACGTAGGGGACAATGGGGGTACCTGTGTCCTCTATCTGCCCTTCCCAATGCTCCCGAAGCAGGGATAGGGGACCGCGGACCTTCCGCCCGAACAGGAGTTAAAAGGGGGAGAACCCTGTTGACTCTTGCGGTACCTCCCGATATGCAAACAGCAGGTGAGGGAGGAGCTTCTCCCAGTCTGCCTCCCCGTCAACGAAGGACCTCAGCATGCTCTTCAGTGTTCCATTGACGTGCTCGCAGAGGCCATTGGTTTGGGGGTGAGAGGGAGTGGTCCGGATTGCCCGTACCCCGCACGTGCGCCAGAGGGATTGGACTACATCAGACATGAACTGGGTACCCTGGTCGGTCAAGATCTCACTGGGGAAACCCACCCGGGAAAAAACTGTGACTAGGGCCTTGGCCACCCTAGGGGTGGAGATCCTGGACATGGGGACAGCCTCGGGGTAACGGGTGGCGTAATCCACCACCGTGAGGAAGTACCATTTTCCAGACTTACTGGGCCGGGCCAGAGGCCCCAGGATATCTACAGCTACCCGCTGAAAGGGCTCCTCGATGATGGGTAAGGGGTGGAGTGGGGCCTTGGGGTGGTCCCCTGGGCGTCCCTTCCTCTGACAGGTGTCACAGGTTTGACAGAAGTGGGCGACGGCCTGGGAGATACCTGGCCAGTAGAAGGCTTGGGTCAGCCGCTGCTCCGTTCTCCTCTTACCCAGGTTGCCGGCTACCGGAATTTTGTGGGCTATGTGGAGTAGCGGGAATCTGAACCGTCTAGGCACTACCAGTTGTTTGGAGCTAGCAGGGGGTCGTCCCGGGCGGCTTGGGCCTGCCTGGCGGTACAACAGCCCCTGCTCCCACCATAGCCGATCTCCACCCCCTTCCTGCCGCCCTGCTGTGGCCTGGGCCCTAAACTTGGTCAAGGTGGGGTCTGTGGCTACCTCTCTCTTAAAGGTCTCCCTGTCCCAGGTCAGGGGAATGTCAGGGTCAGGTGAGGGTCACTCACCGAGTCCATGCGGGAGGAAGGTCCCGTGGTGGTTTCGTCTGCCGGAGGACCTCGACCTGCTTGGCTCCGGGTCACCGCCCCGACATACTGGCATTGCAGCTCCCCTAGGTCATTTCCGAGCAGAAAATCTGCCGGGAGGCCGCCCATGACTCTGATCTAGCACTGTTGCTCCCCGAATCCATAGTCGAGGCATACGGATGCCCTGGGAATATGATGTCTGGCTCCTCCTGCCAGCTCGATGGAAAATCCAGGGCCGGGGTGGATGGCTTCCGGCAGGATCACTCGAGGGTCGGCGATGGTCAAGAAGGCCCTCGTATCTTGAAACCCGGTGGCAGGGTGCCCATCCACATTCACGGTCTGCAGGTGGCGTTGCTTCTGGGCGGGGTTTGTAGCCCCCGGGGGTTGGACACTGTAGAGTTCCCATAGGTGGTTGGCCTCTGGAGGGTCCATCCATTCGCTGGGGGGCGGGGGCAGGGGTTCTTCTGCGGGATGTAGCTCCAGGTAGTGGACCGGACGGGTGAAGCGGCGGCTTCGGGAGGTGGGGCAGTTGGTTTGGAAGTGCCCCAGCCGGATTCACCTGTAGCAGCGACGGTCCATGGGTGGCCCTTTGAACTGGGCTCTGGGTGGCGGGCCCGTGGGGTTGGCAGTGGTAGGTGGGGGCATTTTGGCAGAGGTGGTGGCAGGATGGAGGGGTGGCCGGACGGGGGTGGGGCCCTTGGTGGCTCAGGGGCCCGCCATTTCCAATGTGGCTTGATGGCCAGGATCTCATCAGCCAGGGCAGCGGCCTTCGCGAGGGTGGTAGGGGCTCTTTCTCTTACCTCATTGGTTGTAGAATTGCTCCTTCAGGAAGGCCTGAAGGATTTCTTCTGCGGAGCGGGCCTGTTCCCCCTCTAGGCACCTCCAACAGGACTGCGACATCTTGTGCGCATACATTTGATAGGACGGCTCCGCATGGCAAGGCAGATCACAGAAGAGCACCCGGTGCACTTCTGGGGTCACTGCATAATACTCCAACACAGTCTGTTTGACACAGGCATAATCCCGGCCATCCGCATAATCCAGAGTGCGGTAGGCCGCAGCTGCACCCCCCTTTTTTGCAGACCCATGAGGTGCCGTATCCAATCCATGCTTGGCACCTCCATGAGCTGGCACTGCTGCTCAAAGTCCTGAAAGAACCCCTCCACATCCCCGGTGGCTTCATTGAATGGTTTAAAGTCCTTGCGGCTGACCTGGGGAGGGGGGTAACCCACGGCCCTGGGGCTGGAAGGGCAGCTTAGTTCACGGTGACTTCCTTGGCTCTCTCTTCCATGCGCCCCCCGGATAGCCTCTCGCTTGTCCCCTGCCGTGGCGTCTGAACCCAGGAGGGCCATCTCTTCCTCCACCCGAGTCAGCCAGGGGCTCTTGGGCCTTGGGTCATGGCATGCTGGGGAGGCTGGGGTTGTCCTGCTCTCCTCCCTTGCTGGGGCGTCCTGGGGATCAGCTTCCTCAATGACTGCGATCAGATCCTTTTTGGCTAGGCCCCTCCAGGAAAGGGACAGCTGCTCGGCCCTCTCCTGCAGATATGCCACAGTCCACTTCCTGTATTCGCTGGGCCGGGCCTGTTCCCCCATCCGCTGGCTTTCTCTGTCTGCCATCTCCTCAGTGTCCTGATCCCACCGCTGCCAACCAGTATGTAACGGAGGGTAAGCGGGACAGAACACACAAGGCAGATGGCAAACACTTAAATCTTTATTAAAACAGACAACAGTCACTCAATGGGGAGTAGTGCAGGGAGAGAGAGTCCAAAATACTTGTAATCCAGCCCTGGTGGGCAAAGTTAAAGGCTCTACAGCAATTTGTAAACCAAGAGGCAGTTCATAAGCAGTCAGATAGCACAAGGGGAGCATACACTCATGCAAAGCTGATGCAATAGTCTCAGGCAGAGCTGACAGCGTTCCAGGCAAGGCTGATGTAGCTTCTGGGATCTCCCTTCCTCCAATGGAGCTCAGGCAGAGCCGGGGGGCCACTAGAGTCCAGCTGGACCCCTCAGTGGTTGCCCAGCAGACTGGCACAACAAGAGAGACCAGCACTGGCCTCTTAAACCCCCTGAGCAGGAAGACAGGCGGAGGGGGGTCATTAGCAGGTGACAATGAAGAGAATGGAACTACAGTAATTGAATTTGTAGCTGTACACAGAAAGGACTGGTTAGGCAGGATAATTAGTGGGGGGAAATACATTAATACAAAAGTAAGGCACTAATTAGGGATGTATACACTAATTAAATTTGGGACCTTTTGTGGAGTTGCGAGTTAATTACAGCTAGGGGCCTTTGGCACACAGGAGTGAATACTAATTGGAAGAAGATCTTCCTATGGCCAGGAGGGATTAGGAACAAGGAATTAATACCTGGGACTTGCAGAGACCCATTTCGTGACAGTAGAATTTACCCCTTATCCGAAGTCGAATTAGAGGTCCTCCAGGGGTATATAGACGAAAGTCTGGAAAAAGGGTTTATTCGGCCTTCTACATCACCAGGAGAAGCCGGCATCTTCTTTGTGGAGAAAAAGGATTGCACTCTGAGACCTTGTGTAGACTACCGTGATTTAAACAAAATAACGGTCTAGAACCGTTACCGCCTTCCTCTGGTCCCCAAATTATTTCAAAGGCTGCGAGGAGCATGTTTTTTCTCAAAATTGAATTGGGGCACTTACAACCTAGTGAGAATTCGGTAAGGTGACGAATGGAAAATGGCCTTTCGAACCCGATTTGGGCATTTTGAATATCTGGTAATGCCCTTTGGTCTCTGTAATGCCCCAGCAACCTTCCAACACCTGGTAAATGATATATTTCAGGACTATCTGGATCTATTTCTAATCGTTTATCTGGACGACATCCTGGTTTTCTCCTGTTCCATAGAAAGTCATCGGGATCACGTTAAAAAAGACTCTAGATAGACAATGCCAGCACCGCCTCTACGCAAAGGCTGAGAAATGCGAATTCGAGAAGCAATCAATCCATTTCCTTGGGCTTGTGATCACTTCTGAAAGCATCTCTATGGACCCCCAAAAGGTGTCCGCCGTCTTAGAATGGCCCATTCCAGGAGACAGGAAAGCAGTACAGCGCTTTATAGGGTTTGTAAATTTCTATAGGAAATTTATCAAGGACTTCTCTGGAATCGTCGCACCAGTGACACAGCTCACCAGGCAGCATATTCCCTTCAAGTGGACTCCTGAGGCCCAAACAGCCTTTGAGCAATTAAAACCCATGTTCACGTCCACACCCATCCTGAAGCATCCTGACCCTGCTCTAGCCTTTGTCCTTGAAGTGGATGCTTCAGAGAACGTGGTAGGAGCCATATTGTCAGAAAGACAGGGACTCAAATCTCTCCTGCACCCTGTCGCTTTCTTCTCATGAAAATTAAGTGTTTCTGAAAGGAATTATGATGTGGGAGACAGAGAGTTACTAGCCATCAAGGCAGCATTGGAAGAATGGCGCTACTTACTGGAGGGAGCAGCCCATCCTCTTCTCATTTTCACGGATCATAAAAACCTAGAGTACCTAAGAACGGCAAAACGCCTCAGGCCATGACAAGCAAGATGGGCACTATTTTTCTCGTGCTTCAACTTCCATCTGATGTACCGTCCTGCATCTAAAAATGGTAAACCCGATGAACTCTCCTGTATGTTTCCCAACCCAATTGTGCAGTCTGAACCCGACACAATTTTGCCAGCCAAGAACTTCTTACTTCTCCAGACAGACCTTGTAATGCAAATAAAAGAAGTCGTGGATAATCGTCCACCTCCCATAAATATGCACCTGCAATTAAAAGATGGTCTGTACTTCCACAAGGAACAAATCTTTGTGCCCGAAGAACTTCGTACTCTTGTTCTCCAGAGATGTCACGACCATCCCTTAGCAGGTCACTTTGGGATTAACAAGACTTCAGATTTGGTCTCTCGCTCCTTTTGGTGGCCAAACGCAGTAAAGGATTGCCAGGACTATGTGAGATCTTGCACAGTCTGCCTGAGGAGCAAGTCTGATAAAGCCAAGACTTGGGGCCTGTTGGAATCCTTGCCCGCACCGGAAAAACTTTGGAGCATGATCTCCATGGACTTTATTGTTGAACTTCCCCCATCTGAGGGATTCACCACTATTTTTGTGGTAATTGATTGCCTGTCCAAGATGGCCCACTTCATTCCCTTGAAAGGGACTCCTTCTGCCACAGAAACTGCCTCCGCTTTCATCAAGGAGATTGTAAGACTACATGGCGTTCCCCTGAATATTGTGTCTGATCGAGGAGTGCAGTTCACATCCAAATTTTGGAAAGCTCTGTGTGAGGCATTAGAGATTGAGTTACGCTTTTCCTCCGCTTATCACCCGCAAAAAAATGGACAAACGGAAAGGACAAACCAAACTCTGGAGCAATATCTCCGATGCTTCTCTTCATATTCTCAGGATGACTGGGCATCACTCTTTCCTTTAGCGGAATTTGCGTACAATAATTCCATCCATTCCGCCATCAAGCAATCTCCCTTTTACTCTAACTACGGATACTATCCCTCCTTTCTTCCAGAAATACCAGTGGAGGGCGCTGTTCTGGCGGTACAAGAGAGGATGGAGTTCCACAGGAGGAACGGTGAAGTGTTACAGAAGACGATTTCTGAAGCTCAGGCGAGCAACAAGAAATGTTTTGACAGGAAGAGGAGGGGCAACTTGAAACTGAAACAAGGGGATAAAGTCTGGCTGTTCACGACTAATCTGAAATTAAGTTGTCCATGAAGGAAGCTTGGTCCAAGATACCTGGGACCATTTACCATTAAGAGAAGGGTTAACCCTGTGGCATTTGAATTGGAACTACCGGCTAACATGAGGATTCACCCGGTATTCCATTGCTCTTTGTTAAAACCACACATCCCAAGTGGATTTCCTAACCAGAATTCAGAGGCGCCTGCTCCACTGCTAGTTGAGGGGAATGAGGAATACGAGGTTGAGGCTATCTTGAATTGTAGGAAAAGGGGTGGACAGACCCAGTTCCTCATCAAATGGAAAGGTTATGGACCAGAGGATAATTCCTGGGAACCATCCACTAATGTCCATGCACCACGGATAGTTCAAGCCTACCTCCATCGTCACCCTGAAAAACGAGCCCTAGTGGGCATCCGGAGGCTGCCCCTAAGGGGGGGCAATGTAAGGGATTTACGGCAATACGAACCACGATTGGAAATGCACGATCACGCACTTGCACACGCACGGCGAAGATTGGCACCAGACGGCCTATTTAAGGGATTGTCTCTGTTCATGTTCAGTGCTGACTGGTCTTCAGCTCCCCCCTGTGTCCTGCTAGTTCCTGTATGATTCCTCCATTGCTGACCCGGCTTGTTCCTCACCTGACTTCGATTACTCTCCCGATACTGGTTCCTGACTTCGGCTCTGCTCCTGACCTTGGCTTTTCCTCCTGATTCTTTACTGCGCTACACGACTGTTGATGACCCTGGCTATTCCATGACACTGCTCCTGTCTCTTGTCCTCACTACCTGCCTTGCTCTGCTGCACGCCTGGCAATCTACCTAACCTGCTCTGCCTGCTAATCCTGTGCCAAAATCAGAGGATCTTCAGCCTTCCAAGGTATTCATCTGCAAGAGCTGCAAACAACAACTACTGGCACTCTTGTTCCCCTGGGTCCTAGACTCCCTCTGTTTCAACCTCAGCGGGGTCAGGGCTAGTGACACAAGTGAGGCTGACCTCGTAAATTCAGTCTCCCATCAGGTACGTGACAGTCTGGTTATGTTTGAGGGCATGCGATTGCCATTGACAACCTTATGGTTGTGCATGTGGAGGGGGTGTTGTGTTAGTCCACTTGCCCCTTCCCACTTTTGGTTCTAGTTGTGCCCCCATTTGATGGTTGTTATGGCCTTGGGTCTTATGGAAGAGTGGCCAGAGTGTTGCGCTTTGGCACATGCTCTCTGGTGATGGCTTGGTCATCACTAACAGCTCCCCCTTTTTTTTTCCATCTGATCTGTCCCGCCCCCCAGTGGGTGGGGCATTCTGCTACCTTGTGGGAGCATGGCCTGAGCATTGCGCCCATTGCGCTTGCCCAGTAGTGGCAACCACACTGCCGGATGATGTTATCAGCCGCGTGGGCCATACATGCTCTATAACACCGTTGGCGCCATCGGATGATGTCATTGGCTGAGCCGCTGTGCGGTGGGCGGCCACGCAATCCAGCATCGGAAGCATATAAGAGGATAGGCTAGGGGAGATGTTTGCTAGCATCTGCCCTACTAGGCATATGGTTGTTTATGCTTTTGGTGTACATTAGGGTGATATTTGACTAGTGTGGTATTGGTGTGCTTGTTCATCAGTAGCTATTAATGCAGTATGATTGCCCTTATACTATGCCTATTTATATTCTAGCAGGAATTCAGCTGTTGGTGTTCAGATCCTCCTTTTCCCTTGTGTTATTATGGTAGCTGCTTTATAGGAAATAATATACAGCACATATGAGGTATGAGACCACACTATCCCATGATGTACAGTATATGGAGTAGGTTACTGATCTATCTATGTTATTCTGGTGCATGGGTTGATGTTGTTTTTTATTTATATATTTATTATCCTTGCTTGCAGTATTCATCTGAGTACTATTGTTTTTCAACTATGTGAATTTTTTTGGAGTCAGCTGGACCCTTATGTGACCACAACCTACTAAGGGTATGATATATATTGCTTTGGATAGAGTTTATTTCCCCTCCTAGACCAATGTGTTGCAGTATAATGATTGATTGAGACCAGCTACTTTATCAGTGACCTGTGTATGTTACCTACAACCACTTAGCAGGTACACATGTTGGAGAATGCATCTGTTCTGTGATAGCCCCTGTATTAGTTAAGAAACTAATTAGTGTCTTGTATTACCAGTAGAGATGAGCGAATTTCTCAAAAATTCGATTCGGCTGATTCGGCGAATTCCGGTGTGAAATTCGATTCGATGCGAATTTCTTCGCTACGAAGATGACTTATAAAAAGGGTTTCTAGGCTTCAGAGAGCCTTTAAATTAGTGCAGAACACTGTACCTTTAATTTAAATGCCCTTGGAGATGAGGAAAGAGAAGGAGAAGGATGAGAAGAAGGAGAAGGATGAGAAGAAGGATGAGGAGAAGGATGAGAAGAAGGAGAAGAAGGATGAGAAGAAGGAGAAGGATGAGAAGGAGAAGGATGAGAAGAAGGAGAAGGATGAGGAGAAGAAGGATGAGAAGAAGGAGAAGAAGGATGAGAAGAAGGAGAAGGATGAGAAGAAAGAGAAGGATGAGAAGAAAGAGAAGGATGAGAAGGAGAAGGATGAGAAGAAGGAGAAGGATGAGAAGAAGGAGAAGGAGAAGGATGAGAAGAAGGAGAAGAAGGATGAGAAGAAGGAGAAGGATGAGAAGAAGGATGAGAAGAAGGAGAAGGATGAGAAGAAGGAGAAGGATGAGAAGAAGGATGAGAAGAAGGAGAAGGATGAGAAGAAGGAGAAGGAGAAGGATGAGAAGAAGGAGAAGGATGAGAAGAAGGAGAAGGATGAGAAGAAGGAGAAGGAGAAGGATGAGAAGAAGGAGAAGGAGAAGGATGAGAAGAAGAAGGAGAAGGATGAGAAGAAGAAGGAGAAGGATGAGAAGAAGAAGGAGAAGGATGAGAAGAAGAAGGAGAAGGATGAGAAGAAGAAGGAGAAGGATGAGAAGAAGAAGGATGAGAAGAAGGAGAAGGATGAGAAGAAGGAGAAGGATGAGAAGAAGAAGGATGAGAAGAAGGAGAAGGATGAGAAGAAGGAGAAGGAGAAGGATGAGAAGAAGGAGAAGGATGAGGAGAAGAAGGATGAGAAGAAGGAGAAGGAGAAGGATGAGAAGAAGGAGAAGGATGAGAAGAAAGAGAAGGATGAGAAGAAGGAGAAGGATGAGAAGAAGGAGAAGGATGAGAAGAAGGAGAAGGATGAGAAGAAGGAGAAGGATGAGAAGAAGGAGAAGGATGAGAAGAAGGATGAGAAGAAGGAGAAGGATGAGAAGAAGGAGAAGGATGAGAAGAAGGATGAGAAGAAGGAGAAGGATGAGAAGAAGGATGAGAAGAAGGAGAAGGATGAGAAGAAGGAGAAGGATGAGAAGGAGAAGGATGAGAAGAAGGAGAAGGATGAGGAGAAGGAGAAGGATGAGAAGAAGGAGAAGGAGAAGGATGAGGAGAAGGAGAAGGAGAAGGATGAGGAGAAGGAGAAGGATGAGAAGAAGGAGAAGAAGGATGAGAAGAAGGAGAAGGATGAGAAGGAGAAGGATGAGAAGAAGGATGAGAAGAAGGAGAAGGATGAGAAGAAGGAGAAGGATGAGAAGACGGAGAAGGAGAAGGAGAAGGATGAGAAGAAGGAAAAGGAGAAGGATGAGAAGATGGAGAAGGAGAAGGATGAGAAGAAGGAGAAGGAGAAGGATGAGAAGAAGGAGAAGGATGAGAAGAAGGAGAAGGATGAGAAGAAGGAGAAGGAGAAGGATGAGAAGAAGGAGAAGGATGAGAAGAAGGATGAGAAGAAGGAGAAGGATGAGAAGAAGGAGAAGGATGAGAAGAAGAAGGAGAAGGATGAGAAGAAGGAGAAGGATGAGAAGAAGGAGAAGGATGAGAAGAAGGAGAAGGATGAGAAGAAGGAGAAGGAGAAGGATGAGAAGAAGGAGAAGGATGAGAAGAAGGAGAAGAAGGAGAAGGATGAGAAGAAGGAGAAGGATGAGGAGAAGAAGGATGAGAAGAAGGAGAAGGAGAAGGATGAGAAGAAGGAGAAGGATGAGAAGAAAGAGAAGGATGAGAAGGAGAAGGATGAGAAGAAGGAGAAGGATGAGAAGAAGGATGAGAAGAAGGAGAAGGATGAGAAGAAGGAGAAGGATGAGAAGAAGGAGAAGGATGAGAAGAAGGAGAAGGATGAGAAGAAGGAGAAGGATGAGAAGAAGGAGAAGGAGAAGGATGAGAAGAAGGAGAACGATGAGAAGAAGGAGAAGGATGAGAAGAAGGAGAAGGAGAAGGATGAGAAGAAGGAGAAGGAGAAGGATGAGAAGAAGGAGAAGGATGAGAAGAAGGAGAAGGATGAGAAGAAGGATGAGAAGAAGGAGAAGGATGAGAAGAAGGAGAAGGATGAGAAGGAGAAGGATGAGAAGACGGAGAAGGAGAAGGAGAAGCAGAAGGAGAAGGATGAGAAGAAGGAAAAGGAGAAGGATGAGAAGATGGAGAAGGAGAAGGATGAGAAGAAGGAGAAGGAGATGGATGAGAAGAAGAAGGATGAGAAGAAGGATGAGAAGAAGGAGAAGGATGAGAAGAAGGAGAAGGATGAGGAGAAGGAGAAGGATGAGAAGAAGGAGAAGGAGAAGGATGAGAAGAAGGAGAAGGAGAAGGATGAGGAGAAGGAGAAGGATGAGAAGAAGGAGAAGGATGAGAAGAAGGAGAAGGATGAGAAGAAGGAGAAGGAGAAGGATGAGGAGAAGGAGAAGGATGAGAAGAAGGAGAAGGAGAAGGATGAGAAGAAGGAGAAGGATGAGAAGAAGGAGAAGGATGAGAAGAAGGAGAAGGATGAGAAGAAGGAGAAGGAGAAGGATGAGAAGATGGAGAAGGATGAGAAGAAGGAGAAGGAGAAGGATGAGAAGAAGGAGAAGGATGAGAAGGAGAAGGATGAGGAGAAGGAGAAGGATGAGAAGAAGGAGAAGGATGAGAAGAAGGAGAAGGATGAGAAGAAGGAGAAGGATGAGAAGAAGGAGAAGGAGAAGGATGAGAAGAAGGAGAAGGATGAGAAGAAGGAGAAGGATGAGAAGAAGGAGAAGGAGAAGGAGAAGGAGAAGCAGAAGGAGAAGGATGAGAAGAAGGAAAAGGAGAAGGATGAGAAGATGGAGAAGGAGAAGGATGAGAAGAAGGAGAAGGATGAGAAGAAGGAGAAGGAGAAGGATGAGAAGATGAAGGAGAAGGATGAGAAGAAGGAGAAGGAGAAGGATGAGAAGAAGGAGAAGGAGAAGGATGAGGAGAAGGAGAAGGATGAGAAGAAGGAGAAGGATGAGAAGAAGGATGAGAAGAAGGAGAAGGATGAGAAGAAGGAGAAGGATGAGAAGAAGGAGAAGGAGAAGGATGAGAAGAAGGAGAAGGATGAGAAGAAGGAGAAGGATGAGAAGAAGGATAAGAAGAAGGATGAGAAGAAGGAGAAGGATGAGAAGAAGGACAGTTCTGTGACAGTTTCTGTCTATTTCTGACAGTTCTGGGACATTCACTCCATACAGCTGTTTCAACCGCTGTATGGAGGAAATGTCATGGAACTGTCAGAAATAGACTATTAATGACAGTTCTGGGACTGTCCTTCCATGCAGCGGTTGAAACATTGTATGTATTTGTTTCCATAAATGGATCCATTTATGGAAACAAATACATACAATGTTTCAACCGCTGTATGGAAGGACAGTCCCAGAACTGTCATTAATAGTCTATTTCTGACAGTTCTATGACATTCCCTCCATACAGCGGTTGAAACAGCTGTATGGAGTGAATGTCCCAGAACTGTCAGAAATAGACTATTTATGACAGTTCTGGGACTGTCCTTCCATACAGCGGTTGAAACATTGTATGTATTTGTTTCCATAAATGGATCCATTTATGGAAACAAATACATACAATGTTTCAACCGCTGTATGGAAGGACAGTCCCAGAACTGTCATTAATAGTCTATTTCTGACAGTTCCATGACATTCCCTCCATACAGCGGTTGAAACAGCTGTATGGAGTGAATGTCCCAGAACTGTCAGAAATAGACTATTTATGACAGTTCTGGGACATTCACTCCATACAGCGGTTGAAACATTGTATCTATTTTTTTCCATAAATGACATTCTGCAGATACACTTAGAGGAGCGCTGCAGATACACTTTTTGCCGGCTTGGAATTATTCTTATTTTCATCCTACTTCTTCTTTTTCTTCTTATGAGGATGAGGATGAAGAAGAAGAAGTAGGATGAAAATAAGATTAATTCCAAGCCGTCAAAAAGTGTATCTGCAGCGCTCCTCTAAGTGTATTTGCAGAATGTCATTTATGGAAAAAAATAGATACAATGTTTCAACCGCTGTATGGAGTGAATGTCCCAGAACTGCCATAAATAGTCTATTTCTGACAGTTCTGGGACATTCACTCCATACAGCTGTTTCAACCGCTGTATGGAGGGAATGTCATAGAACTGTCAGAAATAGACTATTAATGACAGTTCTGGGACTGTCCTTCCATACAGCGGTTGAAACATTGTATCTATTTGTTTCCATAAATGGATCCATTTATGGAAACAAATAGATACAATGTTTCAACCGCTGTATGGAAGGACAGTCCCAGAACTGTCATTAATAGTCTATTTCTGACAGTTCTATGACATTCCCTCCATACAGCGGTTGAAACAGCTGTATGGAGTGAATGTCCCAGAACTGTCAGAAATAGACTATTTCTGACAGTTCTGGGACTGTCCTTCCATACAGCGGTTGAAACATTGTATCTATTTCCATAAATGGATCCATTTATGGAAACAAATACATACAATGTTTCAACCGCTGTATGGAAGGACAGTCCCAGAACTGTCATTAATAGTCTATTTCTGACAGTTCCATGACATTCCCTCCATACAGCGGTTGAAACAGCTGTATGGAGTGATTGTCCCAGAACTGTCAGAAATAGTCTATTTCTGACAGTTCTGGGACATTCACTCCATACAGCTGTTTCAACCGCTGTATGGAGGGAATGTCATGGAACTGTCAGAAATAGACTATTAATGACAGTTCTGGGACTGTCCTTCCATACAGCGGTTGAAACATTGTATGTATTTGTTTCCATAAATGGATCCATTTATGGAAACAAATACATACAATGTTTCAACCGCTGTATGGAAGGACAGTCTCAGAACTGTCATTAATAGTCTATTTCTGACAGTTCTATGACATTCCCTCCATACAGCAGTTGAAACAGCTGTATGGAGTGAATGTCCCAGAACTGTCAGAAATAGACTATTTATGACAGTTCTGGGACTGTCCTTCCATACAGCGGTTGAAACATTGTATCTATTTTTTTCCATAAATGACATTCTGCAAATACACTTAGAGGAGCGCTGCAGATACACTTTTTGCCGGCTTGGAATTAATCTTATTTTCATCCTACTTCTTCTTCTTCATCCTCATCCTCATAAGAAGAAAAAGAAGAAGTAGGATGAAAATAAGAATAATTCCAAGCCGGCAAAAAGTGTATCTGCAGCGCTCCTCTAAGTGTATCTGCAGAATGTCATTTATGGAAAAAAATAGATACAATGTTTCAACCGCTGTATGGAGTGAATGTCCCAGAACTGTCATAAATAGTCTATTTCTGACAGTTCTGGGACATTCACTCCATACAGCTGTTTCAACCGCTGTATGGAGGGAATGTCATAGAACTGTCAGAAATAGACTATTAATGACAGTTCTGGGACTGTCCTTCCATACAGCGGTTGAAACATTGTATCTATTTGTTTCCATAAATGGATCCATTTATGGAAACAAATAGATACAATGTTTCAACCGCTGTATGGAAGGACAGTCCCAGAACTGTCATTAATAGTCTATTTCTGACAGTTCTATGACATTCCCTCCATACAGCGGTTGAAACAGCTGTATGGAGTGAATGTCCCAGAACTGTCAGAAATAGACTATTTATGACAGTTCTGGGACTGTCCTTCCATACAGCGGTTGAAACATTGTATCTATTTTTTTCCATAAATGACATTCTGCAAATACACTTAGAGGAGCGCTGCAGATACACTTTTTGCCGGCTTGGAATTAATCTTATTTTCATCCTACTTCTTCTTCTTCATCCTCATCCTCATAAGAAGAAAAAGAATAAGTAGGATGAAAATAAGAATAATTCCAAGCCGGCAAAAAGTGTATCTGCAGCGCTCCTCTAAGTGTATCTGCAGAATGTCATTTATGGAAAAAAATAGATACAATGTTTCAACCGCTGTATGGAGTGAATGTCCCAGAACTGTCATAAATAGTCTATTTCTGACAGTTCTGGGACATTCACTCCATACAGCTGTTTCAACCGCTGTATGGAGGGAATGTCATAGAACTGTCAGAAATAGACTATTAATGACAGTTCTGGGACTGTCCTTCCATACAGCGGTTGAAACATTGTATCTATTTGTTTCCATAAATGGATCCATTTATGGAAACAAATAGATACAATGTTTCAACCGCTGTATGGAAGGACAGTCCCAGAACTGTCATTAATAGTCTATTTCTGACAGTTCTATGACATTCCCTCCATACAGCGGTTGAAACAGCTGTATGGAGTGAATGTCCCAGAACTGTCAGAAATAGACTATTTATGACAGTTCTGGGACATTCCCTCCATACAGCGGTTTCCGGCAAAAAGTGTATGTGCAGAGTTCCTCTATTCTGCAGATACACTTAGAGGAGCTCTGCAGATACACTTAGAGGAGCTCTGCACATACACTTTTTGCCGGCTTGGAATTATTCTTATTTTCATCCTACTTCTTCTTCTTCTTCTTCTTCTTCATCCTCATCCTCATCCTCTTCTTATTCTTCTGAGGATGAGGATGAGGATGAAGAAGAAGAAGAAGAAGAAGAAGTAGGATGAAAATAAGATTAATTCCAAGCCGGCAAAAAGTGTATGTGCAGAGCTCCTCTAAGTGTATCTGCAGAGCTCCTCTAAGTGTATCTGCAGAATAGAGGAACTCTGCACATACACTTTTTGCCGGCTTGCAATTATTCTTATTTTCATCCTACTTCTTCTTCTTCTTCTTCTTCTTCTTCTTCATCCTCTTCTTCTTCTTCTGAGGATGAGGATAAAGAAGAAGAAGAAGAAGTAGGATGAAAATAAGATTAATTCCAAACAGGCAAAAAGTGTATGTGCAGAATAGAGGAACTCTGCACATACACTTTTTGCCGGCTTGGAATTATTCTTATTTTCATCCTACTGCTTCTTCTTCTTCTTCATCCTCATCCTCATCCTCAGAAGAAGAGGATGAGGATGAAGAAGAAGAAGAAGAAGAAGTAGGATGAAAAGAAGAATAATTCCAAGCCGGCAAAAAGTGTATGTGCAGAGTTCCTCTATTTCTGACAGTTCTCTCACAGCTTCTTCACATGTACAGTGGTTGAAACATCTGTATCCTAAATGTAAACTAATAGATACAATGTTTCAACCGCTAAACATGTGTTCCTTCTGTCAGAGAACTGTCAGAAATAGCGGAGCTCACTGCAGGGACACTTTTGCCGGCTGATCGGGAAATGTTCGATTCGCGCACCCGAAGTAGGCAAAATTTCGGTTTCGCCGCGAATCGAATATTTCTTGAAATTCGACTCGAATTCCGGTTCGCCTGGTTCGATTCGCTCATCTCTAATTACCAGGATAAGCCACAGTACCGTCTAGTGCCTATTTGGCCTTTTGCTTGTTCCGGTGCCCGCCCCAGGAGGAACCCCAGGCTATTAGCATATGCATGATCATGGTGCTTTATATGCTTCCCTTATTTGCGGGATACATAGCATTTTTTTATTGGATGTATTGTATTGTTTATATATTATACATGATTTTTATGTGATTTGTGTTACATTTTAGTGAACGAGGTTCCTTTAAGAGGGTAGGCCGATGGCTAAGGTGTCGTTTGGCCTGCAGAAGGTGTGCACTGTGGTCAGCTCAGACGATTGGACTGTGCTGCAAATGTGTTCAAATGTAGTGGCCGGGTAACTAGGCTGCAACACGTGTTAACTATCCGCAACTCTGTGCAGGAAAGTGGCAAATATGAGAGGAATGCCAGTGTCCAGTTCTTTGACTGGTGTATGGGACTCTCTCACCTGGTCTGTGGCATCCCTCAGGTCCTGGTGGTCTCTCACTCTCTGTAGATGGGGGCCCGCACAGATTCTACCATCTCACTTGCAGCGTTTCATCTGGGCACCATGCTCTGGGTCACATGCTGGCAGAATGTCTCACTGAACAGGATGGCAAGGCTAGTGGTCAGCAACTCCTTGCCTCTTTCCTCTCTAAATCTGGTCCCATACCCCGGCAGTCAGCACAACCCTCTCCTCACTCCTGCAGTCCATCTTTTTCTCCACTCACTTCCTGTTCAGTCTCCTGGGCTTCTGTATATAAATGCCCCCACCCACACGCCAGTTCCTCTGGGAAATGTAGTCCTCTGATACACTGCTCCCCAGCAAAGTCCTGCGGTTCAGCATACAAGGTCCATGAGGCTGCTATACAGAGTGTGATTGCCACTGAATTACAGAACACTGCCATCATGTGTTTCTCTTAACATCCTGCAACTTGCATTTTAGCAGGGTGTTACATACAGTAAAATAAGTCATGAAACATTAGTTGTATTTTTATTTTTTATTTATTTTTTGTACTAGGTTTATACAATTTAGCAGTTACATTTAAAATTTCAATGCACAATTGATGATTAAACCTGTGTGCACCATAAATCCACCAATTTATCTTATTGGACAGGTTCTAGAGCAGAGAATAACAATGACAGTTATCACAAAAATGCATGTTTTTTTTTCCACAAAAGAAGGCTTTATTGGAAAGTCCTGACATACAAGCCAGAGGAAACATCATAATACAGTATAATTAACAATACATTGCGGTATACAGCAATATAGGAATGAATGGGCCGCTTCGTTCAGACATAGGCTGCTGGAAACTACCAAAGGCACATTGTGAAATAAGCTCAATATATCTTGCAATAAAAGTAGAACATACAGTGTATATATGTATCTAAATAATGCTTAGGAAGAGCAGTTCAGCAGGATGAATTCGAAGCTAACAAAAAGAAAGCAATCACTTGTTGAGCTGCATAATTTCCTGAGTGAAAATACATAATTGTATTGATATGATCACGACTTTCCAAAATTTGCTAAACCAAATGGAAATGGAGGCTAGCAGGCATCTACGAGGTATCTCGCAATTTAGTATATAACATCAACAAATTTTAAATTTGGGTGATAAGATGTATAGTAGGTGTAATGAATCATCCAATTCACAGTTTTAGATAATAAGAAAAGGAAACAGAAGATATGAGAGGAAAAAGTAGCAAGGAGAAAGAGGGAAGAAGCAGCATAGAAAAGCGGGTGAGACAATACGATCAGGGCAATAAATGTACATCACTGGTTGACACAGAAGAAACAATCTGGCTTCTTCCTCTCTTTAGACGTTGAGAAGGCCTTCGACAGATTAGCATGGGATTACATGGAGGCTGTTTTGACTGGCCTTGGGCTTCCTTCACGTCTCTTGACCTTTATCATATCCTTATATACAACACCTACGGCTAAAGTGAGAGTCAATGGCCTCCTTTCAAACGCTTTTTCAATAAGCAATGGGACCAGACAGGGTTGTCCATTATCCCCCCTCCTATTCATTCTTACCTTGGAACCTTTTTTGAACTGCATTAGACAGAATAATAACATCAAAGGAATTTTAATCAATGGCAAAATTCACAAAATAGCGGCCTTTGCCGACAATATCTTACTTTTCCTGACAGACCCACATATTACGCTTCATAACTTACTACACGATCTCCAATTATTTCAGTACTTGGCCAATTTTAAAATTAACTTCAACAAATCCCAAGCCCTCAATGTCTCCCTAACCTAATATACGGTCAGACAGGCGAAAACGAACTTCCCTTTCGCATGGCAGCCTGAGGCCATCACCTACTTAGGAATTCAATTACCAACTCACCTTTCAGAACTCTATGCCAAGAACTTTTTACCCATCCTACGTAGTATCATCAAAGATCTTCAGATATGGGACAAACCATTTTTCTCTTGGTTTGGCAGAACAGCGATTCTCAAGATGAACGTGCTACCCAGACTACTATACTTGATGCAAACTATTCCAATCAAACTGCCTAATTCCTTCTTTAAGTCATAAAACCGTATGTACTTCGTTTCTATGGAGTAACAAATGCCCCAGAATTGGTTTTGAACAACTTACCATGCCTAAGACGAGCGGAGGTATTGGACTTCCTGATATCACCCACTACTATAGAGCCTGTCACATGGCAAGAATAGTAGAGTGGTCTACAAACCGCAACCGTAAGGCTTGGGTTACCTTGGAAGCTTGAAAAACTCCCACATTCCGTCTGATTTCAGGAAACACCCTCTTATAGACCCCACTCTATCGTGTTATCATCAGTTAAGTCAGAAAACAGGTTTCTCTTCTACCCCTGGCCCACTCACACCTATCAAAAGGAACCCAGAGTTTCCCCTTGATATGTCTCGTGCCTTTCTCACCGGGTCTAACCCCACAGATAACTTGAAGTTGCATCAAATTTTCAAAGATGAGTCGCTCTTATCCAGAGACCTCCTTCTAATCAAATGGCCATCCTTAACCTTAACCGTGGATGTACAGACAGCTCCACCTTTTTATACATAGCTCCTCACATTTTAAAAATTATACTAGGCCACTCACCCCATTTGAAAAACTTTGCTCAACTGACTCTCTCCAGAGACATGTTATATCTAAGCTCTACACATGCCTTGAAGACACCATTGACCTGCCTTCCATGAAAGCTTGCAAGGCCTGGTGCTCTGACTTACAACTCCAACTATCACCAGAAGACTGGGATCACATTTACGGACATATACACAAAGGGTCCATATGTGTCTCTACACAAGAAAACTATTTTAAACTATACTTTAGATGGTACAGAGTTCCATCCCTGCTTCACAAATTTGACCCTAACATCTCAGATTCATGTTGGAGATGTCACCAGGTGACGGGTACACTCTTGCATATCTGGTGGGAATGCCCATTGCTGCAGCCTTTCTGGGAGAAAATCCAACCCATAATCATGCAAGTAACCTTGTATTCATTAGACCTCTCCCTCGCACAATTCTTGCTCCACCATTCCACGCTTCCATTTAAGACGTACCGTAAATCACTTGCCATGCACATGGTCAACGCGGCAAAACAGTGTATCGCAGTCCACTGGCGCTCAACACAGGTTCCCACTATTCGAGAATGGTTTGCTAGGATCAATATAACTGAGGAAATGGAGGAATTGATTTCTGTAGCAAAAGAACATCCCAAGAGATTCAGGAAGACTTGGGCTTGTTGGAGCCATTTCAAAACCACCACTACCTATAGCCTCTTAGTTCATGAACAGCCTATACCCCCTGACTGAATGATTAGACACTATGCTGTTCTAGGGAATGCCGTGTCCACCGAAGACGCATTTGGTGCATATTTGGTTGGGTTGTGACTCTGCATCGTGGCCTACATTTTAGATTCTTGACTTACGTGTTACCCCTTTGACTGACCCTGCATGTATTGCATCCTAAACTATAAAACTATTTCTTTGGCTCGTACCAAATGATGTGAATTATTTTATCCACAATTGTCCACCTTAACATCCCGTTTACTCCCTACCCATTCCCCCCCCCTTTTTTTTCTCCTCTCATCCCCCCCACTACCTCACTCTACATTTCCATCTCTTTCTCTAGCTATTCTCCTTTATAACTTTTCTTTATCTCAAGATTTTTTATAGGCCTTCATTATTCATATATTCCCAACAAATATGGCATTTCATCTCGCATACAGGTGTGCCTGATTTCACATGGCTTACACGCTCCTGAAATGGACACACAAATTTTGCCATATAAATCATCCTGTGCTAGCATTACCCAACACTTAACATTTGCTCAACATAAGGGCTCCCCAGTACATAGGTCAGTAATCATTTTACCTATTTCGATTTATCTACTATACTCTGTGTATCTACTGGTTTGCCATGTACATTTGCAATAAGGATATACTTCAACCAGATGTGTACTTTTGTTTAAACCTATGGCCCGTCTGCGAAACGGGATGCTACATTATTATTATTATACAGTATTTATAAAGCGCCAACAGTTCGCTCAGCGCTGTACATTACAAAGGGAGACAGAACATGCGACAGTACGAAAACAATACAATGTGATACACGAGGGGTTCGAGGGTCCTGCTCTTTCAAGCTTACAATCTAGGAGGGAACGGATAGTGGTACAGGAGGAGATAGCTGTGGGGAATGGAGTAGTAGGAAGAGTGGAGGAGGTCGGCAATTAGCAGGGGGTGGGGTAGGCTTCCCTGAAGAGGTGGGTTTTTAAGGTGCACCTAAATGAGAGGAGAGTAGGTGATAGTCTGATGGATTGGGGTAGGGGGTTCCAGAGGATAGGTGATGTCCTGGAGAAATCCTGGAGGCGGGCATAGGAGGAGGAGACCAGGGAACTAGAGAGAAGGAGGTCTTGAGAGGAGCGGAGTGTGCATATTGGGTGGTACTTGGATATTAGGTTGGTGATGTAGTTTGGGGCAGTATGATGGACAGCTTTGTATATCAGTGTTAGGATTTTGAATTTGATCCGTTGTGCAATCGGAAGCCAGTGGAGGAATTGGCAGAGGGGGGTGGCAGAAACGGAGCGGTTGGTGAGGTGAATGAGTCTGGCTGCCGTGTTCAGGATCGACTGAAGCGGGGATAGCCTGTAGCGAGGTAGGCCAGTGAGGAGGGAGTTGCAGTAATTGAGTCAGGATATGATGAGGGAGTGGATGAGCTGTTTAGTGGTTTCTGGGGTTAGGAACGTGTGGATTTTGGCGATGATGTGTCTATGTTCAGACTGTGATCCATATTTGTATGTACACTGCTATACCTTACTTTTTCTAATAAAAATATTTTTGGAAAAAAAAAAAAGCGGATGAGTCTTCCTCCCAGCAGAATCATTCAAAGTGGGGAAAACAGGAGAAAGTGAAAAGCCCAGAAGGGAACCTCCACAATCGCCCAGTCAGATATTCATGACAGTTTTGTAGGCAGGAGTGGTTTGGAAGTGTATCCAGAATGACCACGTCTTCCAAAATTTGTCCAAAGTGTCAGATGATGTGGCAATTAATTCCTCCATCTCAAGAGTATGATTGAGTCTCAAAAACCAGTCCTTCAAGGAAGGAGTGGTGGGTTGCTTCCAGAGTGCTGGGATACACATACGGGCCACATTGATCATGTGCATGACCAAAGATTTATGATAGGATTGACCCATGGAGACAGAGCGGTGAATCAAGTATTGCAGTGGGGTAAAATCTATGTGGAAGGAAGAGATCTGAACAATTAATCCATGAACCTGGGTCCAGAATGTGCCAAGTTTGGGACAGTCCCACCAGACATGGGACATTGTGCCGGTCATGGAGCAACAGCACCAGCGAGTATCAGGGACCTGTGGAAAAATTTTGTGAAGAAGTTTGGGAGTTCTATACCAGTGTGTCAATACCTTATAGTTGTGTTCTTGGATGGAAACATTCAGGGAGCACTTGTGGACAGAGTGTCAAATATTGCTCCATTCCTCCACGGTAAGGGCATAGGATTGTTCTCCGTCCCACACTGAAATAATGGGTTGACGATGCTGTGAGTCTAGGCCAGAGAGCATGGAATAAATACAGGATATTAGATGACTGTGGAGTGGTGGATGTACACAGTTTCTCAAATGCCTTCAAGGGCTGGTTAAATTCAATTTAAATTTAGGGTTGGTCAGAGGTGATTGTAGCCGTATTAGTGCATTTGCGACAGAAACAATTGAGTACTGTCCGTGATACTTTTTTTATTTGCACTAACATACAATTTTGAGGACAAGCTTTTGGGGTATGTCCCCTTCTTTAAGGTCTAAGCAGTACTATTACAAATCACAAAGTTTAAGCAGAATGTTAGAAGGGATTGAGCAAAAAAAAAAAAAAAAAAGGGCTACAGATAAGATACATCAAAAGCAAGGGGGGGGGGGGAATACTACACTCACACAGAGGGGGTCAAGCTTTAGCTAATAGTCATAAAGCTGTCGGATAATGGTTGAGGAATCCCATGTCCAAATTAAGGCCGTTATCGTAAGGGTTGGTCAGAAAATGTCTAAGCTGTAGATATGACCACCAAGGCAGAGGCAGGAGCGGCAGAACAGAAACAATAGCTTTATGGGTTCGGATATGTCCGTGGGGAAAAAATTGATGGGCTCTAGTACTCTCGTTAGCCATACCTGAGGCCCAAAAAGTGGGCTCCATATCTGGGGGGAAAAAGGGGCTGTTACAGATTGGGGTCATGGGACCTGATGTCGAAGTCATGGAATCATCTTTGCCTGTCCCCTGCACACTGCGTAATGTGGGAGTAATAAGCGGATGATGCTTGCAAAATTGCGTATGTACGTGTGGGGGAGCCAGGAGACATCAGTTAAAGCATTGTTCATCCAGTTTATTCATTCCAGGACAATCCAGTCCTTAAGGTGTCCATGTACATGCCAATTCACCACCCTAGTCCGAAGTGATGCTCTATGATACTTTTTCAAATTTGGCAAACCAATACCAATTGTGGCCTTGGAAGCCATGAGCCTCGCCAAACTGAGTCTAGGTGTCTTTCCCTTCCAGGGAAATGCCGTTCAAAGTGAACAAACGGTTGCAAAAAAAACAGGAGGTAGATGTAGGAGTACGGTTTGGGAGAGATAAAGAAAGCAGGGAAGGATGTTCATCTTGAGAGTCGCAGCCCGACCGAACCAGGAAAGATTTGGATAGTCCCATCCCACTAGGTCCCTCTCAATATTTTGGATGAAGGGTTGAAAATTTACCAAGTACAGATCTGCTACATTAGCAGGGAGTTGTATGCCAAGATAAGTTATGGACACCGGCTGCATGAAAATGGAAAAGAGTCTTGACATTCAAGTGGGAGAGGCAGAGAAACATTTAAAGCAAAGTATTTAGTGAAATTAATTTTGAAATTATAAAGTTGGCAGAAGTGCTTCAATACTGAAATAAGCTTAGGAAGTGTAAGCAAAGGTTCTCTCAGAAAAAAGAGAATGTCATCCGCGAATGCCGCGAGTTTGTTCATCTTGTGGCCCACCAGAATTCCCTTGAAGAATTCCCTTGATGTCAAGGTGAGACTGGACACAGCAAAGCAGGGGTTCAATTGCCAGGATAAAAATAAGTGGTGAAAGGGGGCATCCCCATCTAGTCCCATTACGGATTGGAAATGACTCAGATGGGTGGCCATTCACTCTGACTTTGGTCTGTGGGCCAATGTATAGGCTCATTATCATAGCTAACATTGAAGGCCCAGTTCTATAGATTTCAGCACTGCTTCCATGAAGTCCCAGGCAATCCTGTCAAATGCTTTTTCTGCATCCGTTGATAACATAAAGCCCTCCAAACCCGCAGAAGACAACCAACAGTGGATATTAATGGCCTTAATCATGTTGTCACGTGCTTCTCTGCTGGGGATAAATCTGCCTTGGTCTAAGGAGATCAAACGAGGGAGAAAAGGGAGCATTCTATTCGCAAGGATCTTGGAAAAGATTTTAATGTCTACATTGAGAAGCGAAATCGGCCTATAATTCTGAACTTGCGTACTATCTTTACCCTTTATAGGACTAGTGGGGCCTCTAGCAGTCCACAGGACAGGACTCGCCAGGGTGCTGAGTCTAAGCCCCAGTCTGCTTGTTCACCAGGGCCCCTGATGGTGGGAATGGGCTTGGAGCAGACAGGGACCAGGTCGCGGCCCCTGAGTACCCCCGTCCGTGGTAGAGGGATCCGCCAGAGGTATATGCAGGTAGAGAGCCTGACGTGAAGAGGTGGAAGACTGGATCCAAGCGGGATGGATGGTTGGATGGCAGAGTAGTAAGCGTGGTCAACGGGCCAGGTCAGTAACAGTGGGATCAGCATAGTACAAGGCGGCAGGCAGAAGAATAGTCAGGTCACTCGCTGGGGTCGGTAACAGAAGTTCAGATCAGGTATGGGGATATGCAGAAGAGAGGTCAAACTAGCCAGGGGGTCAGAGCAGGAGACGTCAGCGGAGGTCAGGTTCAGGCAAGGTCAGCAACAAATCTCAAATAGCAGGAACAGAGGAACACAGGAGCAAAGACCATACGGCAATGGGTGTCAGTGCAGGGCAGGTTTAAATAGTGCGCCCTGCCCTGCTATTGGTGCCAGGCGAGCAGCCGCGATCGCGAGTGCGCATGCGCGGCCACCACCGTACAGGTCTCAGTGTCCGCCGGATTGCATGAATCGGTGCTCCGCGCATGCGCAGAGTCACTCGCCGCCGCGATCCCTGACATTGCCTCCCCCCTGCGGGCATCCTCCGGATGCCCAACCGATCTCTCCTCCGTGGGTGGTTACGATAGATCTCCTGAATCAGTCTAGGGGCATGAACATTTTGGGCCGGTTCCCACAAATTCTCTTCAGGGCTCTTCCACTTAATTAGGAACTGTGTCTGACTGCCTCTTTTCCTGCAATCAATTCGAGGTTGCCTCAACCTCAAATTCTTCCTGTTCGTTGATGGTTATAGGCTCCAGAGGCCTGGACCTTTGGTCCGGGAAGGGATCTGGCGTTGCTGGCTTCAGTAACAACACATGAAACACTGGGTGAATCTTGAAGGTTCCTGGGAGTGCCAGCTCATATGCCACCTCATTGATCCTCCGTTTCACCTGGAATGGGCCCGTAAATTTTGATCCCAGCTTTTTCGAGGGGCAAGACATCCTCAAATTGGTAGTGGCTAGCCAGACCTGGTCTCCTGGTTGCAAGCTTAGTTCACCTCTTCTTTTCCTGTCGAAGGCCCTCTTACTGTCCTCCTGGGCCTTTGACATGGCTTCTTGAAGTACCTTGTTATTGGTGGAGAAAAAATCTAGCATATTCTGTGTAGCCGGGACCGGACTTTCCGTAATCAGGTCAGGTAAAAATGTGGGGTGAAACCCGTAATTAGCGAAGAAGGGGGATAGCCCCGTAGCAGAATGCTTCGCGTTATTATACGCAAACTCCGCCAATGGCAAGAGTGCCAACCAGTCATCTTGGAGAAAAGACGTGTAACATCGCAAGTATTGTTCCAGCGTCTGGTTTGTCCTTTCTGTCTGCCCATTCGTCTGCGGCCATTACATATTACCAGCTGGTCAGCCCTCTTACAGACAACTGTCTGCAACGGTTTTGCACTTTTTATGTGATGCACCTTTTATTTGAATAAAATTTAACCTACTACACTATGGGAGTATCCTTGTTGTCCCCTGGGGGAGTACTCTAGCCTGCAGGTCCATTGTTAAGACGGATCGCCACTTACCACCCAGGCCATTGGGAGTGACAGCACCCACCAGGACCACACAGGCATATCTGAGTGAGAAGGACAGCTCATCTGGGTTCCAACAGAAGGAAGACCTCCTACCACCTGAGATCAGGATTATTACATACTAGGCGCATTTAATATGCGCGTCCGGTGAGTGTGCATTTCATTTCCACCTCTACCCGGACAACGAAGTCACCTTTTATTATCCTGATTTATTTATATTTATGGGACTACTTCTTACATTTATTTGAATTTAATTTGATTTATGATATTGTATTTCATCCATTCACTCTATTAGCTACGAGCGCTGCACTTGTTACATACATTGTCCTCAAGTATTCCAGATTCTTATGGTCAGTGAAAATCAAGATTGGATGTAGGGCCCCTTCCAGTAGATATCTCCACTCTTCCAGCACTGTTTTGATAGCCAGAAGCTCCCGGTCACCAATATCATAATTTCTCTCTGCAGATGTCAACTTCCTAGAGAAAAATGCTACCGGGTGCATAATTTCCTTGGTACCTTTTCATTGGGACAGGATGGCCCCAACTGCGTTCTCCGAAGCGTCCACTTCCAAAATGTACGGCAGGGAGGAGTCAGGATGGCTAAGGATAAGGGCAGTAGTAAACAGCTTCTTCAAAGTCTCAAATGCTGCTTGAGGCTCGGGCGTCCACCGGAAACGGGTTCCCTGTTTGGTGAGCTGCGTAATGGGAGACAAGAGGCCTGAAAAGTTCTTGATGAACTTTCGGTAAAATTTGGCAAATCCTATGAAGCGTTGTACGCCCTTCTTGTCTGTGGATACTGGCCATTCTAAGATTGCTGTGACCTTTTGGGGATCCATCGCAACCCCCGTGGTGGAGATGATCAACCACAAAAATGCAATGCTGTGCTGCTCGAAGCTGCATTTGTCAGCTTTCGCATACAGCCCGTGTTGGCGTAAACGTTCCAACACGTTTCTGACATGACCCCTATGGTCTTCCAGAGAAGGGGAAAAGATCAAGATGTCATCCAAGTAAACTACCACAAAAACGTCCAGATAATCTCGGAATATGTCATTAATAAAATGCTTAAATGTGGCTGGGGCATTGCACAGTCCGAAGGGCATGACAAGATATTCAAAGTGCCCGAATCTTGTGCAGAATGCAGTCTTCCACTCGTCCCCCTCCCTTATGCGCACCAAGTTATATGCGCCCCTCAAATCCAATTTGGTAAATATGGCTGCCGTCTTTAAACTTTGGAACAGTTCCGGGACCAAGGGAAGGGGGTAACGATTCTTAATCGTAATCTTGTTCAAGTCACGGTAGTCGATACAGGGTCTGAGGGACTTATCTTTTTTTTCGACAAAGAAGATTCCCACCCCGGCCGGTGACGTGGAGGGGCGGATAAACCCCTTCTCGAGGTTCTCGTCAATGTACTCCTTGAGTACCCCCAACTCTCGCTCTGATAGGGGGAAAATCTGTCTGAACAGAATCTCGGGTCCGGGTAGAAGGTTGATGGGACAGTCATAGGCCCGATGTGGAGGGAGAATGTCAGCACCCCGCTTACTAAAAACGTCTAAGTAGTCGTGGTAGGCCGGGGGGATGATCTGGATAAGCTTGGCGTCCCCATCGATACAGAAGAGCGACTGGGGAGCCACAGAGGTTGGGCCGTGACAATGTTCCTGGCAATAAGATGATGGGAACTGGACAGACCCTGTCTTCCAATCAATTTGGGGATTATGTGCCTGCAACCACGGGAGTCCCAGGATAACTGGAAACAAAGGAGCTCCCGGTGATGGTTACCCACTGTAGTACGGATAGGTGGGGTCTCCCGGTCCACCAGCCCTGACTTAATACGTGACCCATCTGCCAAAAAGATATTAAGCCCGTGTTCCCTGATCTGGAGAGGAATCCTCTGTTGGGTGGCAAAATCTAGATCAATAAAGCAACTACAAGCCCCAGAATCGATAATTGCTGTTGCTGACACAGTTCTCCCTGGGAGTTGAAAAGACACGGGTATGGCTAAGTAATTAGCATGATTACTACGTTTAGAGGAAACAGTAGAAAAAATGGAAGCACACTTACCCAATTTCGCACCACATGACCTGCTCCCCCGCAGTATAGACATAGGTTGTTTGCCCATCGTCTCTGGCGTTCCTCCACTGATAGTGATGGTCGTGCCCGCCCGAATTGCCTAGGTTCTGGCGTTCCCCCAGGATCCAAGTTCGAGCCTCCTCCTGACAGGATTTGGACTGGAGTGCGGGATAGTACCCATGTGGGTCCTGGATTTGACCTCTCTAACCTGCGCTCCCGCAGTCTGCGGTCAATCTGTATGGCCAGGGTGATGAGATCTTCCAGAGAGTCGGGCAGGCCCACCCTGGCTAACTCATCTTTAAGTGATTCAGACAGGCCCATGCGAAACTGGTGGCGTAATGCGGCATCATTCCACCGGGTGTCCCCCATCCAGCGTCTGAACTCAGATGCATACTCCTCCACTGCCTGGCGACCCTGCCGGAGAGAATACAGGGCCGATTCTGCGGATGCTGCCCGCTGCGGATCGTCATAGAGGACTGCCATCGCGTTGAAAAGGTCGGTCACGGTCTCTAGGTGGGGGTTGTGGGTGTCAGGAATGGACTCAGCACTGGTGGTGGGACTCACCTGCCGTATGGACTGCAGTACCAGGGCTGACCAGCGGGTGCTCTCAGCAGCCAGAAGCTCACTTCTGCAGTCAGCCAAACCTGGGGCTGATTGCAGAAAGGTGTATTTAAGGCATGACCAAGCCTGTGATCTGGGCCTTGGTGTATGTTTTCCCATGAGCCTCTGTACCTGGTATCCTGTGTTCCTGCTTCGTTGCTGACCCTGCTTGATCCTGACCTCTGCTGACCGTCTCCTGTTGAACCCCTGGCTTGCCTGACCATCCTTCTGCCTTATCCCCTGTACCGCGCTGCCCGTGAGTTACTGAACCCAGCTTGTGACCTTGACTATTCTCTGCCTGCTCCTTTGGTACCTTGCTGCCCGCACATTGCTGACCTGGCCCGTCTGACCACGCTAACTACTCTGCCATCCATCCATCCTGCACGGATCCAGCCGTCCCTGCTCACACCTTCTGCCTCTTCACATCAGGCTTTCTACCTGCACATACCTCTGGCGGATCCCTCTACCACTAGCAGGTGTACTCAGGGGCCGCGACCTGGTTCCTGTCTGCTCCAAGTCCATCCCCACCATCAGGGGCCCCGGTGAATAAGCAGACTGGGACTTAGACTCCGCGCCCTGGGGAATCCTGTCCTGAGGACTGCTAGAGGTACCACCGAACGGTCATTACAGAACCCTACGGCTGGCCTGACCGTTCCACCTCTCCAGCCCTGACTACGCCTGTGTTCCTGCACCTACTAAGATTAGTGGAAGGTTGGTTTGTTCACTGTGCGTTTATATATATATATATATATATATATATATATATATATATATATCTGGGTGGCTAATAATAAACTGTATTATTATACTATACCTGAAACCTGCATTTCCCTGTGTCAGTCCACACCTTTCTGGTGATTCCTAGATTCCTGACATCACACCAAGGCCTTTCCTGACCAGAAGTGACTGCACAGGGAAGCCATCTTGACTTGTTGTGAAGGATGCATCCTGATGAGGTTATATATTTGTCCATGCTAGTCTTTGATGACAGAGAATATGCCTATCAGACTCTGCGGGAGTATACCAGGGATCAGCTGCTAGAGTGCATACGGGTCGCTCATTCCCTAGTAGGTCAGGACCTAGAGCTCTCTGAGGTGCAACCATTGATTCAGGCTTGTGTTGAGTTGGCTTCATCTAGTACCCCTGAAAGCAGGGATGAATTCCTTCCTCCATTCAGGGTGAGTCAAATAATATCACTGGTATGGTTGTTGGAGGATGATCCGGATTGCTTCTTGGAGCATTATTCAGCATGTTCACCACATGTGCTAAAGAAGTGTATAAACGCAGTGCAATCTTCGACCAGACAGGCCTTGTGTAAGCTGAGCGTTGTCCAACCCTTACTGCAGACATGGTCAGACTTGTTACAGCTAGCCTCAGTCAGCTTGCAACAAACCAGTCCTGCTTCTCATCATTCCTCTGTTCAAAGCTCTCTTCCTGCATTCCCGACAGCACCCCCAGTGACAGCCCAGTATACCCTGCTATCTACCACATGTCAGTCCCCTGCTCCCACTCGCTGTACCATCCTGCCCGTATCCAAACCGGTCAGCCTGTCGTCTGAGAACCCGCCTTCCGTGGTTCAGCCAGTTGACTTGGTGCCCACTGTCGTACCAGTTGACTCAGTGCCAGTTGACTCTGTTCCCACTGTCGTGCCAGTTGACTCGGTGCCCACTGTCGTGCCAGTTGACTCGGTGCCAGTTGACTCGGTGCCCACTGTCGTGCCATTTAACTCGGTGCCCGCTGTTGAGCTGGATGACTTGATGCCTGATGATTCGGTGCCCGCCGTCGTGCCAGTTGACTCGGTGCCCGCTGTCGAGCTTGGCGACCCAGTACCCACGGTTCTGCTAGATAGCTCTGTGCCCGCTGACATGCCCGGTGACTCGGTGCCCGCTGTCGTGCCAGTTGACTCGGTGCCAGTTGACTCGGTGCCCGCTGTCGAGCCAGATGACTTGATGCCTGATGATTCAGTGCCCGCTGTCATGCCAGTTGACTCGGTGCCTGCTGTCGAGCCAGATGACCTGATGCCTGAGGACCCAATGCCTGCTGTTGAGCCACATGACCTGATTCTTGATGACTCGGTGCCCGCTGTCATGCCAGTTGACTCGGTGCCCGCTGTCGAGCTTGGTGACCCGGTACCCACGGTTCTGCTAGATAGCTCGGTGCCCGCTGACATGCCCGGTGACTCGGTGCCCGCTGTCGTGCCAGTTGACTCGGTGCCTGCTGTCGAGCTTGGTGACCCGGTACCCGCGGTTCTGCTAGATGGTTCGGTGCCCACTGACATGCCCGGTGACTCGGTGCCCGCTGACTTGCCAGGTGACTCTGTGCCCGCGGTTCTGCTAGATGGCTCGGTGCCCGGTGACTCTGTGCCCGCTGTCGTGCCAGATGACTTGGTGCCCGCTGACGTGCCTCTGCCTGCTGTGCAGCCCGACATGCCAGCCCCTGATGTCCAGCTAAACTGGCCAATAACTGATTCCCAGCCTGCTCCTGGAAATCCTGTGTCCAGTGACCTGCCTTCCTGGGTTCTCCTACACAAAGAGAAGTCTACCAGCAGGAAACCTAGCCAGCCGGTTTACTCCGGCAGTAGGATATTCAGCCAGTTACCTGACCCGGGCGGTGGAACATTTGGCCCACTAAGGACTGTTTGGAGCGTCCTGAGGCCGCTCCTTGAGGGGGGGTACTGTCAGGAATGGACTCAGCACTGGTGGTGGGACTCACCTGCCGTATGGGCTGCAGTACCAGGGCTGACCAGCGGGTGCTCTCAGCAGCCAGAAGCTCACTTCTGCAGTCAGCCAAACCTGGGGCTGATTGCAGAAAGGTGTATTTAAGGCATGACCAGGCCTGTGATCTGGGCCTTGGTGTATGTTTTCCCATGAGCCTCTGTACCTGGTATCCTGTGTTCCTGCTTCGTTGCTGACCCTGCTTGATCCTGACCTCTGCTGACCGTCTCCTGTTGAACCCCTGGCTTGCCTGACCATCCTTCTGCCTTATCCCCTGTACCGCGCTGCCCGTGAGTTACTGAACCCAGCTTGTGACCTTGACTATTCTCTGCCTGCTCCTTTGGTACCTTGCTTCCCGCACATTGCTGACCTGGCCCGTCTGACCACGCTAACTACTCTGCCATCCATCCATCCTGCACGGATCCAGCCGTCCCTGCTCACACCTTCTGCCTCTTCACATCAGGCTTTCTACCTGCACATACCTCTGGCGGATCCCTCTACCACTAGCAGGTGTACTCAGGGGCCGCGACCTGGTTCCTGTCTGCTCCAAGTCCATCCCCACCATCAGGGGCCCCGGTGAATAAGCAGACTGGGACTTAGACTCCGCACCCTGGGGAATCCTGTCCTGAGGACCGCTAAAGGTACCACCGAACGGTCATTACAGAACCCTACGGCCGGCCTGACCGTTCCACCTCTCCAGCCCTGACTACGCCTGTGTTCCTGCACCTACTAAGATTAGTGGAAGGTTGGTTTGTTCACTGTGCGTTTATTTATATATATATATATATATATATATATATATGAATATGTATATATATATATATATGGGTGGCTAATAATAAACTGTATTATTATACTATACCTGAAACCTGCGTTTCCCTGTGTCAGTCCACACGTTTCTGGTCATTCCTAGATTCCTGACATCACACCAAGGCCCAGATCACAGGCCTGGTCATGCCTTAAATACACCTTTCTGCAATCAGCCCCAGGTTTGGCTGACTGCAGAAGTGAGCTTCTGGCTGCTGAGAGCACCCACTGGTCAGCCCTGGTACTGCAGCCCATACGGCAGGTGAGTCCCACCACCAGTGCTGAGTCCATTCCTGACAGTGGGTCTCCATCAACCGGTGGGCCCATCCCTGGGGCTCATCCAGGAGTAAGGAAATGATGAAACCCACCTTCACTGCTTCAGAAGAAAATGTCCGGGGCTGCAGGCTAAAATAGAGCTGGCAGGCGCTCCGGAAGGCCCTGAATTTCGTTCAATCCCCGCTGAAGCATTCCAGCAACGGTATGTGAGGTTCCGGTGGAGGCAACGTGACTACTGCCCGGCTGGGAGGTTCTGAGGGTTCTCCGGCTGCAGCGGTGGAACCCGAGCACTGAGGTCGAGCCGCTGGTGCGGCCAACATCTGAATCCGGCTATCGAGGAGTGTGTAACCCTCCTGCAGTGATTTGACGGCTTGTGTTAGTGTCACCAAATGCTGACATATGTCTTCCAGTGGGGATGGTCCTCTTCCAGGCTCTGTCATGGCCGTATGGTTCTGTTAGTAACCAACTAGCAGGGCCTCTAGCAGTCCACAGGACAGGATTCCCCAGGGCGCGGAGTCTAAGCCCCAGTCTGCTTGTTCACCAGGGCCCCTGATGGTGGGGATGGGCTTGGAGCAGACAGGGACCAGGTCGCGGCCCCTGAGTACCCCTGTCCGTGGTAGAGGTATCCGCCAGAGGTATATGCAGGTAGAGAGCCTGACGCGAAGAGGTGGAAGACTAGATCCGAGCAGGATGGATGGTTGGATGACAGAGTGGTAAGCGTGGTCAACGGGCCGGGTCAGTAACAGTGGGATCAGCGTAGTACAAGGCGGCAGGCAGAAGAATAGTCAGGTCACTCGCTGGGGTCGGTAACAGAAGTTCAGATCAGGTATGGGGATATGCAGAAGAGAGGTCAAACTAGCCAGGGGGTCAGAGCAGGAGAAGTCAGCGGAGTTCAGGTTAGGTCAGCAACAAATCTCAAATAGCAGGAACACAGGAGCAAAGACCATACGGCAATGGGTGTCAGTGCAGGGCAGGTTTAAATAGTGCGCCCTGCCCTGTTATTGGTGCCAGGCGAGCGGCCGCGATCGCGAGTGCGCATGCTCGGCTGCCGCCATACAGGTCTGTGTCCACCGGATTGCATGCATCTGTGCTCTGCGCATGCGCAGAGTCACTCTCCGCCACGATCCCTGACAGACGGTGATATGGGCTTCAAGCAGTTGTGAACTATGGTTTTGGTGCTGTGAAATAGTCTTAAAGGCCTCCACAGAATGCGGTACGAGAATTGGTGTGAAACTCTTATAGTATTGTGCGCGAAAACCGTCTGGGCCAGGGCTTTTACCGGGTTTCATATGCTGCAGCGCTGTTCGAAATTCGTCAGCTTTGATATCATCGTCTAAGGACAAAGCAGTTTCAGGCAAAATTGCTGGCATACCATGAGATGCCAAGAAATCGGCTATAATCTGTTCCTGAGACGAGGGGAAACGGGTCTGTGAATCACATAGAGAAAGCTTATATAAATCAGAATAATAATTTACAAATTGTCGAGCAATATCCTCATACATAAGACATCTGCCCAACTTATGGTGGAGACAGTGAACAGTCATTTGAGCCCGTCTCCCCTGAAGTATTCTAGTGAGCAGCAGTTTACTACTTTCATTAGCCTGTTCGTAATAGATCTTGAACACTAAAGCAAAATTCCGTCTCATTTTGGCCCCAAGGGCCTCCTGGAGGGCCTTTCTTGTGTCAACTAACGTGGTGAGTAGCTCCTCCACTCTACTCTGTTTTTGGGCCAGTTTCAAGAACCGAATTCGGACCAAGAGATCCGAAATATGGGTCTGGTGTTGTTTCTTCCTTTGGGCAGTCAAAGATATACACTCGCCTTGGAGTACGCATTTTTTGGCCAACCACGCGTTCATGGCTTAAGTGGACAAAGGGGCATTGAGAGAAGTAATCCGCAACAGAGGATTGAAGTTTAGCAAAATGTATAGAGTCACCAAGAAAAGAGGAGTTGAAAGATCAGCACTTGGGTCTGATCTGGGTTTCAGGGAAATGCAAAATTAGTGTCACTGGGTGGTGATCCGAAATGTACATGGATTCGATGCTCGCTGAATGGAGAAGCAAAAGATCAGGTTGTGAGAGGAAGAGATAATCTATGTGAGAATATTTACGATGGTGTGCTGAGTAGAACGTATAATCCTTAGTGTCTGGATATAGTGTTCTCCAGGAGTCATGTACAGATAGTAACTGCAGTTGTAGTTTCAATTGTTTGAGCACCCTATACGGAATGATAGAGGTACCCATGCAGGAGTCCAGAAGCGGGTTAAGAGGAATATTCATATCACCACCTAGAATTAAGATACCCTCTTGAAACTGAAGGAGGAGGTCGGTGGCTTTGCGCTGAAAGGATATCTGACCCTCATTTGGACAATACACGTTTGCCAATGTAATAGGGCGACCATGTAGTTTTCCCTGTAAAAAAAAAGTATCGACCCTCTCTGTCAGCTAGGAGATCGGATATGTGTATAGGCAAATTCTTAGATAGGAGGATAGCCACAACCTTAGTCTTAGAGGAGGTGGGGAAGAGCGTAGGAAATTGAGCACTGTAGAGTTTTGGGATATGTGGGTCTCAAAAGTACATTTCCTGGAGGTATGTGATCTGTGTTCTTTGTGTGTCCAGCAATACCATGGATTTTTTTTCCGGGGTGATCAAGCCTCTGACATTCAAAGAAACGACTTTCACAGTAATAGATGGGCCATTTCAGCCACTAAAAGGCAACAAATACAGATTCCAGCAGTGAGAGTCCACGGGAGGGAGACTAACCTACCAAAAAGGGAGAAAAAGGAAGAAGAGAGAAAAGAAAAAGAAGTAAAAAAAAGGGGGGGGGGGGGAAGGGGAGAGAAAGGAAAAGGGGGGAGGGAAGGCAAAGAGGAAAAAGAAGATAAAAGAGTATAAAGAGGACAGAGGGGATACAGATGGAGAGGAAGAGGAGAAAGATAGGCGTAGCATAAGTGGAAGGGAGACACGAGAAAAGTGTAAAGAAGCTGAGCAAGGCAAGCAGCTAGAGAGAGGGAAAGATTCTGCTACACAAGACCGAGGAATTAAGCAAGAGAGAGGAAACGAAGAATAAAACTGTACCAGGTGGGTCCGAAAAGGAAAAGAAAATCCAACTCACGGACTCTATACGGAACACTATAGTTCAGTCAAGCCTAAAGCTAAAGGGAATAATGGTGATAAATAGTAAGCGCTCATAAAAAATGCAAGCAGCTGAACATATAGGAAAACACATAAAAAGTCCCAAAATACATAAACAGAAGAAATGCAGCGCTCTTAAAATGATATTAGAAATAATAATAAACACAGTCCAGTAAAACAACAGTGTTCCTTGTTTCCCAGTGTAAATGGTAGAATTTTGCACTAACCAGAACGCGCATGGGTAATGCGCATATATGTATATATCCTGAAGATCCTTTCTCCACTGATGGCTGGTCAGGTATATGGCTTGGAAGAATGGAGATCCTACGCCCTCATGTGGTGGGAAATGATCCAGCAGGTCAGAGCAATGACGATCCAGATGAGCCTCCACAAGGAACTGGCACAGGAATCCCAAGGGCTACAAGGATGGAAAAGCTCCTCACAGGAGACACAGGGGAGCACTCATAGTGTAGTAATTTAAAACTTTATTTGAAAGCAGCATAGGTGCAGAATACAGGAGAATAGCCAAGTATGGGCAAACACACTGACCCTATTGGATGTCAAAATGGCCGCCGGGCCTCCTCGTGGCACCGGCGGCTTGATGTCAACGGTGTCCTAGGGACCCTAGGACACCGTTGACATCAAGCCGCCGGTGCCACGAGGAGGCCCGGCGGCCATTTTGACATCCAATAGGGTCAGTGTGTTTGCCCATACTTGGCTATTCTCCTGTATTCTGCACCTATGCTGCTTTCAAATAAAGTTTTAAATTACTACACTATGAGTGCTCCCCTGTGTCTCCTGTGAGGAGCTTTTCCATCCTTGTAGCCCTTGGGATTCCTGTGCCAGTTCCTTGTGGAGGCTCATCTGGATCGTCATTGCTCTGACCTGCTGGATCATTTCCCACCACATGAGGGCGTAGGATCTCCATTCTTCCAAGCCATATACCTGACCAGCCATCAGTGGAGAAAGGATCTTCAGGATATATACATATATGCGCATTACCCATGCGCGTTCTGGTTAGTGCAAAATTCTACCATTTACACTGGGAAACAAGGAACACTGTTGTTTTACTGGACTGTGTTTATTATTATTTCTAATATCATTTTAAGAGCGCTGCATTTCTTCTGTTTAAGCCTAAAGCTAGACTGATGTGGGGGGTGTAAGGCGAATGATGTAGCACCATGAAGAGAGTAGCCTAAGGTGGGAGGACCACCTCATTGCTTCAGTGGCCATGTTACATCTAAATACACAATCAGAACATTAACAATAACTATCCGAGCAGGACGGACCCTCGGAGCCGGGGGGGGGTCACCCCCTGCTTAAAGTAAGAAATGTAGAAAAGGCAGAGGAATTACTTCCGAACAGAGTTCCAAAAATGAATGCTCACAATATGGGCGCGGAGCCAATGATCTATAAATGAGGAAGTAAATATGTAGGGCATCCAAGCCCCGTTGGCTCCATAGGTCCGCCTGAAATCCCCTATCAGCTGCAGCAAGTTGCATCCACTCTCAGACCAAGAGAGAATGCAAGGACAATAATTACTGCCATTGGACAAGGTCAGTCATTACACGGCGTAGCGAAACAAGACATAAGTCTCATGTCAGTAAAGGGGCCCCAGGTTGCCATCCGTCTCAAACAGCCCAGTGTCCGAAGCTCATCTAAACGATAATACTCCGGAACTCCATTAATACTCCATTAAGTTGCCACGAGGCGGATGTGGAACACCAGGGACCAATATTGAAAGCAAATATAAAAATGTAAGGGTAAGACAGCATCATAACAATATAAAGGTCAGAGGCCCCAAGGCGCGGTAGCTTCCATGGTAGGGGGCAGACCACATCAAGCCCATCAAATGCGCAACAAATGGGCGACTTGGGACTGCCCCGAACCATGAAATAGCACCAGAGGGGAGGCCAAAGTAACAGGTAGTAGAAGCATATAACATGGTTCCATCTACAGTTCCATATAGTAAAACAATGTAACGTGTGCCCCTGTGTGGGTATATGGATCAAAGCTATGTTAGCCATGTCAGATCAGCAGACTCGAGGTACTTGTGTGTCTGGAGGGAGCCCAAGTCACAAACAGCAAATCACTCCCGGCGGACCCATGCAAGTACTGCAGATCTGAAAGCCAGAAACAGCCAGTGCCCCTGAAGTTGACCTTCATATATCAGAACTGAGCTTCATCATGGTAGATGGCGGCATCTAGCTAGAAATAGTTTAGGATGAAGGCAAACCCCACGGCAAAATGAACAGGTCTTGCTGCCAGCCCACATACAAGGTAGAAATACTTTGATACACAGAGAGCGCGATCTCAGCTCCCCTGCTCCTCACCTGGACCACAGTGATGGTCAAAGTCACCAAGTGTTTGTAAGGTTAAAGAGGCAAACCCGCAATGTGACATCAATATGGAAAGCGCACCACTTAAGAGAGCATGCAGGCCCAGCACATTGAGGCCAAGAGGCAATGCCAGTGGGCATGCCCCCTGAGGTTCCTGTAGCCAGGGCCTAAAAAGATATAACTCGAAATAGGCTCCGAAAAATAATGACGCAGCATCAGGGCCCAGGGAGATCACTCAGCAGCATGGCAGAGCAGGTGGGAAGTGAGAGCACGCAGCACAACACATAAGTATAACCGCTGCAACCCACAGAGGGGGAGATCATCTAAGAACTTCAATACTCGCGGGTCAGTAAAGAGCAGCACACATTATAAATTAGCCAGAAGGCATGCAATCAGTGCAGAGGGTGATAAAAAAAAAAAAATAAGGGGCAGGGTAAAGGGATGTAGGAAAAAAAGGAGTATGGGGAGGGGGAGAGAAACATAAAAAGGGAAGGGAATGATTAGACATAGTAGGTTATAAGTTCCTCTGGATGGCTTTGGGGTCAAGCAGCCTCATCTTCAGTTGGCAGGATCACTGGGGCAGTCTCTGGGCCTCTTCTCCTGTACGGTGTCACGTGGAGCCTGCGGTGTGGTGTGCACATCTCTCCTGTAGAGAGCAAAGTCTTTCCAAAATTCTGGAACTGAGAATTCCTGATACCAATCTGGTACTGGGATTGGCTGTATGTTAATATGTTCAAAGAATTGCGGTAGATCTGCAGGTGTTTGCAGGGTGAAAGAGCGGCCTTGTATTGTCAAGCACAAACCAAAGGGAAAGCGCCATTTATAGTAAATGTTCCTGTCTCTGAGAGAGGCAAGAATAAGACGCAGGGTCCTTCTATTCAATGTGATTTGGGAGAGATCCTGAAAAACCTTTACTTCGGACCCATTAAACGTGAATTCCTCCTGCTCTCTGGCCCGAATAGCAATCTCTTTCTTGAGCCTGTAGTCAGTAATGCAGCAAATCATGTCTCTTGGGGGGATCTACTTCCCTACCCCTGGGTCGGAGGGCCCTGTGCGCTCTAATTCCACCGGGGCTTTTCCAGCAAGTTGTTAACTATAGATTTCAGGGCTAGGGGTATGTGATCGTGTTCCACTGACTCAGGTATCCCCTGCGTCGACCCCTGTTATCTATATCTTCCAATTTGCGTTGCATGGTAATAAGATGTTAATAGTAATGAGCCCCATGGTATTGCAACTCCTGAATATCCACATCATGGCGGCCTGTGGCCCTCTCCACCTCGCCCAACCAATCCGATACCCCTCTGATTTCCTCCTTCAGATCTGCCATAGCCTCTGTAAGCGCATTCTTAATATCCAGTGCTATGGACTGCAAATCTGCTACCTTTGGTACCTGCTGAAGGAGGGAGAGAATGTCAGCCACCTCATCTCTCTGCTTCTGGCATTGCCGCATGTCACTTTGCTTGCGAAACATGGCCACCGGCGGAGAGCACGAGGGGCGCTCCTCCGTCTGTGCTGCGGGCTGTGTTTGAAAGATTTCCAGGAGATTCCGCACGGTCTGAGAGTGGGGGACTTAGCAAAGCGCAGGGATCGCCTTATTTTGCCCATGGTCTTTCTGATGTTGGCTGTAGGTGAGGTGATTCCTCCCGCCGTGCCGGAGCTCCCTCTTCAAGCGACCATCTTGGCTTCTACTCATGTTGCAAAAAAAAAAAAGATTCAATTCAATAAAAGCCTTCCAAACTACTGCAAACTCCTGGAGTTTCCTACATAACTATTACACATAAGTGAATCTGGTTGCTTGTTTTAAGTACCCACGTTGCCCATAATTTATTCAGTGCATATAAGCACCACATGCACACACTATAGGATAACCAACTGTAAATCCTGAAATGTTCCATGTGCCTGTGGGCTTGCAATTGGGGGTAGCTTTCGCCATGCCTGTGCTCACCAATGCATGGAACCAGGCGGGGATCGCGTTAATGTGAAATTCAAACATTATTGCTTCTCCCCGGCTTAGAGATGAGTCCCTCTGTAAAGAGATGAGGTCTGTCAGCTCACTCCCAGTGACAGAATGGGGTCCCACCATGCACTTAGCACAGACCTAATGCGTGCACTTTCACTCATTCACTCCATGCGGCTAGGTTGCGGGCCTTCATAACGTGGTTTGGTCCCAGTTGCTTTGGGAAACCAACCATTGGGGCTGAAGCCAGATCACGACCCCATCACTACTGGAGGATCTGTCCCTTACACCAGGCACCACTCTTTATTACAGGCTGCAATGTACCTTGCACTAGTTCTGGGTTACCCATAGCAACTCTATGTCTCATACTGGTTCTCTTGCTGAGTAAACCTTTTGTAGTGTCTTTGCTTCATTCCCTACTTGTATTCTACTGATCCTAGTTCTTTCATATGCCAGGAACCATGCAACACTTTTAAAGTATCTTCAGATCAGACTTAGAACAGTTGACGCATCTTTACTGAATATTCTGTGACACAGTTCAACATGAACAGTTCAAGGTGATAGTCTATATCTGGTGTTTTCCAATGCTTGGCAGTTCTCAGGGCTCCTGATGCCTTTCAAGGGACTGCATGGTGCAGCAGTTCCCCCCAGGGAGCTCCACAGCAATCACAGTATCTTCCTGAACGAGCCAAAGCTCTGGAGCCCTGCCTTCCTCCTTATTTATATCACAGGGCAGATGGGCTGGGTCCAAAGAGAGGTGCAGAACATTAACTCCTTCCCCAGCCTGGGCCAGCCAATTCCCTAACTAGCACCACTGTAGGGAACCTGCCTACATGTCTGATGTTGAGGGATCCAGAGATAACATAGAATTCCTAATGAACATTGGGTCCCAACTGACCAATTTGGCCAAAGTCTTAATATGTTTTTTCTCATCTCAATCCACAAAAGAAAGCTGATTTCTCTTTAAATTGAATGAATAGTCAGCTCATTCCAGTATAGGTGTGAATATTCAGAGAGAATTTAGTAAAATAGCCCCAATTTATTCTTAGTTCTCACATGGTTTACTGAACATCAGTATGTTGGAGGAGCTTCATATACATATGGATTTATTTAAAACATCTGCATGGTTTTAAGGCTCTCCCCTTAGACAGTATTGTGACATGCATTTCAGATAGACTTGAATAACAGGAGATAAAAGTATGCATGCTATTCACAACACAGCAGTAAGTTGTTCCACAGATTTGTCAATCATCAACCCAAAGTGATCTTCTGCTGGCTGTACTTTATGCATCACTGACTAAAAAAGAAACATATTTTTTAGTCTTTAGCTCCAATAAATAAATAAATAAACAAGTCAGTCAATCAATCAATCAATGCTTTAGTGAAACCTAATTGTTTCTTAATTATTTCATATAAAACAGGCAGTAGTGCACTCCACTCTTGGAGACTAACAGTTGATACCCAACCCATGTAGCTGGTTTGCAGGGCTAGTAGCCCTTGAGAGGAGGTTTAGCAGACTTTTTGTAAGGTTAAATGGTGTAATGGAGCAGCAGCTAGTAGATATAAAGTTCAGGACCATAAATTCAGTGGGGTGTCTAAGTTGAGAGGGTGCAAGCAAGCTTCATCACTACCAAGTGTAATAGCTTTGGCCAGCATTTGGATGAAGCAGAGTGGAAGGAGACCTCATGCAGGCATGTATGTACATTTTATACTTTCCAGCAACTCAGATTATTTTTCTTTGAAGTGAGAGTTTCTTTAAGCAAAGCATATTTTAACTGTGACTTCTGCATGAGCATAAATTATTATACTATAGGAAAGTAAGTCATATTTTATAATAAATGAAAATGTTTCCAAGCCTCATTTATCCTTCCTCATTTGATTAAAATTTGAATTTATAATTTCTCCTCTCTGTACACACTAGACTAACTCTCAGTTACTGGATATATGTTAGTTTTCAGGAGTCTTTGGTTTATTTAATACATCTGCCTCAGTGAACCTGCAAGTCACACAGTATGATTGATTCACAGCCATTATCAGCAGTGCATCACAGATTAACGTCCCTGTCAAACTTCCCTTGCTGTCTTCAACACTCCAGTAGAATGACGGTCTAATTTTGGAGCAGATCAGCTAAATCTGTTGAGCACGGGAAGGCCTATTGGGAACTGTAATAGTTCTGTATAAATATTTTACACCTCTGACGACCAAAGATGTGTTTTATTGTCACAATATGGCTAGAAGCAAATTCATTTTTAAGTAATGATGCTGCAGTTTAGTGATCTTACGTCCGGTTGCATTGTAGATTAGACAGAAGCAGTTCTTCAAGTTACTGATTTTCATATTGCCATCATAAATTGTGACACAGGATAAATTTCTCAAAAATGCCAAATAGTAGTTCTATAAAATTGGTAAATGATTATTCATTAAATATAAAACACAATGATCTAACCCCTGCATTTTCATTTAGATGGTTTGTAAAACTTTTGCCACTCTTAGAAAGTTATGTTCAAATAAAACATCCAATTATGTCAAATTGATACTCCAGTTAAAGTGGACATCAACCCCAAAAGGGAAGATTTGCTTAGTTACAGGGAACATTTTGGAATGTTAATTGTGCCAAGGCAGTTTCCTGAAAGATTTTTCTTTTATATTTCATTCTTACAGTGGCAAGGCACTCCTGTGCCTATAGCCGCATGAATGTATGTCTACAAAGTGAGATCATTTAAGGCAATGTTGCCTCCGACTACTAGTCTTGTAAAATTAGGTGATGTTGCTTCTCTGCTGCTCACTGTTTTCCTTGCTGGAAAGGAAACTTTTCCTGAGGACCTGTACTGCAAGGTTGTCCCTGCTTCTGCGTAATCCATTCTGTGGATCTGAGCTTACAGCACCTCTTCTACTGCTTCCAAATTGATCATTATGTCACCAGTCCTTAGATCACTAGTCATCAGGGGAGCAGATCTGACATGAGCTAGTAAATGTCTGGTTGTACCAAGACACCGTGCAGAGCAAGACATGATAAGTTAGTAATCGAGAAAAGATTAGCTGCAGGGAGCCTACAGGCAATAGTGGTGACTTGTCTTTTGTATCTGCTTGTCTTTTGGGCAATGCTTTCACAGTTCATGTCCTCCCATGCAAGTTAGCACTGTGAAGTGGTGTCCTCTGGTCTATTGTGGTATTAGTGTGCTGTGCTTTACATGTTACCATGTGTCATATTAAAGGCAGCCCATAAATTAGGAACTGTAAATCTGACACACAGCAATAGGTGAAAAACGTGTTTTTTTTTTTTTTAATGCAACAAACAAGAGATCCCTGTGCTCAAATCCATACAGCTAGTGCATGCATTTATCCATCAGGTGCTAAAGGGGTGTAACCACATTAACTCTAGAAATTCTGAAGGACCCTCTGCACACTGGTATATACCCTTTCAAGCAAACTATGCAACAAATAGGGATATTTGGTTCACACATATTGCAATACATGTTTAAGCTGGCCAACTGCGTCAAAGTAATCCCTCTATGGCCAGTCCTACTTAAACATGTATTGCAATATGTGTGAACCAACTATCCCTATTTGTTGCATAGTTTGCTTGAAAGGGTATATACCAGTGTGCAGAGGGTCCTTCAGAATTTCTAGAGTTAATGTGGTTACACCCCTTTAGCACCTGATGGATAAATGCATGCACTAGCTGTATAGATTTGAGCACAGGGATCTCTTGTTTGTTGTATTGTTGGGTCAGTAGCCAGACCTGAACCTTGTAGCTCTCCCCATTGTGTCTTTTCCCCTATGCTAGCATTGTGTCCACAGTAGCACTTGCGTAGGCAGGGCAGAGTAGGACTGGCCATAGAGGGATTACTTTGATGCAGTTGGCCAGCTTAAACATGTATTGCAATATGTGTGAACCAAATATCCCTATTTGTTGCATAGTTTGCTTGAAAGGGTATATACCAGTGTGCAGAGGGTCCTTCAGAATTTCTAGAGTTAATGTGGTTACACCCCTTTAGCACCTGATGGATAAATGCATGCACTAGCTGTATGGATTTGAGCACAGGGATCTCTTGTTTGTTGTATTGTTGGGTCAGTAGCCAGACCTGAACCTTGTAGCTCTCCCCATTGTGTCTTTTCCCCTATGCTAGCATTGTGTCCACAGTAGCACTTGCGTAGGCAGGGCAGAGTAGGACTGGCCATAGAGGGATTACTTTGACGCAGTTGGCCAGCTTAAACATGTATTGCAATATGTGTGAACCAAATATCCCTATTTGTTGCATAGTTTGCTTGAAAGGGTATATACCAGTGTGCAGAGGGTCCTTCAGAATTTCTATTTTTTTTTTAATGCAACACACCACAAGGCCCACCATATGCTGCAGCACAGGCGAATTTCAGGAAAATGGATAGTACCACAATAGACCAAGTAAAGGCTCTGTAAAGTACAGATCTGAAGCCAGCCTATAACAGTGACATTATGCAAAGGGAAGTGGAACTTGACTATCATATAAAAGCCCAGGTGTGTTTGTATGAGCTGAGAGTGTGACTTCAGCTTCTCCAGAGCTAAAAAAGCAGCACCCAAATGGGGTAATAACTGGGTCTCTGTGACAGACTACACAAAGGTTTTGCTTACTGATTAAGCACTGATGAGATGCTTAGAACCTGATTTGTTTGTATTTTGCCAGTGGTTTTTGTAAAAATTTGCAAAGGAAAATGTTGCTTTAAAGAAGCAAAAGGAGTAGATTTACTAAAACTGGAGAGTGCAAAATCTGGTGCAGCTGTGCATGGTAGCCAATCAGCTTCTAATTTCAGCTTGTTCAATTAAGCATTGACAAAATAAAAAAACCTGGAAACTGATTGGTTTCTATGCAGAGCTGCACCAGATTTTGCGCTCTCCGGTTTTAGTAAATCAACCTCAAAATGTTTCTGTAGGAAGCCTAAGATGGAAAATGCTGTTCCATGGCTCAGCTGTATTGCAATTAATCTTACAGGCCAATAATTAGTTTGAATTCCAGGAATTATTGGTAAATAACCTTCTGAGGTTCACTGATTTCATTTGGTTTGTAACAGATGTTCTTCAAAGTTTCTAAATCCCCCCAAAAAGAATAAAGATAGCAGCGATAAGTTAAAAGTGAACTCGAGGAAATTGGCTAATACACAGATTAAATGCATATATGGAGCCAAAGGATTTGTATTTCTGTCCATCTAGTTATGGGATTTGCACAAATAGTGAAAAATGTGAAACAGTCCGCGCTAACAAAAAGTTTGAAAATTATGCCTGCAATGGGGGTGTGTGTGTATGTGTGTGTATGTATGTGTGTATGTATATATATATATATATATATATATATATATATATATATATATATATATATACATACACACAATAATTGCAGCGCTAAACTATTAATAATAGAATATATCTCAATATTGCACCATGTAGAAATAATGCAAACAGTGTGTCCATAAATAAAAAAAAAAAAGAGTTCTTCCAAAACACAATATAATGTGAATATCATATGTATCCAGTATGCAAATAATGAATCCTGGTGTATGTTGTTCCAAGCTTCACCATACATAAAGGAAACACCCACTGTGTTTATCCTCCACCGTATAGGAAGATTACAGGCTTACAGCAACCCATTGCTGTCCAAGGATAGAACAGCAATATGCGCTTTATTATAAGTTATCCTTTAGGGCAGGGGTACTGAATTAAAATTCATTGGGGTCCGGTCAGTAAAATTGTGGTGTTCCTCTGCAGCCTCAGTAGGTATCACAGGGAGAAGCAGCTGTCTGACTACATAAATAGCAGTGCCCCACTTTTTTTTTTTTTGAGAAAAATTTTATTAGGTTTTAACAGATTACAAATACATAGAAATAATGAACGATCGATTTTTCGTTTTAAAAAAAATGGCTGGTTTTTGACCCATCTATGGCCTGCATAATACCAGAAACTCAGACATATACCAGGCCCAATTAACCTAACAGCATGTCTTTGGAGTGTTGGCAGAAACACACCTGTGCAGAGAAAGCATGCAAACTGAGATGCAGACAGGTGCAGCCATGACTGGGATTAGAACCCATGACCCACGTGCTGTAAGTTCTGAGTTCTAACCACTAAGCCACTGAGGGAGACACAGTTTGAACTGCAATGTAGAAAAGTTACATTGTTTAAAAATAATGATAAAGCGTGCGCTGGTAAAATTATATAGACTACTAAAATGGTATTACACAAGATAAATATAAATCTAGGTATAGATATGAAGGTAGCAGCTAGCACTCAGGGTATTGGCAACAGTCCGAGAATAGAAATATGTTACAGTAATAGTGTAGCGCTATAAATGCATGTTATCAATCATAAACGCTAGAGATGAGCGAATCGAACCAGGCGAACCGGAATTCGAGTCGAATTTCAGGAAATATTCGATTCGCGGCGAAACCGAAATTTTGCCTACTTCGGGTGCGCGAATCGAACATTTCCCGATCAGCCGGCAAAAGTGTCCCTGCAGTGAGCTCCGCTATTTCTGACAGTTCTCTGACAGAAGGAACACATGTTTAGCGGTTGAAACATTGTATCTATTAGTTTACATTTAGGATACAGATGTTTCAACCACTGTTCATGTGAAGAAGCTGTGAGAGAACTGTCAGAAATAGAGGAACTCTGCACATACACTTTTTGCCGGCTTGGAATTATTCTTCTTTTCATCCTACTTCTTCTTCTTCTTCATCTTCATCCTCAGAAGAAGAGGATGAGGATGAGGATGAAGAAGAAGAAGAAGAAGAAGAAGTAGGATGAAAAGAAGAATAATTCCAAGCCGGCAAAAAGTGTATGTGCAGAGTTCCTCTATTTCTGACAGTTCTCTCACAGCTTCTTCACATGTACAGCGGTTGAAACATCTGTATCCTAAATGGAAACTAATAGATACAATTTGTATCTATTAGTTTCCATTTAGGATACAGATGTTTCAACCGCTGTACATGTGAAGAAGCTGTGAGAGAACTGTCAGAAATAGAGGAACTCTGCACATACACTTTTTGCCGGCTTGGAATTATTCTTCTTTTCATTCTACTTCTTCTTCTTCTTCTTCATCCTCATCCTCATCCTCATCCTCTTCTTCTGAGGATGAGGATGAGGATGAAGAAGAAAAAGAAGCAGTAGGATGAAAATAAGAATAATTCCAAGCCGGCAAAAAGTGTATGTGCAGAGTTCCTCTATTCTGCAGATACACTTAGAGGAGCTCTGCACATACACTTTTTGCCTGTTTGGAATTAATCTTATTTTCATCCTACTTCTTCTTCTTCTTCTTCTTCTTTATCCTCATCCTCAGAAGAAGAAGAAGAGGATGAAGAAGAAGAAGAAGAAGAAGAAGTAGGATGAAAATAAGAATAATTGCAAGCCGGCAAAAAGTGTATGTGCAGAGTTCCTCTATTCTGCAGATACACTTAGAGGAGCTCTGCAGATACACTTAGAGGAGCTCTGCACATACACTTTTTGCCGGCTTGGAATTAATCTTATTTTCATCCTACTTCTTCTTCTTCTTCTTCATCCTCATCCTCAGAAGAAGAAGAAGAAGAAGAGGATGAGGATGAAGAAGAAGAAGAAGAAGAAGAAGAAGAAGTAGGATGAAAATAAGAATAATTCCAAGCCGGCAAAAAGTGTATGTGCAGAGCTCCTCTAAGTGTATCTGCAGAGCTCCTCTAAGTGTATCTGCAGAATAGAGGAACTCTGCACATACACCTTTTGCCGGAAACCGCTGTATGGAGGGAATGTCCCAGAACTGTCATAAATAGTCTATTTCTGACAGTTCTGGGACATTCACTCCATACAGCTGTTTCAACCGCTGTATGGAGGGAATGTCATAGAACTGTCAGAAATAGACTATTAATGACAGTTCTGGGACTGTCCTTCCATACAGCGGTTGAAACATTGTATCTATTTGTTTCCATAAATGGATCCATTTATGGAAACAAATAGATACAATGTTTCAACCGCTGTATGGAAGGACAGTCCCAGAACTGTCATTAATAGTCTATTTCTGACAGTTCATTTATGGAAACAAATAGATACAATGTTTCAACCGCTGTATGGAAGGACAGTCCCAGAACTGTCATTAATAGTCTATTTCTGACAGTTCTATGACATTCCCTCCATACAGCGGTTGAAACAGCTGTATGGAGTGAATGTCCCAGAACTGTCAGAAATAGACTATTTATGACAGTTCTGGGACATTCACTCCATACAGCGGTTGAAACATTGTATCTATTTTTTTCCATAAATGACATTCTGCAGATACACTTAGAGGAGCGCTGCAGATACACTTTTTGCCGGCTTGGAATTATTCTTATTTTCATCCTACTTCTTCTTTTTCTTCTTATGAGGATGAGGATGAAGAAGAAGAAGTAGGATGAAAATAAGATTAATTCCAAGCCGGCAAAAAGTGTATCTGCAGCGCTCCTCTAAGTGTATTTGCAGAATGTCATTTATGGAAAAAAATAGATACAATGTTTCAACCGCTGTATGGAAGGACAGTCCCAGAACTGTCATAAATAGTCTATTTCTGACAGTTCTGGGACATTCACTCCATACAGCTGTTTCAACCGCTGTATGGAGGGAATGTCATAGAACTGTCAGAAATAGACTATTAATGACAGTTCTGGGACTGTCCTTCCATACAGCGGTTGAAACATTGTATCTATTTGTTTCCATAAATAGATCCATTTATGGAAACAAATAGATACAATGTTTCAACCGCTGTATGGAAGGACAGTCCCAGAACTGTCATTAATAGTCTATTTCTGACAGTTCTATGACATTCCCTCCATACAGCGGTTGAAACAGCTGTATGGAGTGAATGTCCCAGAACTGTCAGAAATAGACTATTTATGACAGTTCTGGGACATTCACTCCATACAGCGGTTGAAACATTGTATCTATTTTTTTCCATAAATGACATTCTGCAGATACACTTAGAGGAGCGCTGCAGATACACTTTTTGCCGGCTTGGAATTATTCTTATTTTCATCCTACTTCTTCTTTTTCTTCTTATGAGGATGAGGATGAAGAAGAAGAAGTAGGATGAAAATAAGATTAATTCCAAGCCGGCAAAAAGTGTATCTGCAGCGCTCCTCTAAGTGTATTTGCAGAATGTCATTTATGGAAAAAAATACATACAATGTTTCAACCGCTGTATGGAAGGACAGTCCCAGAACTGTCATAAATAGTCTATTTCTGACAGTTCTGGGACATTCACTCCATACAGCTGTTTCAACCGCTGTATGGAGGGAATGTCATAGAACTGTCAGAAATAGACTATTAATGACAGTTCTGGGACTGTCCTTCCATACAGCGGTTGAAACATTGTATGTATTTGTTTCCATAAATGGATCCATTTATGGAAACAAATACATACAATGTTTCAACCGCTGCATGGAAGAACAGTCCCAGAACTGTCATTAATAGTCTATTTCTGACAGTTCCATGACATTCCCTCCATACAGCGGTTGAAACAGCTGTATGGAGTGAATGTCCCAGAACTGTCAGAAATAGACAGAAACTGTCACAGAACTGTCCTTCTTCTCATCCTTCTTCTCATCCTTCTTCTCATCCTTCTTCTCATCCTTCTTCTCATCCTTCTTCTCATCCTTCTTCTCATCCTTCTTCTCATCCTTCTTCTCATCCTTCTCCTTCTTCTCATCCTTCTCCTTCTTCTCATCCTTCTCCTTCTTCTCATCCTTCTCCTTCTTCTCATCCTTCTCCTTCTCCTTCTTCTCATCCTTCTCCTTCGTCTCATCCTTCTCCTTCGTCTCATCCTTCTCATCCTTCTCCTTCTTCTCATCCTTCTCCTTCTTCTCATCCTTCTCCTTCTCCTTCTTCTCATCCTTCTCCTTCTCCTTCTTCTCATCCTTCTCCTTCTCCTTCTTCTCATCCTTCTCCTTCTTCTCATCCTTCTCCTTCTCCTTCTTCTCATCCTTCTCCTTCTCCATCTTCTCATCCTTCTCCTTCTCCTTCTTCTCATCCTTATCCTTCTCCTTCTTCTCATCCTTCTCCTTCTCCTTCTTCTCATCCTTCTCCTTTTCCTTCTCATCCTTCTCCTTCTGCTTCTCCTTCTCCTTCTCCTTCTTCTCATCCTTCTCCTTCTTCTCATCCTTCTCCTTCTCCTTCTTCTCATCCTTCTCCTTCTCCTTCTTCTCATCCTTCTCCTTCTTCTCATCCTTCTCCTTCTTCTCATCCTTCTCCTTCTTCTCATCCTTCTCCTTCTCCTCATCCTACTCCTTCTTCTCATCCTTCTCCTTCTCCTTCTCCTTCTTCTCATCCTTCTCCTTCTCCATCTTCTCATCCTTCTCCTTCTCCTTCTTCTCATCCTTCTCCTTCTTCTCATCCTTCTCCTTCTCATCCTTCTCCTTCTCCTTCTTCTCATCCTTCTCCTTCTTCTCATCCTTCTCCTTCTTCTCATCCTTCTCCTTCTCCTTCTTCTCATCCTTCTCCTTCTCCTTCTTCTCATCCTTCTCCTTCTTCTCATCCTTCTCCTTCTTCTCATCCTTCTCCTTCTTCTCATCCTTCTCCTTCTTCTCATCCTTCTCCTTCTTCTCATCCTTCTCCTTCTTCTCATCCTTCTCCTTCTTCTCATCCTTCTCCTTCTTCTCATCCTTCTCCTTCTTCTCATCCTTCTCCTTCTTCTCATCCTTCTCCTTCTTCTCATCCTTCTCCTTCTTCTCATCCTTCTCCTTCTTCTCATCCTTCTCCTTCTTCTCATCCTTCTCCTTCTTCTCATCCTTCTCCTTCTCCTTCTTCTCATCCTTCTTCTTCTCATCCTTCTCCTTCTCCTTCTCCTTCTTCTTCTCATCCTTCTCCTTCTCCTTCTCCTTCTTCTTCTCATCCTTCTCCTTCTCCTTCTTCTCATCCTTCTCCTTCTTCTTCTCATCCTTCTCCTTCTTCTTCTCATCCTTCTCCTTCTTCTTCTCATCCTTCTCCTTCTTCTTCTCATCCTTCTCCTTCTCCTTCTTCTCATCCTTCTTCTCATCCTTCTCCTTCTTCTCATCCTTCTCCTTCTTCTCATCCTTCTCCTTCTCATCCTTCTCTTTCTTCTCATCCTTCTCCTTCTTCTCATCCTTCTCCTTCTTCTCATCCTTCTCCTTCTCATCCTTCTCCTTCTTCTCATCCTTCTCCTTCTCCTTCGTCTCATCCTTCTTCTCCTCATCCTTCTCCTTCTTCTCATCCTTCTCCTTCTCCTTCTTCTCATCCTTCTCCTTCTCCTTCTTCTCATCCTTCTCCTTCTCCTTCTTCTCATCCTTCTCCTTCTCCTTCTCCTTCTCTTTCCTCATCTCCAAGGGCATTTAAATTAAAGGTACAGTGTTCTGCACTAATTTAAAGGCTCTCTGAAGCCTAGAAACCCTTTTTATAAGTCATCTTCGTAGCGAAGAAATTCGCATCGAATCGAATTTCACACTGGAATTCGCCGAATCAGCCGAATCGAATTTTTGAGAAATTCGCTCATCTCTAATAAACGCATGTAAAATAAAAAAAGTGCAAATAAGTACAATAATTATGTAAACTGGTAAATGGTGCTAAAAAGTTCATATAATCATTCCTGAATAATGGAATGTCCTTTGTGTGAGTACCAACTCAGAGAGTGCCTATGAATGGCACGTGTGGTACTTATTTGCACGTTTTTGATTGTACATGTGTTTATGATTGATAACATGCATTTATAGCGCTGCAGCATTACTTTAACATAGAATAGTTACATGATTAAAGAGAAGGAAGATATATCATTATATTGGGAAATTAGAACTAGACATTCCCAATTATTTGAGATATAAGTGTGAAAATGTTTGACATTTGAAAATAGAATGTATGACATTCATGAGGAAATGCATTAGTTGTCTGATCATTTTGGAGAAACAGCAACCAAAAAAAAAAAATATATACATATAGGTGTACTTTTACTTTAAATTATAAGTATTCTCATATGCAAACAGAAAAACGCCAACAAAGCCTGTGGTTGTGTGCCACCTAATGAACATATTTGCACCTAAAAATGTGCCAGACATGATTCCACATTTACTAACAGGAAAGAGTCTACAAGTAGACGCTTTTCAATGAGTTTGCTAGACGCCTTTCAGAAGACTGACAGGTCTAGATTGTTTGAATTGAGTCTGCCTTAATGTTCAGCGTCTGCTGGTAGACTCAATTCTTAGTAAATCAGGGCCCCGCTGTCCATGATTGGCATCCTTTGACTTCTTGTCTCTGTTTTATGACCCTTTTGGCTTGTGAGTATGTTTTTGCATTTTTTAATAAATTTCATATTATCATGGGAATGCACTAGGAGAGTGCGTCCTATTTTGTTCAATTCTGCTAGTATCGAAATTCCCCAATCTACCAAAGGTGGCACCTCAGCAAGTGCAGGATTCCATTTTGAGTGCAGCAAGAGAGATTTGAGTGCCGGTTTCTGTTGGATTTTGCACATGTCTATATCATACATGTAATAGTTTGGTGTCAGGGATAGTGTACTCAAGCTTAAATTACGTTAATTATCCAGATAATAAAATATCTTCGGATAAAAGAGATATTAGATACTGACTGATAGTTTACATAACAGGGCAATTTTGTTTCTGGTGTCCTTCAACAGCTCTTTGATCTTCACCATAGTGGAGTTTGGAGTGTGTCTCGTTGAGGTTGTGGACAGGTGTCTTTTATATGGAAAACAAGTTCAAACAGGTGCCATTGCTACAGGTAATGAGTGCAGGACAGAGGAACCTCTTAAAGAAGAAGGTACAGGTCTGTGAGAGCCAGAAATCTTGCTTGTTTGTACGTGACCAAATACTTATTTTCCACCATAATTTGCAAATAAATTCTTTCCAAATCAGCCAATGTGATTGTCTGGATTTTTTTTCTCATTTTGTCTCTCATAGTTGAGGTCTACCTATGATGCCAATTACAGGCCTCTCTCATCTTTTTAAGTGGGAGAACTTGCACAATTGGTGGCTGACTAAATACTTTTTTGCCCCACTGTAAATAAATCAAACCAGCTGATGCATCACCCTGGGCGGAATTAATTCTTAACCTCTTCTGCCCCAGCCACTGCATATATATGTTTGCAGGGCGGCACGGTCAGTCAAAACCACGTTTTAAAACGTGGTTTTGCAAAACAGGTAGGGGGCGCACGTGAGGTGCGCGCCCGCCCTACCTGTCCCGTGGGTGTCAGCAGCGGGTCTCCGCCGCCGGGTCACGACTGGTCATTACCGGCTGTTTCCCCGCGATTCGCGATACGCTGTTTATACACAGCCTTGCTCTGTGTCAGTTCCCTGACAGCTCGTGACAAGCTGAAGAGGGAGAGAAGAGTTTCTCTCTCTCTCGATCAGCCTGTCCCCGTCCAGCACACACCCCCGCCCCCTAGTAAAACACTCCCCTCCCACAGTAAACCCTAAAAATGTTAACCCCTTCCTCCCCAGTGCCATTAATACAGTGTCAGTGGGTGTTTTTTTTTAACTGAGCACTGTATTGGTGTCACTGGGGATGTCAGTGATCCCAAGTCAGTTCCCCCCCAGTGTCAAAATGTCTGCCGCAGTCCTGCCATAAGTCACTGATCGCCGCCATAAGTCGCTGATCGCTGCCATATGTCGCTGATCGCCGCCATTATTAGTATAAAAAAATGTAAAATCCCAGTATCTTTCCCACCATTTGTAAACGCTATAACTTTCATGTAAACCAATTAATTTACATGTATTGGGATTTTTTTTTAGCAGAGACATGTTGCAGAATGCATTTTGGATGAAACTTGTGACAAAATTTGATTTTTTAATTTTTTTTTACTGGACATGTTTTATAGCAAAAAGTCCAAAATATTGTTTTTTTTTCTCAAAATTGTTAGCCTTTTTTTTATAGCGCAAAAAAATTAAAAACGCACAGGCGATCAAATACCACCAAAAGAAAGCTCAATTTGTGGGAAAAAAAGGGTATAAATTTAATTTGGATTGGGTGTTGCATGACCGCGCAATTGTCAGTTAAAGTAACGCAGCGCCGTAACACAAACCTCTTCTGTAACCGCTTCCTGACCACCCTACAGCAGAAATACTGCTACAGGGCGGCATGGGTACGCAAATTTACATATATATATATATATATATATATATACACACGTGATTTGCGCTCCCGTGGTTTTCCCACCCCTCCCAGATAGCGTCAGATTGCCGGTCAGTACACCAGTCATCACATTTAACCCCTTGATTGCCAGGAGCACGCTCATGTACAATAAACCTCCATTGCTAGTATAGTGTCTGAACGGGTCAATATCTTTGATCAGGTCAGCACTATACAAGCATTCACATTAGTATAGCGTCCCCAAAAACACAGCGTTAGCGGGATCAGCCCCGCCACCTGCCAACACCTGCGTTTAGCCCCTACGTTTACCCCCCCCTTCTCCCCCAGCAAGTGCAGTGTCAGTAGGTCACTGTCACTTGATACATTGCACACAAAACCGCAGTGTTTGCAGAATCAGGCCTGATTTCTGTTGGCACTTGCCGGTAAATTTTGATGACTCTCATATGCAGCAGAGTGCCAGTACTAGTGCCGCTCTACCTTTTGGTGAACTGGCGAGTACCAGCGGTCTAGTACATCTTGGTCTTTCACATACCTCCTTGATTTTTGGAGCTGTTTTTCACGGAATATCTGTATGCGTTGATTGTGGATCAAAGCAGTTTATATGCACAACAATTTATCGCCGCAACCCAAATTCAAACCTTGCCAGACCATTCACATGGAAACTCATTACGGTTTTCAAATTTACATTTTTTTGGGGCCTAACCCTGAACATGGGCATTACTAAAAGAAATGAATTGCGGTTGTATTGGTCCGCAGACCCGATTCATCATATGCCGTGTTCTCTGCTGCCATGGCCAGGCATAGATATGAGAGTATAATGTGTTTTATGCATTTCAGCGACAATACACTCTTTCATCCTCAGGGTAACCCTGAATTTGACCGGCTCCACAAAATTCAGCCCCTCGCAAATCACCTTAACCTAAAATTTGCAGATGTCTATACTCCCCAGCAAAACATCTGCGTTGATGAGTCCCTTATTAATTTTTCTGGCCGCCTTGCATTCAAACAATTTCTCCCCTGCAAGCGTGCCAGAAATGGGGTCAAGATGTAGAAGACCTGTGAGAGGACAACAGGCTATACTTATAAGTTTAGGATTTATGAGGGAAAAGATAGTCACGTGGAGCCCGCCCGGATGCCCAGACTACATGGGGAGCAGTGGCAAGATAGTTTGGGACTTGGTGTCATCATTTCTCCATATGGGGTACCACTTATACGTGGACAATTTTTATTCAAGCGTGCCACTATTTAGACATTTATTCAATCTTGGAACTGGCACTTGTGGCAAAGTGTGACCTAATGTGTGCCCACCATTAGAAGTGGGTGGATGCAGGGCGGTATATTCTAATGGTGGGCATACCACACACTTTTTCTGGCAGAGATTTCTTCTAATTTTTTCATTCAGTCCACTGGTTGCATACAAAAAAAAAAAGAACATAGCATATATAACCAACAAGGACCAGCGATGTACTGGTACATCACTGGACTTTGAATGGTTATACCAGGATGATGCCTGCAGCTGCAGGCATCATCCTGGTGTCGTTTTTTTCAGCCGGTGATCGGCTTTCATGTAAAAGAAATCCTAGTGGCTAATTAGCTGCAAGATTGCTTTTACAAGCAGTGGGAGATGATGTCCCCCCTCCCCCGCTGCCTTCCACGGCCTTCTGGGGCAGTCCCGTGCCATCAGGGGAACCTAAGAATGCAGCCGGTGTTTCTGCCAGCTGACCATAGAGCTGATTGGAGACCAGAATGGTGCCAATCATCTCTATAGTCTAAGAATTCGGAAGCTACAAGCATTTCATCACTTCAGTTTCACAGGATATAAACAGCGCCATTTGTAAATTGGGAAAGCATCTGATCACACCGTTTTGGTTTGATTAGATAATATAAGGGCAGAGGAGATATCTAGAGTCTGATAGACCCCAGATTTCTCAAAAAAGAATATATGACAATGCCCATTGAAGTTATAGTGGTTATTTGCATTCCCTGTTATAGCATTAAAAGTGATAAAAAAAAAATGAAAGGTACAATGTAAAAATAATTAAAAAAAATCAAAATAACTAAAAAAAAAAAAAAAAATTGCCCCTCCCATGCGCGCACACCTGTGTGCACAAGCCTTGACCCTGTTCCGTTATGTAAACAGCGGTTGCACCATGCATGTGAGGTATTGCCATGAACGTCAACACTAGACCTCCTCTGTAAATCTAAAATGGTGGCTTTTAAAGCGCTGCCTATGGATATTAAAAATGTTTGCAGTTTGTCGCCATTGAACGGGCCATGCGCAGTTTTAAAGCATGTCATGTTTGGTATCTATTTACTCGGCATACCATTATCTTTTATATTTTACCAAGCAATTGGCCAATATATTGTGTTTTTGTGCATTAAAAGTAAAAAAAGTGTATTTTATTTTTAAAAATTTCTTTTGAAAAATCACTGCGCGAGTACTATGTGCCATACAAAATTGTAGTACCCACCATTTTATTCACTAGGGTGTCTGCTTTAAAAAAATGTATAATGTTTGGGGGTTTAAATTAATTTTCTAGCAAAAAATACTGATTTTTTTTCATGTGAACAAAAAGGCTTGGTCTTAAGGTGGTTAAAAGAGTGAATGATGTGTGGCATAAACGTCTAATGCTGGGCATAAAACGCCCCCACCCCCCAAAATGACCCCTTTTTGGAAAGTAGTCACCCCAAACTATTTGCTGAAAGGAATATTGAATCAGTAGAAGAATTTATTTTTTTACCACAAGTTTTTGGAAAATGACAAAAATAAATATTTTTTTTTTTTTACACAACATTGTCACCTAAATGATTTACTGCTCACACATGCCATGGTTATATGTAGAATTACTCCCCAAAATACATTCTGCTACTTCTCCGAGTATGGGGGTACCACATGTGAGAGACTTTTTGGCAGTCTAGTCAAGTACAGGACCCCAAAATCCAATAAGCACCTTCAGGCTTTTAAAGGGCTTTATTTCCTCATTACACTTCCAGACTACCTATCACAGTTTCGGAGGCCATGAAATGTCAGGATAGCACCTAACCACCCCAAATTACCCCTTTTTGGAAAGTAGACGCCCCAAAGAATTTGATAAAAAGCACGGTAAGTATTTTGCAGATCTCATTTGTTGCCACAAGTTTTTGGAAAATGAAAAAAAAAAACATATTTTTTCTATTTTTTTTATATTTCATAACCTTGTGAGAGAAAATGAGATCTGCAAAATACTCACCATGCCTCTTTTTAAATTCCTTGGGGTGTCTACTTTCCAGAAAGGGGTAATTTGGGGGGGGTTTGGGGCTATCCTGGCATGTCAGGGCCTTCGAAACTGTGATAGGTAGTGAGGAAGTGTAATGAGGAAGTTACGCACCTTCAGGCTTTCAAAGTGGTCATTGGATTTCAGACTCCTGTATGTGGCTAGGCTCCCAAAAAGTCTCACACATGTGGTATCCCCATACTCAGTAGAAGTAGCAGAATGTATTTTGGGGTGTAATTCCACATATACCTATGAATTGTGCGAGAAATAAATCATTTAAATGACAACTTTGTGTAAAAAAAACAAAAAACGTTTTTGTCATTTTCCAGAAAAAAATAAATCTTCCATGGACTCAATATGCCTCTCAGCAGATAGCTTAGGGTGTCTAATTTCCGAAAAGGGGTCATTTGAGGGTGTTTGTACTATTCTGGTATTTTAGCACCTCAAGAAATTTGATGGGCAGTCAGAAAGTAAAAGCTATGTAAATTTCATTATCTATACCATGGTTTGTAGACGCTATAACTTTCACATAAAGCAATCAATATACACTTATTGGGATTTTTTTAATCAAAAACATGTAGCAGAATACATTTTGGCCTAAATTTATGACGAAATTTTAGTTTTTTTAGATATTTTTTATGACCAAAATGAGAAAATATTGTTGTTTTAAAAAAAAAAATTTTTTCTTCCAAATTTTTCTGGTTATAGTGCCAAAAATAAAAAGTGCACAGGTGATCAAATACCACCAAAAGAATGCTCTATTTGTGTTAAAAAAAGGACATAAATTTAATTTATGTACCATATTGCATGACCGCGCAATTGTCAATTAAACTAGCGCAGCGCTGTATAGCAAAAAAATGGCGTAAATTGCAGTATCTATACCATAGTTTGTAGACGTAATAACTTTCACACAAAGCAATCAATATACACTTATTGGGATTTTTTTTACCAAAAACATGTAGCAGAATACAATTTGGCCTAAATTTATAACCAACTTTGAGTTTACTATATATTTTTTATAGCTGAAAGTAAAAAATATTGTTTTTCTTCAAAATATTTGGTCTTTTTTTGTTTATAGCGTGAAAAATAAAAAGCGCACAGGTGATCAAATCCCTCCGAAAGATAGCTCTATTTGTGTGAAAAAAAGGACGTAAGTTTCATTTAGGTGCAGCATTGCATGACCGCGCAATTATCAGTTGAATTAGTGCAGCGCTGAGTAGCAAAAAGAGGCCTGGTCATTAAGGGGGGTAAATCCTCAGGAGCTCAAGTGGTTAAGAGTTCTCCAGTCTTCTGAGATTGACATTAACACTACCTGCTCTGGTTATCTTTGACAATTACCTGAGACAACTCTTCCTAATTTTTTTCTTCTGCATGCCACTTTTTATTACATGTTTATACAGTATCTCTGTTTTGGACTGACTCCTTTTGGCTGAATATGACCTTAGCTTTTCTAACTAATCATTACTTGCCCTTACATGTTAAGGCCATATAATCCGACACTGAAGTTCTTGAACCACTCAAATACCAGTGTATGCATGTAAAATGTTCTTAAAAGGTGGCTGCTAAACGCGAAGCACAATGGTCATCTGAATTTAATAGAGGCCTGACCTTTACCAGTTGAAGGTTGCTGACAGTTTACTTCTTTGGAAGAATGTCAACACAAGTGTAATCAAAATGTTAGATAAAAGATACAGGCCATGGGTTTTGCAGCTAAAATGCAGTTATAGGTATTTCGTAATGGTAGGCTTTCTTGCTTCTTATCTGAATACCTCAATATTGATCTGTCAAGGTGTTCAGGAAGCTCAGCTCCTACTGTAAATTGCTTTTCACGTCATCTTGCTCTAACTCGCTTATAGCCATCAGGTACAGATAGACAATATGTCTGTGAAATTCTGACGTGCTGAAACATAGCAAGACCTCAGCGGTGTCTGAATAGCTCAGCCTGTCTTCTTAATAAATTAATAGATGTAGCTTTGCTTTTCCTAGAAACGTACAGGTAGTATAGTACTAGGAGGGCTGTCCAAATAGATTAAAATGTTCTGCGTGCTTTATCATATTTGTTGCTTGGGTTGGCTCCTTGAGCATGTTATTAAATACAGAATGTTTTGTGCACATCAAGAAAGACATGCTTGGGCGCATCATGTAGCACACAAGTTTAGACTAATATATTTCTGCTCACATTAAATAAAGTCTTCATCTTGGGTAAAACAGAAATCCAGGCCGTCAAAAGTGTACATTTTGTAAATTGGGCACTGTGTTTTTAATTACCATTCTATGATATGTAATACCCTATTTGCCATGTCTATTTGTATCACATCACCCAGGACAACTTTTGACTGTCTGTAGCTTGTTCTTTCTTTTTTTCTCCTCTCCTCTCCCCTCCCCTTCTCTCCTCTCCTCTCCCCTCCGCTCCCCTCCCTTCCCCTCCTCTCTTCTCCTCCTTTAAAAAAGGCCTGGATTCTTTCCTAACTGCACAAAATATAACTGGATACTAAAATGTATTGGAAAATTCTACTATCTCTTGTCCTTTCTCTCTTGTCCTTTCTCTCTTGTCCTTTCTCTCTTGTCCTTTCTCTCTTGTCCTTTCTCTCTTGTCCTTTCTCTCTTGTCCTTTCTCTCTTGTCCTTTCTCTCTTGTCCTTTCTCTCTTGTCCTTTCTCTCTTGTCCTTTCTCTCTTGTCCTTTCTCTCTTGTCCTTTCTCTCTTGTCCTTTCTCTCTTGTCCTTTCTCTCTTGTCCTTTCTCTCTTGTCCTTTCTCTCTTGTCCTTTCTCTCTTGTCCTTTCTCTCTTGTCCTTTCTCTCTTGTCCTTTCTCTCTTGTCCTTTCTCTCTTGTCCTTTCTCTCTTGTCCTTTCTCTCTTGTCCTTTCTCTCTTGTCCTTTCTCTCTTGTCCTTTCTCTCTTGTCCTTTCTCTCTTGTCCTTTCTCTCTTGTCCTTTCTCTCTTGTCCTTTCTCTCTTGTCCTTTCTCTCTTGTCCTTTCTCTCTTGTCCTTTCTCTCTTGTCCTTTCTCTCTTGTCCTTTCTCTCTTGTCCTTTCTCTCTTGTCCTTTCTCTCTTCTTACTCTCTTCTCCTTACTCTTTTCTCCTTTCTCTCTTCTCCTTACTCCTCCTTACTCTCTCCTCCTTACTCTCTCCTCCTTACTCTCTTCTCCTTTCTCTCTTCTCTCACTTTAAAAAAGGCCTGGATACTTTCCTAACGTCACAAAATATAACTGGATACTAAAATGTATAGGAAAATTCTCCTCTCTCTCTTCTCCTTTCTCTCTTCTCTCTTCTTCTTAATCTCCTCTCTCTTCTCCTTTCTCTCTTCTCTCTTTTCATTTCTCTCTTCTCCTTTCTCTCCTCTACTTTCTCCTTTCTCTCTTCTCCTTTCTCCTTTCTCTCTTCTCTCGCTTTAAAAAAGGCCTAGATTCTTTCCTAAATGCACAAAATGTAACTGGATACTAAAATTTATAGATAAAGTTGATCCAGGGATTTTCTAGATTTGTATCATTTTGTTTTCCTTTTTATTGGTTGAACTAGTTTGACTTGTGTCTTTTGCTTCTTATACAAAAGGTTTTTGTATAACCCTGACAACCACATAATCAGCATTATCAACAAATTAATTTCACACCCCATCTGTTTAAAAACAGTAGACATGCAAATAGCTGATCAAAGAAGCACATGCTGACCACATGATTAGCATTTTCAGCCTAAAAAGAAAGAAATGCTGCCATCTCTATTGGCTCCAAAGCATTTTGCTGATCTTTGGAAAAAGGAAAAATATTTCAATTTTGCTTATATCTAAAGGTGATATATATATATATATATATATATATATATATATATATATATATATATATATATATATATATAGTCTTTTAAAATCGTTAGGTAAAATGTCTAATGTTTATTTATGGTACTTATATTGCACCATCAATTTACACAGTGCTTTACATGTATATTGTACATTCACATCAGTTCCTAACCCTCAAGGGCTGTACAATCTAAAGTCCCTGGCTTACATGCATACATACGCATACTAGGGCCAACTTGGACAGGAGCCAATTTACCTACCAGCATTTCTTGGGAGTGTCGGAGGATACACATGCAGGCACAGGGAGAAGATGCAAACTCCAGGCAGATGGTGCCGTGGTTAGGATTTGAACCGACGACCCTAGTACTGCCACGTGGAAGTGCTAACCGTTTAGCCATTGTGTATATGTTCCAGTGTCTATGTTTGATCTGGCTGATCAAACTATTTATACTTAAACACTTGCAAAGGCTATATTAAGAAAATTTACATATTAGTTCCCATTGTGCCTTGTTGCAGGTTATTTTGTTTTACTTATTTGTTTAACACCAATAGAAAAGTTCACTCAGCACAAATCACTTCAAGTCGCATGTTTAGGAGCCACCTTAACGTACAGCTGTTTCTTACACTCATCAATACAGTGATATGGACATGTGTATATGCCAATTAAAAATTGGATTCCACTAAAACTTTTTTCTTCTTAGCCTGGCCATACTGGAAGCAAATTTCATCCTGTTCTTGATTAACCAGCTGATATTGGTGGGTGGCCCTGTGGGTAGCCCTATTCAGCCCCTCCTACCTGACATCCCTTGAATGAATTGAAGGAACAAGGAGGAAAATTATTGGATAAACAGTGCCTGCATCCAATTAGTCTTCTGGAGCCATGTGCATTCCACTCGCCATCTGAGTTCCGGTCCTCCTTTGATCTCCAAGGCTTTCATTGGTATCTACAGGGACCTAGCTGCTGTGGAACCCAGCCTTCCTGTTTTCTGAGGAGATGAGAGACTGACAGACCTGTGTGAGACTAACCCATCCATGTTACCACAATCCCAGATGCTGGAATTCCTTTGAGGAAACGTGCTGCTGTGAGGAGATTCACCCGAAGAGGCTGACATATGTGTGTTTACATTTAGATTCAGGTTATCGGATGTGTCTCATGTAAGTTGCCAATTGTCTACTTAAAGTGGAATTACACTAGATCTGAGCACCATAAACAAAAAATTCAATTTAATTAATTTTTATATTCAAAGCAAATTACCCCATCCATCCATGTCTCCATGCTTTATTTTGCTGAGAAATCACTTTGAAAACACCTCCTTTGTATTTCTGGCTGTGACCATCTTGAGTAAGGGCAGATGATTCTGGTAGCAGTTACTTCATGGAATCCATCTGCCCTTAGCTCAGGCATGCAGGCAGGAGGGTGGGCTTAGCTGAGAAAACCCTCCTCCCCTCCTAAAGACTCTTAGGATGTATATCATCATTTGCCTAGACAAAGAAAGTGAGACGTAACTGAAGAAATGTGAAAACATTTTAAACAAGCAAATATAATATACTTTCCTATTCATTTACTAATGCTAACTGCACAAGGATTAAAAATAGTCAATTTTAACTGAAGAGCAAAGTTCCTCTTTAAATAAACATCTTTAATAACCACTTCACTCAGATGCATCCTCTGCAGTCCATACAAGTACTTTCACAGCTTTCATATTTTGACACATGTCCGATTTCTATTTCTCTTGTGCCTAATCTCCAAATATGACTTTGCAGGAGATGCTAACCATGGGTTAGACTTGAAGTTACATAGTTAGCCTGGTTATCATGATTTCAGTAGATTAGAGGATTCGGTATTATAATTATGCTGCGCCCGTATGGTAACAAGCTCTGCCAATTACTAAAATGGCAGTTCCGGACTCCCTGCCAATTAGGCAGGTTGCGATAAGAGGAACCGCCATTCAGATGTCGGCATCCCTTCAGAAGAAGTCTGTAAGTGACGAAACGCATCAGTTGATGTGACGCCTGACATAATATGCAAACCGGAAGTAGCGGAACGGCCATCTTTACTATTGGAAAAGCAATACAAACATTCCAGGAAGCTGCTCAGGCTATATCATGGGAACATACTGCTGACTAATGAGATCCCCAAATGTATGCACTACTAATAAATGTTCTATACTTGCTATACTACACTACATGGGCTACTTTTTCTATTTTATGAGGATGATGGAGTTATAAGATGTTTACCTAAGGATTGGAACCCCATCTGTAACATTCTGGAGTGAGATTCCAGGGAATGACTACAACACTGGAGTGAGAGTCCAGGTGTACTCTGTAAAGGCTTGCAATTACTCTAATGAGGGTAATTGTATGCATTTCAGCTTTATAGAAGTGTTCACGGAGTGTTAACAATTTATATAATTTTATTTATTTATTTAGATTATTTTATTTAATTGGATCTATATATTTATTTATTTTCGATTTATGAGTGTACACTGATTATTCACATTTATATATATATATATTTATTTATAGTGTACACAGAGTGATTCCACGATTCACGTTTTGCCCACGATTTGAATCTTGTTTTGATTTATTTTTGCACTCATTTTGTTAAGTATATACTTATTGTTTGATAAAGTATATACCAGTTGATATTGAGGTAATGCACTATTTAGTTTTTTCAATTTTTTTGAGGTACACACCTTATCTGGATTTATGGGAATGTTGAAGTTGGACACGGAGGATTAATTTATTTGGACTTTAATTTTGGTTTTTCATACATTGACTGACACAAAAAGGGTTTTTGTATAATATAATTTACTTTCAAGGGGGAAAGTGTGACTTTTTTGTACTTTTTGGATTTTATACAGGGCAATATTTATTTTATTTTTGGATACCGAATTAATTTATTTATTGGTTGTCAGGGTTGCCAACATCTTTATGCACAATCTTTGTTTTTTTTGCTGGAAAATGCATTTGTCCAAAAAATCCATATAGTCTGTAAAAGGAGCCATTGGATTACCTGTCTTTATTATCTGTAGGGGAAATCAGAAGTATCGCAGTGGCACTTTTGTATGTCCTTATCCCAGCATTTCTATTAGTTTCTGTGGCTGTCTCCTAAAAGGAAACCAAAAAGAGCTCTGGGGGGAGGGGGTAGCTGCTGGAAGGTGAAGAAAGTAGCTACTTCTCTTCTTATCCTGCTCTCTCTCTCTGTTTTTTGCGCCTTTGCTATTTGGCTGTGCTGCCTATGAAAGTAAGTTCTGTTTCTGCAAAACTCCTCACAGAAGGAATTTACTTTCTTTACCTATTCCACAGCTGCTGTCAGTGTTTGAGAATGGCAATTACCCTTTTGTACAGCGTTTTATGACTTTAGCTAAATTTACCCCTCAGCGGGATTATCATCCCAGTTTCAGCACCTATTCAGATTTGTGTGTTGTGGCTACATACAGTAAAGCAGGTCTCCCTGCAATGGATCTGCTTTATGAGCACTGCATTGTGGTGTTGTCCATTGTGAAAGATTTGCCAGTGCATCATACAGTAGTGTGCAACACACACCACAGCGCACCACAATGCACATACTGTACATTGTAGTGCATTATGTTGCTAAAATTAGTCACATGCCTTTTTTCATCCATTGTGATGCAAAGGAAACCCAATTATAATGAATGGGCTGCCTTAATGAAACGTGTTACACATACCATCAGTATTATTGTGGACAGTAGTAGTGTCTGCAGTATTACGCATTCTTTATTGGTGTTAACAGCAATATGGAACCTCACCTTTCACTGATGTCAGTGATACATTCATTAGTAATAACCCCCTGCCTTCATTGGGGTCAGTGATAATGGTAGTAATAATTATCCCCCCATTCATTTGTGACACTGTAGCAGCTTCTCTCTCTCTCTCTCCTCTCTCTCTCCTGTCTCTCTCTCTATAGGGTTCAAAATTGAGTTGGCCTACCCTTTGCTGCTATAACAGCTTCAACTCTTCTGAGAAGGCTGTCCACAAGGTTTAGGAGTGTGTCTATGGGAATGTTTGATCATTCTTCCAGAAGAGTATCTGTAAGGTCAGGCACTGATTTCGGATGAGAAGGCCTGGCTTGCAGGTCAGGACTCAGTGCAGGCCAGTCAAAGTCCTCCAGCCCAGACTCGCTCATCCATGTCTTTATGGACCTTGCTTTGTGCACTGGTGTGCAGTCATGGTGGAACAGGAAGGGGCCATCCCCAAACTGTTCCCACAAAGTTGGGAGCATGAACTCCAGATCACACGTCTCCACTGCTCTAGAGTCCAGTGGTGGTATGCTTTACACCACTGCAATCCTACGATTTACATTGCACTTAGTGATGTAAGACTTGGATGCAGCTGCTCAGCCATGGAAACCCATTCCATGAAGCTCTCTACGCACTGTTGTTGTGCTAATTTGAAGGTCACACGAAGTTTGGAGGTCTTTAGCTATTGACTCTGCAGACAGTTGATAACTTCTGCACACTGTGCACTTCAGCATGTGCTGACCCCAGTCTGTTATGTTAGGTGGCATACCACTTCATGGCTGAGTTGCTGTTGTTCCCAGTTTCTTCCACTTTGTTATACTACCACTAACAGTTGACCATGGAACATTTAGTAGCAAGGAAATTTCACGGATGGACTTATTGCACAGATGGTAACCTATCACGATACAACGCTTGAATTCAGTGAGCTCCTGAGAGTGATCCATTCTTTCACAAATGTTTGTAAAAGCAGTCTGCATGCCTAGGTGCTTGATTTTATACACCTGTGGCCAAGGAGGTGATTGGAACACTAGAATCCAATGATTTGGAAGGATGTCCAAATACATTTGGCAATATAGTGTATATACATCTGAATCTGTGTTTGCAAACTAATACGTTCATCATAATAATATTGGCAGATAATCATTGTCTTCACATGGCCTATTCTGATTTAAAAAAAATGTTTTTTTTTTTACACAAACCCCCATTAATTAAATATAAATGAGTTTCTAAGAAAACAATCCCATGTATATTAATCTGAGCAGGTCAAGTGAGATTTATAGTTATTCAGCAATCTACGAGTACTAGTGTAGCACACCCTTGGGTGGAACTTGGCTAGATGTATAGGTTCAGCTCCCACCTAAATCTGGTGACACCTCCTATTATACCCAGAACACTTCGACACTCTGAGAATATTTTTTATGGGTTTTATTGAAGAAGACAAACCCTGAAAAAGAACTAGCTGATTTTACACAGGTAATGTGCATAAAACACAGATACCACTTTGCATAGCACAGTTAGTAAGAAGTCACAATTCACTCACCAAAGACTCCAAAAACTGACTAGTATCACATTGACTAGAGTGGCATATGAGAGTGACATTGACACATGAAACAAAAACTGTTAACGAGATTTAGCAGTTTATTGATATTTGCTATAGCAGTACTATCTAGAGCAGAAATGTCCTACCTAACCACTGGCCAGTGGGATGAAACTTAAAGTCTCTCAATGTTGGGGCCCTTTAATCAATGGAGAGTGCTCACTCTCTGCATGGGAGAGTATTTGTAATCCAGGGGTAGCAGGATAGCACAGTCTCCTTTAAGCAGAATCTTCCAGTGAACATTGCAATAGAAGAAAACAACACTTCAACAAAATCTTTACCATACAGGTGAAATCCTGATGCACTGACACTTGCTCAGTATATTTAGAGCAGCAAGCTTCTGTGGGGATTTGGAACTAAACACACTCTTCAGCCACAGCACAAGTTTTGAGGAGACAAACCAGTAATATACAGTGACAGAGTTCTCTCATCAATCAGCAGCAGGAATAGCTAATTCTGAGCAGCTTGGGCTTTGCAAGATTTATGTCACTCTGAAAATTAGAGAGCAGGCTTTCTCATGACTATTCTCCAGACATGAACAGCAAATGCAGCACTATCAAAATCTCCTTTCATCACAGAGTACTCACTATTTCTGGATTGTCCTCTAGATAGCATTAGACAGTAGTAGAAATCCTCTCTCTTTCAGCAGCTCCAGACTTTGAGAGACACATGCACTTGAGTGGCTGTAATCCTGAGTGTCAGGCAGGACAATCCTTGGTTTGCACACTGTCCTCCTGCAACAATTTCTCTGATACACACTCCCAGCCCAGCCCATGGGCTCTAGCAGCACAGAGAGTGAATCATAAGTTCAGCTGCAACAGTGCTGCTATGGGTGGATCCTTCTCAGCTGTAGCAACAACCAATCAGAACACAGTCCCGCTTTTCCTGTCTGTCACTCACAAAGAGGGAAAAGAAAAAAAATGCTTTCCAACTGCTGTTTAAGATTTAAAGCAACCAGCACATCTCTACACTAGGATGGATTTGTGTACATTCATAAAGGTTAAAAAAGGTAATAAGAAAACAAGAGTTTCAGATCAGGGGTGCTTGTAGCGAAAGAAATAACGAGAAGAATAGCGCAGGGCAGACATGACTGGGTGAAGAGGGAGAAAAGACACGAAAGGGTTAAGTTAAAGGGGAAGGGTTAAAAAAGATAGCAAGGTTACCTGATTGGTGTTAGTAGGTTTGGGTGGGATCATCCTGAATCTTGGGGGAGTTCTGGGGGGTCGGATGAGCCAGTGCTGGTTAGCAGCTGAAGAGAGAAGAGAAGAGACCATGTCTGACCTGGATGCGATGCTGGCCCAGCTGCAGGAGGCTGCTGCTGTGCGCGGTGCTGCCTGGCTGCAAGGACAGATCTCCGGGATGCTGGGGGACCAGCGTTCGGGGCCAGTTGCGGGGGGGGCGACAGTTTCCACGTGCTCAGAGGTCACGGCTATAGCCCTGAACCTACCCCTGGAGCTTTGCACCTCATTGGGAGCCCCGTGAGGGACCCTCCAGGCCTGCCAGCAGGGCGCTCTCCTGCTGCTGCTGGCAGTGAGCCTGGGAGGAATCCCCAACAAAGGCGGAGCTCGGCGGGCAGGGGACCTCATGGGGGCAGCCCCTCGCCCACTCGTCGGACAGTTCGGGACCCTGGCGACTCCTCCCCTGATGAGGTGCCTGTCAGGGAGGAAGTCCAGCGAGGGAGAATATCAGCCATGGCTGCTGGGCTGTCACCTCTTGCAGCCAGCAGCCCCTACAGGGAGACAGGTGTGGCCGCACGGGAATGGCTGAAGAGCAGGGTTGCCATGGTGATGGCCGGGAGCCCTGCACATCACAAGGTCGGGACTTCAGTGGGCGGGTCTGGTGCTGGGAGGCGTTTGCGGCACAGACCAAAGCCTTCCGGAGCTCCTGGGTCTCAGAGGTCTTCTGTTCAGCACAGGACGGATGATCCTTCCCTGGATGAGCTGGCGGGATCCGAGGTAGGTATGGCAATCGGCCGTGCTGCTGTGGTGGATGCTGGATCTGTGGCTGATGGGACTTCTCCTGGGCAGCCTGGTGAGTTGAATGTTTCAAGTGCTTGGTTTTCTGTGTCTTCTATTTTGCGGGATTTGTTAGGGGGAGGGGCTTTTCCTCTAGCAGCGCCCGCTGCACCCGTTACGGCGGGGGATGTGGACTCTGCCTCCTGCAAGGCAGACATTGCTGTCGCCATGCTGGGGACGGAGCCCAGCTTGCAGGTACTGCTGACGGCTTGCATGACCTGCTGTAGTGCTTTGAGCAGGGCGGGGGGGTCAGTTCCAGTCCAGTCCTTTCGTGGGTCCCTACGGGAGGCGGGGACACGGTTGGGGGACATGGGCGTGGCCTTTTGGTGCCTGGGGTTTTTTCTTCCCAGGATTCTAGATCAGGGGGGGGGTCTGCCCCTGCTGAGTATGTGGCGGTTGGGGCGGTTGGGCCGGCGGGGGGGTTCCCAGTCCGTGGTGTCGGGGGTTGGAGCTCGTCCTTTGGTGCCGGTCCGCTTGGCGGACTTAGCTAGGTGCGAGGTCTATGTGCACTTGCAGCCGGAGGTCTGGGAGAAAATTTGGAGAGGTGACTATTTGGAGATCTTCTCGCTCCTTCCCCTGAAGAGATTTCGCTCTGACGGGTTCAGGTCTGATGAGGGGGGCAAAGAGGATGTGGAAAAAGGGTGTTTTCGTTTCATCCCATGTGCGTTTGCCAATTGGTTGCAGGCATTTGCCATTATGGCTAGCGTTATTAGTGAGAAGGCTCCTGAACATTTTTCGGGGCTCTTCTAATACCTCAACGCTATTAGTGAGGCAAATAGGGTTTATGGGGGCACTGCGTGGCTCTGCTACGACGAACAGTTTCAGCAGCATAGGTCCATCCACCCATCCCTATGGTGGGATCACAAAGACATTGGCCTTCGGATGTGGCTTATGACCCCGGTGCGGGTCCCTAGTCTGTTTTTTCAAGGTGGGCGGTAGTTCGTTTGCCCCGGGGCAATCGGCCACAAAACGCAGGGGGTTTTGTTTGCAGTTCAACAAGGGCTCCTGTAAATTTGGTGGGGCTTGGCGGTTTAAACATGAGTGTTCCGGTTGTGGCAGCTCCCATTCCTTGTCCTGTTGCTTTAAACATGGCAAAGCCCTGCCGGAGAGCTTGCAGGTAAGAGGGACTACGCTGGGGAGGGTGGAAAGGATGCGGCCGTCCCTAAATAGATATCCATATCGGGCGGTGTTGTTGTTGCTTGAGGTTGGTCTTTCGGAGGGCTTCCGCATCCCTTGTTTTTTAGTTTCCATTCCGCCGTTGGTGCAGAATTTGCGATTGGCCTTGCAGCATCCTGGGGTAGTTTCAGATAAGCTTAATAAAGAAGTGGCATTGGGTCGCATGGGTGGTCCATTTTTGACTGTGCATCTGCCAGGGTTGGTTGTTTTTCCCCTGGGGGTGGTGCCCAAAAAGGAGCCCAATGCTTTTCACCTCATTCATCATCTTTCTTTCCCAAAAGGGGGGTCAGTTAATGATGCCATCACTCAGGAGGCATGCTCGGTGTTGTAAACTTCCTTCAATGCCACAGTTTTCTGGGTGCGGCGTTATGGGCGCGGTGCTCTTATGGCTAAATCGGACATTGAATCGGCTTTTCGGTTGTTGCCAGTTCATCCTGACCGTTTTCGTTTATTAGGTTGCCATTGACAGGGCGCATTTTACGTCAACCGGTGCCTTCCCATGGGGTGTTCCACCCCTGTGCCTTTTTTGAGACGTTTAGCTCCTTTGTGGAGTGGGTGGTGTGGGACATTTCAGGAGTGAATTCCATCATTCATTATTTGAATGATTTTCTATGTTTGGGGCCGCCCGATTCCAATGTTTGTGCCGTGCTTTTAGCCACCCTGCAGCACATAGCCAAGCGTTTTGGGATTCCGCTGGCTATGGAGAAGACTGAGGGTCTGGCCTCGGTGATCACCTTCCTAGGCATCATGTTGGACTCTGGCGCGATGGAGTGTCGTCTGCCTGAGGACAAACTGGTGGCACTCCAAATTGAAATCCGCAGTATCGTGGGTAAGCGCAAGATCCAGCTTAGGGCCTTACAGTCTTTGTTCGGTAAGCTGAATTTTGCCTGTTGCATTATGCCGATGGGTCGAGTTTTTTGCAGCCGTTTGTCTGCGACGTTGTCAGGGGTCACCTCGCCTTCTCATTTCATTCACCCTATTCGGGAACACAGAGCGGACTTGCATGTCTGGCACAGTTTTTTAGATTCCTTCATTGGCCGCTCCTTGTGGATGGCCGGCCTGGTAAGCAATTTTGATTTGGAGTTGTTTATGGATGTGGCTGGGTCCATGGGCTATGGGGCCTTCTTTAGGGGTCAACGGAGTGCGGCACCGTGGCTGTCTTCCTGGCGGTCGGCGGGTTTTCTAAAAAAATCTGGTTTTGCTGGAGCTGTGTTGGCGGTGGAAATATGGGGGGAGGCTTTTCAGAATTTGAGGGTGCGTTTTCACTGCAATAATCTAGGGGTGGTTCATGTCCTTAACCGAGTCTCAGCTTCTTCGCAGCCGCTAATGCACTGCGTTGCCTCCGATTGAACGTCTTTCTTTATGCTGTGCATCTCCCAGGAGTTGACAATATGATCACTGATGCATTGTCTCGTTTTCAGTGGGACAGATTCCGCGAGTTGGCGCCGGCTGCGGAGCAACACGGGGTGCCTTGTCCCGACTGGATGTGGGAGATCGCTTTGGAGTCCTAGTGGGATGGATCCGACGTTCGGTGAGTGAGGCTACATGGTCAGCATACTCCAAGGTGTGGATGGAGTAGCAGGAATTGTTACAACAGGCCAGCCTGGATCCTTGGGGGCCGGAAGTTTGGTTTGCGGTTGTGCATTTGATAGCCCGGTATTTCAAGCAGGGCATGTCCGCGTCCGCTCTGGATCACCGTTTGGCTGGCTTGGCTTTCCTATTTAAACTTCATGGCCGTCCGGACTTTACCAAGGATTTTTGGGTTCGACAAGCTCTTAAGGGTTATCGCAGGGCCAATCGGAGTAACGATGGTGTCGTCCAGTCTCCTTTAAATTGTTGTGTGATCTGTTTGAGCGTTTGGGGGTTTGTGTTCCTCGGTTTATGAGGTTGGCTTGTTTCAAGTGGCCTTCGCAGTTGCCTTTTTGGGGGCTTTGTGGGTAGTGGAGCTGGTTAGTCCTTCTAAATGGGTTATGGGAGGTTTGTTATTGCGGGATGTTTCCTGCTCAGCTAAATGGGTTGAGGTGTGCGTCAGCCGGACAAAAATGGATCAGTTGGGTCGTGGCACGCAGTTGCATTTCTTCACCATTCCAGGTTCTCCGGGATGCCCGGTCCATGCAGTCCGGGATTATATCTCCAGTCATCCAGCAGTGTCTGGCTCCTTTTTTTGTGCATGCCAATGGGTCTCCTCTGTATTGGTTTCAATTTGTGGTGGTTTTTTGTAAATGTTTGTCGGCTGTGGGCTTGGAAGTTTCTCTTTATGCCTCGCATTCTTTTCGCATCGGGGCGGCCACTAAGGCTGCTCAACGGGGTTTGGACGAGACAGTGGTAAGGCGCATTGGGCGCTGGAAGTCACATAGATTTGGCTTTTATGTTTATCCTCACTTGTTGATGAGCTAGGTGGGGGGGGGTCTTGTGTTCTGTTGTTTGGTGTTGTTTGCATTTTATGTGTGGTGCGTTTTGCTGGTTGTATTTTGTATCATTTTGTTTTTCAGGTGGTGCGGCGTGCCTGGTGTGGATTGTAGGTCTCTCCTACTTTTTTTGGGGGGGGCCAGGTGGATGGATGTGCGGCCTAATGGCAGGCAGCTAGGGTTTTCTTGCGAGGATGCATGTATTCGTTGGATTGGGGTGCCGAGTATGATGTAAGGCCGGGTGCTTCCTGAAGTGCACAGTTTTGTAGCATTAGATAGGCTGCCAGATGTGCTAGTGCTCCATGCTGGGGGCAATGATTTGGGGGTCAGGTCTATGCGGGAGCTGGTTCAGGATGTTAGGCTCGATTTTCTGCAGTTGTACAGAGAATTCCCAGACACGGTAATCGCGTGGTCCGATATGATTGCATGGGCTTCGTGGTGATTGGTGAGATCGGTGGTGAAAGTCAACAAGGCCTGTGTTAAGGTAAACAAGGAGGTGGGGAGGTTTGTCATATGTAATAGGGGGTTGGTGGTCCGTCACTTAGAGTTTAAGGTGGAAACGTGGTGCTACCTGCGTGGTGATGGTGTGCACCTCAATGCTATGTGGACGGATCTGTGGTCCTTAGGTGTGCAGGATGGCATACAGCGAGCAGTTGTTTTGTGGCGTGGCACGCATGGTTAAGGGCTTCCCCAGTGTGCTGTGGCAGTTGTTGGTCTAGGTAGGTTGTTGATGGTTTGTGATGATAAGTGTATGGTATGGACCCATCTGTGGTATGGTGTGCATGGGTAAATTCCAGTTAAACCTCAGTGTATCCTTGTCTCCGAGTCGGTGCGTTGCGGTTGGAGGCCTAGTAGGAACATTAAGGTTCTGCAGGAGGAGATCAATATCGTTTTGGGTGCCTGCCTAGACCAACAACTCATTCCATACATTTATGGAGGTTTCTGTTTTAAGGAATGTTTTCTGTATATTTAAGTTAAATTGTTAATAAAAGGCCATGAAGGCCATTTTACTCCAACAAAGTGTGGTCTCCTTTTATTGGTGGAGGGAGTGTTGGCAAATGGTTTTTTTTTGGAAGTTGGGTAAGTATGTTTTGGGGGTGTTAGCATTTGACAACACATCTCTTCTACGCTAGTCATGGATTGCCAGGCAATAACTAGTATTTAATCCAGAATACACACTTTCAGAGATTCTGACAAGCTTTACAAGCTTTACATGAGGTGCTTCAGAACAGTATATGGTATGATTTAAGTGGTTCTAAAGGTTGAAGGTTTTCTACCTTCATGCGTTCTATAATTCTATGCATGAAGGTAAAGAACCTTCAATGTGCAATGGATCTTGATCCAGCAATGTACACAAAAGCAGCGGCTCTCCCGGGAGTGAGCATGCCCAAGTGTCCCTATAGCAAGCAGCTTGCATTGGGGATACTCAGAAGGGTGAAAGAGCCAGGTGCATGGGGGAGGGGGGTTGGGGGGGGACCCAAGAAGAACCATTGCACAGAGCAGGTAAGTATAACATGTTTGTTGTTAAAAAAAATTTAACCTATAGTATCAATGTAATATACCAGAGAAGGGGGCTAGGTGGTGCGCAGAGGTAATCTGTGCATGCCATGCTGAAAGGTGGCAGTGGCCAAGTCATGCTTATAAGTTGGAGGAAGACAAACAAGCGAGCGCTGAGAACAAGCTGCTATTGCACCACAAAGGCAACCAAATAACCTCCAATGACATATAATGATATGTGCAGCGCTAAAATACCCTATTGGTAAAATGCACATTTAAAAGCTCATATAAAACTAATTATAGCAATCAAGATGAAAGTGCAATAATAAGGTGCAAAATGAGTAAAGTGCTATTAGATGTACGTTTAAAAAACTCATATAAAACTCATAATATCAATCAACATGAAATGTGCAATAATAAAGTGCTGATGAATAAGGTGCTGATAAAGAGGAAAATAATACTTCAATCCTCATATGAACAAGTGACATATAGGCCCTGATTTACGAATGTGCCTAGGCGCATTTCTGTGGGCTAACATCTACTTTTCAATAGCGACCGTCTACTTTTAGACGGCAAAGGCATTTACTAAAGAAAGCTTCAACAAGTAGACGCGAAAGCAAATTTACTAACCAGGCACAATCCAGGAATCAGATTAAAAAAGCAGACGTACTAAGAAGCACGTCTAACACCACGAAAAATCATTGCAGAGACATGTTCACATTGAAATTTGCTTTCACAAATATCGGGACTTTACTTTAAACAATATCTTACATTTCCAAAAATTTTAAAAATTAAAATGCGCAAGTGCAGAACACATTTTAGCCATCTGCTGTGCGCGCTTTCTTTTTAGATGTTGTTTAATAGTAAATCTCTGTGTGGAGTCCTCTGACAGACAGCACTCGATCGCATCTACTGTGTTGATTTCCTTAGTTCTATTGATTCTGTTTTTGTTTCTTATCCTTTATAATTATTTCTGTAATGTTTTTACATATTTCGAAGGTCTAGATAATATATATTTTGACAGCTGAATCTAAAAATAAAGGTCAGCAATTATTTTTTTTTTAAAAACGGCGTGGGGTCCCCCCTCCCATCAACACCAAGCCCTTCAGGTCTGGTATGGATCTTAAGGGGTAACTCCACGACAAAAGTTAAAAAAAATGGCTTGGGGTTCCCTATCCATACCAGACCCTTATCCGAGCATGCTGCCCAGCAGGCCAGGAAAGGGGGGGATGAGCAAGCGCCCCCCCGAACCATACCAGGCCACATGCCCTCAACATGGGGGGTGCTTTGGGGCAGGGGGGCTCCCCCCTAAAGCACCTTGTCCCCATGTTGACAAGGTCCTCTTCCCCACAACCCTGGCCAGTGGTTGTGGGGGTCTGTGGGTGGGGGGGCTTATCAGAATCTGGAAGCCCCCTTTAACAAGGGGTCCCCCAGATCCTGCCCCCCCCTACGTAAATGAATATGGGGTACATGGTACAGCTACTTATTCACAAAAAAAACAAAAGTGTAGTGTAAAAAAAGACAGGACAAGGTCTTTGACAAGTCCTTTAATAAAAGAAACATCCAAAAGAATGTCCCCTGAAGTAGATCCAACGTCAATGACGGTGTAAGCTGCTGACCCGAAAAAAGAGAAAAAAACAAGGTTCCGTTCCCAACGATGGCATCCAGCACACTGCTGTTGGCTGGGTTGACAGTTCTTAAATATGTAAGGGACTGGGCAACCCAGGGACATCACACATGTGACCCCACCCCATGTGACATCAATTGCCACATTAAGCATCGGCTGTGGCAGAGATTCCAGCATCGCTCCACTGTGCTGAAGATCCAGCACAGTTTGAGCGATGTCAAGCGGCGCAACCCCGCTTTTTAAAAAAAGTGGCCCGCCGAATACCTGGTAAGTCAAGTTGTTAAAAAAATCAAAGTAAAGTTTTTAGTATTGTGATAAATGTTTGGACACATTCATTCTTAATTTGTTATGCAATAATGTTGTCTTTGTTGACTTGTTCTAGCCACAGCTGATGGGTGCCAGGCAATGGTCTGCTTGGTGAAGAAGGCACACCGTAGGACAGCCACCATCCAATATTGCCTGCCACAAGGGGGTCATCCCCCACGCAGACTAAGGATTGTGGAAGGTAAGCACAAGTTCTTGAAGCTTGGACCTCATGACCTTGTCATTGTTGGCATCTCCCCACTGATCTACAATGACTGTTAATTGTACATTAATGCCACATTGTTTTTAAATGACATGATTAGAGATGAGCGAATTATTCAAAAATTCGAATCGGCTGATTCGCCGAATTCGCGGAATAAATTCGATTCGAGGCGAATATATTCGCTGCGAATTTAACTTATAAAAGGGTGTTTCTAGGCTTCAGAGAGCCTTTATATTAGTGCAGAACACTGTACCTTTAATTTAAATGCCCTTGGAGTCTGCTGGGGAAGAGAACTAATACTGTCAGTCAGTATGACATGCAGATGAGTGCCGTCGATCTTAGAATCACCGCACACTTCACTCATTTGGGCAGTCACGGGGCCAAAACCAGAGTGTGGAGCCACAGTGTGGCGGTGGAGGCAGCAGCAATGGGAGGCCATACAGCACCCTATGACAAAATGGAACCCACCAGCAGTGTGAGGAGACCTGAAAGTGGCACATGGCAGAGTGTGGCGATGGAGACAGCAGCAATGGGAGGCCGTACAGGGACCCATGACACACTCTGGACCTGGCAGCAGCATGAGGAGGCGGTACAGGGGCCCATGACAGATTACGGGCCTGGCAGCAGCAGTGGGCGGGCGGTGGATGCAGCAGTATTCGGAAGCCAAACACAGGCCTCGGTTAAAAAGCGGAAGCCGTCAGCAGCGTGAGCAGACGACAGAGGCACATGGCGCAGGGTGGCGGTGGAGGCAGCAGCAATGGAAGGCCATACAGCACCCGATCACAAAATGGAACCCACCAACAGTGTAAGGAGACCTGAAAGTGGCACATGGCGCAGGGTGGCGGTGGAGGCAGCAGTATTCGGAAGACATACACAGGACTAGTTTAAAAAGCGGAAGCCGTCAGCAGCGTGAGCAGACGACAGAGGCACATGGCGCAGGGTGGCGGTGGAGGCAGCAGTATTCGGAAGCCATACACAGGCCTAGGTTAAAAAGCGGAAGCCGTCAGCAGCGTGAGCAGACGACAGAGACACATGGCGCAGGGTGGCGGTGGAGGCAGCAGTATTCGGAAGCCATACACAGGCCTAGGTTAAAAAGCGGAAGCCGTCAGCAGCGTGAGCAGACGACAGAGACACATGGCGCAGGGTGACGGTGGATGCAGCAGTATTCGGAAGCCAAACACAGGCCTCGGTTAAAAAGCGGAAGCCGTCAGCAGCGTGAGCAGACGACAGAGGCACATGGCGCAGGGTGGCGGTGGAGGCAGCAGCAATGGAAGGCCATACAGCACCCTATCACAAAATGGAACCCACCAACAGTGTAAGGAGACCTGAAAGTGGCACATGGCGCAGGGTGGCGGTGGATGCAGCAGTATTCGGAAGCCAAACACAGGCCTCGGTTAAAAAGTGGAAGCCGTCAGCAGCGTGAGCAGACGACAGAGGCACATGGCGCAGGGTGGCGGTGGAGGCAGCAGTATTCGGAAGCCATACACAGGCCTAGGTTAAAAAGCGGAAGCCGTCAGCAGTGTGAGCAGACGACAGAGACACATGGCGCAGGGTGTCGGTGGAGGCAGCAGTATTCGGAAGCCATACACAGGCCTAGGTTAAAAAGCGGAAGCCGTCAGCAGCGTGAGCAGACGACAGAGACACATGGCGCAGGGTGGCGGTGGATGCAGCAGTATTCGGAAGCCAAACACAGGCCTCGGTTAAAAAGCGGAAGCCGTCAGCAGCGTGAGCAGACGACAGAGGCACATGGCACAGGGTGGCGGTGGAGGCAGCAGCAATGGAAGGCCATACAGCACCCTATCACAAAATGGAACCCACCAACAGTGTAAGGAGACCTGAAAGTGGCACATGGCGCAGGGTGGCGGTGGAGGCAGCAGTATTCGGAAGACATACACAGGACTAGGTTAAAAAGCGGAAGCCGTCGGCAGCGTGAGCAGACGACAGAGGCACATGGCGCAGGGTGGCGGTGGATGCAGCAGTATTCGGAAGCCAAACACAGGCCTCGGTTAAAAAGCGGAAGCCGTCAGCAGCGTGAGCAGACGACAGGCACATGGCGCAGGGTGGCGGTGGAGGCAGCAGCAATGGGAGGCCATACAGCACCCTATGACAAAATGGAACCCACCAGCAGTGTGAGGAGACCTGAAAGTGGCACATGGCAGAGTGTGGCGATGGAGACAGCAGCAATGGGAGGCCGTACAGGGACTCATGACACACTCTGGACCTGGCAGCAGCATGAGGAGGCGGTACAGGGGCCCATGACAGATTACGGGCCTGGCAGCAGCATGAGGAGTCGGTACGGGGGCCCATGGCAGATTACGGGCCTGGCAGCAGCATGAGGAGGCGGTACAGGGGCCCATGGCAGAGTGGCGGAGCGTAAGCAGCTTAAATTGAAGGCCATACAGAGGCCTATGTTAAAAAGTCCCCCCAGCAGCAGCGTGGGGAGACGAATAATAGTCGTCTCCCCACGCTGCTGCTGGGGGGACTTTTTAACATAGGCCTCTGTATGGCCTTCAATTTAAGCTGCTTACGCTTCGCCACTCTGCCATGGGCCCCTGTACCGCCTCCTCTTGCTGCTGCCAGGTCCAGAGTGTGTCATGGGTCCCTGTACGGCCTCCCATTGCTGCTGTCTCCATCGCCAGACTCTGCCATGTGCCACTTTCAGGTCTCCTTACACTGTTGGTGGGTTCCATTTTGTGATAGGGTGCTGTATGGCCTTCCATTGCTGCTGCCTCCACCGCCACCCTGCGCCATGTACCTCTGTCGTCTGCTCACGCTGCTGACGGCTTCCGCTTTTTAACCGAGGCCTGTGTTTGGCTTCCGAATACTGCTGCATCCACCGCCACCCTGCGCCATGTGTCTCTGTCATCTGCTCACGCTGCTGACGGCTTTCGCTTTTTAACCTAGGCCTGTGTATGGCTTCAGAATAATGCTGCCTACACCGCCACCCTGCGTCATGTGCCTCTGTCGTCTGCTCACGCTGCTGCCAGGTCCATACTGATTCATGGCCCCCTGTACCGGCTCCTCATGAACGTGGTTCAGCGGGTTTGCATCACTTAACGGCAAATCGTTGACAAACGCTGGGACGTTCAGTGTTGTGCGCATTAAGCCAGACACCAAAGGGCAGCACAGACCTGTTATTACTCGCTCAAGCATGGCTGAACAAAACCAGTCTCTACCACAAATTGGACCCAGACCTGCCCAGGGTCTCGTAAGTAGATTGCACGGAGGAGTAGAGTTCGTTATTGGAATTAACTGTGAGGGACTTTTAAACCTAGGCCTGTGTATGGCCTTCAATTGAAGCTGCTTCTGCTCCGCCACTCTGCCATTGGACTCTTGATAGTCGTCGACTCATCATGAGGAGCCGGTACAGGGGGCCATGAATCAGTATGGACCTGGCAGCAGCGTGAGCAGACGACAGAGGCACATGGCGCAGGGTGGCGGTGTAGGCAGCATTATTCTGAAGCCATACACAGGCCTAGGTTAAAAAGCGGAAGCCGTCAGTAGCGTGAGCAGACAGAGACACATGGCGCAGGGTGGCGGTGGATGCAGCAGTATTCGGAAGCCAAACACAGGCCTCGGTTAAAAAGCGGAAGCCGTCAGCAGTGTGAGCAGACGACAGAGACACATGGCGCAGGGTGTCGGTGGAGGCAGCAGTATTCGGAAGCCATACACAGGCCTAGGTTAAAAAGCGGAAGCCGTCAGCAGTGTGAGCAGACGACAGAGGCACATGGCGCAGGGTGGCGGTGGAGGCAGCAGCAATGGAAGGCCATACAGCACCCTATCACAAAATGGAACCCACCAACAGTGTAAGGAGACCTGAAAGTGGCACATGGCAGAGTCTGGCGATGAAGTCAGCAGCAATGGGAGGCCGTACAGGGACCCATGACGCACTCTGGACCTGGCAGCAGCAAGAGGAGGCGGTACAGGGGCCCATGGCAGAGTGGCGAAGCGTAAGCAGCTTAAATTGAAGGCCATACAGAGGCCTATGTTAAAAATAATAACATGTTTGGGGCATGATTCATGGCGGATTTAGGCAGTTGTGTCAGGAACTGGTGGTTTGAAATCCAGACTAATCCACGCCTGATTCATTTTCACAAACGTGAGTCTCTCCACACTTTGGGTGGACAGTCGTGTCCTCCGCGGAGTTACAATACCTCCTGCCGCACTAAACACGCGCTCCGATGCCACGCTACTGGCCGGGCATGACAGCCTTTCAAGGGCAAATTCAGCTAGTTGGGGCCAAAGGTCAAGTTTCGTTGCCCAGTAGTCAAGGGGATTGTCTACCTCGGTTGGCAGGGTGCTGTCCAAGTAGGCCCGAGCCTGTTGTTTGAGGTCCTGCTCCAGGTCCACCTGATGCTGCTGCTGCTGCGGCTGGTTAGTAGTTTCCTCACTGCGCTGGTGAAGAAAGCTACTCATCATCGACTGCAGACTGAGGCAGCTGCTGCTGGTGGAGCTGCCACTGCTCCTACCACCCCACCCCTCCCCTGCTGCCATGGCAGCGGAACGCGAGCGCACAGGGCCCACAGTGTCTGAGAATGGACGTTGGCGCAGAAAGGCAGAGACCAACTGACAACATAGGTGGTTTTTATAGTACTTTATTTTGGCCTCCCTCTCAGCAGGTGTGAAAAAGGCCACCATTTTTGAACGGTAGCGAGGGTCCAACAAGGTGGACAGCCAAAAGTCATCCCTCTGTCTGATGGTTATTATTCGGCTGTTGCTACGCAAGCAACCGAGCATGCTATGGGCCATTTGTGCCAAGGAATGCGAGGGACTCCCTGCCTCCATCTCCACAGCATACTGCCACGGTGCGTCTGGGTCCTCTGTCTCCCCCTCCTCCTCTACCAGATGCTCCTGCTCCTCCACTCCTGTCCGCTGAGTGGAAAAACCACCCATTTCACTCAATAATTCCTGAGCACCAATGTCCTCCTCTACCTCCTCCTCTTCTTCCTGTCCTGCCCCCACAGGGGTCATGTGGCGTTGAGATCTGTGCGCCACGTCTACCGCACCCTGACCAGCCATTGTTAACAGCATTTGTTCCAGGACGTGCAACAGAGGAATGACGTCGTTCATCCCATAGTCCTGCCGACTCACGAATAGCGTGGCCTCCTCAAAGGGCCTGAGCAAGCGGCAGGTGTCACGCATGAGCTGCCAATGGCTGACATCTAAGTTACACATGGGAGTACCTTTATCCGCTTGTAACATCAGGAAATCGGTGATGGCCTTTCGCTGTTCGTAAAGGCGGTCTAACATATGTAGGGTTGAATTCCACCTTGTTGCAACGTCGCAGATCAGGCGATGCTGTGGAATTCCGTTCTGCAGCTCAAGGAGGGTGTGCTTTGCGGTGTAGGAATGGCTGAAATGCATGCAAAGTTTACGTGACATTTTAAGGATGTCTTGCAGTGGGATGGTGGATTTTAGGAACCGCTTGACAACCAGATTGAACACGTGAGCCATGCATGGCACATGGCACAACCTTCCTTGACGCAGAGCAGACACCATGTTCTTTCCGTTGTCGGTCAACATGGTTCCGATTTTCAGTTTGCGCGGAGACAGCCATCTGTCGATTTCTCTGTTCATTACACTCAGAAGTTCCTCCCCTGTGTGACTACGTTCGCCAAGGCATACCAGGTGCAGCACAGCGTGACACCGTTGCGCCCTGCACATGTGATATGCCGGTCGGGTAATGGGACTTGGCACGGGGGTGGCGGCTGAGGACACGAAGGAAGAAGAGGTGGTAGAGGCGGACATCTTTGCTGGACCAAGGACGTGCAAACGTGGAGGCAAAAGCGGTGTGACCTGTCCAAGTTGCTGGTGCGGCTGTGCCGGCACCACGTTCACCCAGTGGGCCGTAAATGACATGTACTGTCCCTGACCGTAGTTACAGCTCCACACGGCGCTGCCGTGCACTTTGGCAGAGACCGACATGCTCACAGACTGGCCCACCATCTCTTCTACATGTGAATGCAGGGCTGGCACTGCCTTTTTGGCGAAGAAATGCCGGCTTGGCACTCTCCACCGCGGCTCGGCACAAGCCATCATTTCTCGGAAAGGTGCTGAGTCCACCACTTGGAAAGGGAGGGACTGCAGCACCAGCAACTTGGACAGGAGGACGTTCAGCTTCTGCACCGTCGGGTGCGTGCTCGCAAACTGTTGTCTCTTGGAAACGGATTCCAAGAAAGACTGCTGACGGAATCCGTGAAGAGGAGTAGCAGGAGAAGGAGCATCTGAACAAGCGGAAGATGCCAACGAGCGACAACTCCCCTCAGCAGAGGTGTTGGAGCCTTGACTGGCTGATAGAGGGCGATTGACGTCGGGTGACGGAGCAAGTAACGGAGCGGGTGATGGAGCGGGGGCTGGGGTCGATTTCTCTGTTCATTACACTGAGAAGTTCCTCCCCTGTGTGACTACGTTCGCCAAGGCATACCAGGTGCAGCACAGCGTGACACCGTTGCGCCCTGCACATGTGATATGCCGGTCGGGTAATGGGACTTGGCACGGGGGTGGCGGCTGAGGACACGAAGGAAGAAGAGGTGGTAGAGGCGGACAACTTTTGTGGACCAAGGACGTGCAAACGTGGAGGCAAAAGCGGCGTGACCTGTCCAAGTTGCTGGTGCGGCTGTGACAGCACCACGTTCACCCAGTGGGCCGTAAATGACATGTACTGTCCCTGACCGTAGTTACAGCTCCACACGTCGGCGCTGCCGTGCACTTTGGCAGAGACCGACATGCTCAAAGACTGGCCCACCATCTCTTCTACATGTGAATGCAGGGCTGGCACTGCCTTTTTGGCGAAGAAATGACGGCTTGGCACTCTCCACCGCGGCGCGGCACAAGCCATCATTTCTCGGAAAGGTGCTGAGTCCACCACTTGGAAAGGGAGGGACTGCAGCACCAGCAACTTGGACAGGAGGACGTTCAGCTTTTGCACCGTCGGGTGCGTGCTCGCAAACTGTTGTCTCTTGGAAACGGATTCCAAGAAAGACTGCTGACGGAATCCGTGAAGAGGAGTAGCAGGAGAAGGAGCATCAGAACGAGCGGAAGATGCCAACGAGCGACAACTCCCCTCAGCAGAGGTGTTGGAGCCTTGACTGGCTGATAGAGGGCGATTGACGTCGGGTGACGGAGCAAGTAACGGAGCGGGTGGTGGAGCGGGGGCTGGGGCAGGCAGAACCGCCGTATCTTTATCACGGTTTTCCCAGGCCACCAAATGGCGACGCTGCATATGCTGCCGCAACGCTGTAGTCCCAACATGGGCCCCCTGGCCACGCTTGACTTTCTGGCCACATAGTCGACATACGGCTACGTTTACTTCCTCGGGCGGCTTGACGAAAAATTGCCACACCGCCGAGTAGGAAACTTTGCCCCCGATACTCCTCACTGGCTGACTGCTACTTCCTCCGTGCACACCGGCACCACTACTGGCCGTGGTGGTAGGCTGCAGTGGAGCTGGTGCTCTACTCCGTGGCCGTTTGCCTCCACTGACACTGCTGCGACCCTGCTGCCTCCTGGGCAACCCACCGACTGTTTTGCTCGCTGCCAAGCTGCCACCCTCTTCTCCTGATGATGCGGAAGCAATAGCCTGATGACGACGAGGCTGCCAAGTGCGATCAGCCTCATCATCATCAATTAGGGTCTCCGCCTCACTACTAGCCCCCTCGGCTGCGTGTGGGTCAGGAGACAGACCTGTCTCTAGACCGGCTACCGAGCCAATCTCCTCGCCACTACTTCTTCGCCTGGCTGCTGAAGAGGCGGATGTCTCCCCCCGTTCCTGACCGCCCTCTGTTAGCTCTTCCTTACTGTACAGTGGGGCTGAGCCCACAGCATGCAATACTTCGCTTGGTGAGGGAACACCAAAGGACAGGGGCAGGTCGAGGACACGTGATTTCAGTGGGCTTGCTCCCGGGCCATGCCAACTAACGGTTGTGTCTGACGTACCCACCGACCGTTGGCTGTAGGTGTCAGAGGTGACCTGGGAAGAGGAAGACGACCGAGCCAACCAATCGATGACAGCAGGGTTGTCGGTGGAGACACGACCGCTGGATGACACCGGGAGCAATGGCCTCTGGCTGCGACTAGTGCTGCCTCGACCCCTTCCTCTGCTGCCACGTCTGCTCGCTCCTAAAACATTGCCTCCTCTGCCACTCCTCTGCATGTTGTCTGACATACTCTTTAATTAAACGATTCTGTGTCCCTGAGTAACAATTCTGTGTCCCTGAGTAACAATTCTGTGTCTGTCCCTGAGTAACAATTCTGTGTCTGTCCCTGAGTAACAATTCTGTGTCCCTCAGTAACAATTCTGTGTCCCTCAGTAACAATTCTGTGTCCCTCAGTAACAATTCTGTGTCCCTCAGTAACAATTCTGTGTCCCTCAGTAACAATTCTGTGTCCCTCAGTAACAATTCTGTGTCCCTCAGTAACAATTCTGTGTCCCTGAGTAACAATTCTGTGTCCCTCACTAACAATTCTGTGTCTGTCCCTGAGTAACAATTCTGTGTCCCTGAGTAACAATTCTGTGGCCCTGAGTAACGTTTCTGTGGCCCTGAGTAACGTTTCTGTGGCCCTAAGTAACGTTTCTGTGGCCCTAAGTAACGTTTCTGTGGCCCTCAGTAACGGTTCTGTGTCCCTCAGTAACAATTCTGTGTCCCTCAGTAACAATTCTGTGTCCCTCAGTAACAATTCTGTGTCCCTCAGTAACAATTCTGTGTCCCTCAGTAACAATTCTGTGTCCCTCAGTAACAATTCTGTGTCTGTCCCTGAGTAACGTTTCTGTGTCCCTAAGTAACGTTTCTGTGGCCCTAAGTAACGGTTCTGTGGCCCTCAGTAACAATTCTGTGTCCCTCAGTAACAATTCTGTGTCTGTCCCTAAGTAACAATTCTGTGACCCTATGTAATGGTTCTGTGGCCCTCAGTAACAATTCTGTGTCCCTCAGTAACAATTCTGTGTCTGTCCCTAAGTAACGTTTCTGTGGCCCTAACTAACGTTTCTGTGTCCCCAAGTAACGTTTCTGTGTCCCTAACTCTCTCCCTCAATACAGCCAGGTCTGCCTCTCTTGAATGACTGGAGGCAAATGGAGAATTCTAAAATGGCCGCCATTTATAGCTCGACCATTACACAGTGCTGGCTGGCTGCTGATTGGCTAATGCGATCACATGTCATGAATGAATGCATTATGGGTCAGCGCGCCTTGTCTGCGCGCCTTCCCAGACATCCCCGCTCCGTCGCCGCACATGTCGCCGCCATTTTAGGAAAAATTTCGATTCGCGCATCCGAAGTATGATATTTTTCGAAATTTTCCTAATATTCGAAACGAATTCCACTTCGCCTAGTTCGATTCGCTCATCTCTAGTTAGGATAGCTACAATATGCCCATAAGCTACTGCAGCCTTTTTGACCATGGGCTTCAAACATTTATTCCAAAGATTTAACATTTATCGTTAAGGCAACATTCCAAAAAGGATTCAATGGCAACCAAAAATGGTCCAAACAAATATAAATGTGCCCAAAATATTTCCAAAGCCAAGCGCATGTAAATGCATCCAAAAAAATTGTTGATATAACTGTGGATCTGAAGAGATCAAGAGCAATGCATCCAAAACTCCTTTAATCACTTTTAAACCGCAGGTCACATGCAAGCTCAATGTGAAAAAGAAAATTATTAACTCACGTGGCAGTCTAAGAATATCTGAAAAGATTAAACAGCCTTTCCAGACAATCTGAAGCTGTTTGAGCTACAAAAGGGCGGAACAACTCAATATTGAACCATAGAGACTAAGACTGGGATGCCATTCAAGTTCATGTGTGCGGAAAGGAAAGGAAGGCATCCCAACAGTGTTGGCAAAATAGTGTATTTGTCAATGAACAATAGATTAGTCTTTATGATGCCTTTTGGGCTTTAGGCAACTTCAAACCCATGAATCTGGGTGGATAGGTCTGGCAAAGGAATAGATCTTCCTGCTAGTCATGTGATGTGATGTGCTAAACTCAAGCAGTCTAATTATTGGCCCCATGTTTACATGAGAGGCCCAAAGCATTATTTTGTTTACTTTGTGTTGGGGGGAAGGGCACTGTAAAATGATTTGCCCCTGGGGATTCCTTTTTCGGGACTTAGAAAATTTACATTTGTGTGTGCTTTTATTTATTTTTGATCTGGCTGGGTTTTTTGGCTTCGGGAAAATGGCTCCAAAAATACTCAGTCTTAGTATGTATTTGATTTTTCCTCTGTATTTGGAGCAATGGGAAAATGGTCACCGTCACTTTAAACTTGACAATTGGATGATTAGCTACATTTCTTGATGTTGACCTCTAAAGTTTTACTATGTTTAAGTCCCAGGTCACATGATGAAACAAGTCAGGAGAGGGGGCCCACTAGATATTACTGTCAGCAGTGTCAGCTTTTTTGACCACTTGCCTACTGGGCACTGAAACTTCCTTCCTGGCCCGAACAATTTTCGCCTTTCAGTGCTGTTGCACTTTGAATGACAATTGTGGTCATGCAACACTGTACTCATATGCCATAGTTATTGTTTTCACACAAATAGTGGTTGCTTCAGTGATATTTAATTGCTGCTGGGTGTGGTTTTTTTTTTGTTGCCAAAAAATACATAAACACCTAACAATGTGAAAATAAACTATGTTTCTCTTGTTTTCTCTTATCAAATTTTTCAAACAGGTAACTTTTCTCCTTCACTGAGCTGTTAATGAGACTGCACTGATGAGGTGGCACAGATAGGCAGCACTGATCTGCACCAATGATGGGCACTGATAAGCGGCACTGACTGGTGGCCCTGCTGGGCATTGATCATCAGGGCAAAGATCATCAGTGCCCTGATGATCGGTGGCAAGCTGTCCTCTGCAAATTACCGGTTATCTGCAGTACGTTCCTCACACTGACAGCGTGAGGAAAGTGCAGCCAATAACTGCCAACTGCATTTACCGTTGATTTGCCGTGATCATGTGGTAAAAGGCCACTGTGCTTGGCCTTTTACCACATCACCTGATCAGCTGTGTCAGTAGGACACAGAGATCGCCAGGTGTGAGCCCCCAGGGGCACGCGGGAGGGCGTCATTTGATGCCCTCCCTGGACTGTAGACAAATGACAACTACAGTGCGGTTGACAAGTGTTTAAACACTACTCTGAAAATATGCATCCTTAAGGGGGGCAATAAACTCATTGAATGGAGATGTAAACAAGCATAAGCTCTTTTGGCCTTTAATTTTAACAAGGATTTGGCTGGAGACCTGCGGCCTTAAAATGATACTTACTGATTCCAAGTGAATTGGAGTTGCCAGTTCTGCCACCCATAGTGTTGACCAAAATGTGTTTGATCTTCCCTTTGTGTGGCTCAAACCTGAAGGTGAGCGGTACGATTGGGAGGTGATGGGTCACTGTAGTGGAGCACATCATTTCTTGTATATTGAGCATGCATGATATATACATGTCACTAAACACCAAACACATTGGATATTCTGGGACTGTCAGAGTTGAGCATTTTGACGTTGCTCAGATTATGTGTATGTGTTTACATGTGTGGAATGTTTAGGCGTCTGGGAGAAGTTCTGAAGTTGCAAGGGCGAGTCTGATTTTGAACTCTCAGGAGTTCCACAGCTAGTTATTGATGTTTGGAACATTATTGCTCTCATCAGTTAGTTCCCCCATTTGGTTTGGTGGGGTTACCCGCTTTTCTTGGCTTGGGGAAACTGTGCCCAGGACATTTGGCAGGGATTAGACACATTTCTGTGTGGTAACAGTTTTTAACACGGTTTTTTGGTGTTTGATCACAAGTTTAGCATTAGTTTGTTCTGCATTCCTAAAAGGATACTCATAGGCTTATCATGAGTGATTATGAGTGTTCTAGATAAGCACATTAATACATACCAAGATCTTCCTCCTGGCCTGGCTGCAGTGGGGGGAGCCTCTCCTCCTCCTCCTGCTGATGTTGTACTGTGAATAGGACATTGACATGTGAGATTATTATTATTATTATACAGTATTTATAAAGCGCCAATAGTTTGCTCAGCGCTGTACATTACAAAGGGGGACAGAACATGTGACAGAACAATACCAATACAATGCAAAACATGAGGGGATTGAGGGCCCTGCTCTTTCGAGCTTACAATCTAGGAGGGAGGGGATGGTGGCACAGGAGGAGATAGCTGTGGGGGATGGAGTGGTAGGAAGAGTGGAGGTCGGCAAGTTAGCAGGGGGTGGGGTAGGCTTCCCTGAAGAGATGGGTTTTCAGGGTGCGCCTAAAGGAGAGGAGAGTAGGTGATAATCTGATGGGTTGCGGCAGGGAGTTCCAGAGGATGGGTGACACCCTGGAGAAGTCCTGGAGGCGGGCATGGGAGGAGGAGACCAGGGAACTAGAGAGAAGGAGGTCTTGTGAGGAGCAGAGTGTGCGTGCTGGGCGGTACTTGGATATTAGGTCAGTAATGTAGTTCGGGGCAGTATGGTGGACAGCTTTGTACGTCAGCGTTAGGATTTTGAATTTGTGAGATAATGTTTGATGTTCTAGCAGCCTGTTCAACATTATGGGATGCATTCCCAATGAGTGCTTACCAGGAGGGAACATCTCTTGATCAGCATATGCATGATCTGGTTGTTCTGAGGGGCTGGCAGGGGCAGCACCTGGCTCGGGACTGGCTGCAAAACAAGACAAAATGAACAAAAAATGTAAAGCAACAATATTTCACACACTTTGCTTTAAAAAAAATAACACAACTTTAAAGACAATATGGACATGTGTAGTGTACTTACCAAAAATCGTGTTCAGGCTGATGACTAGCAGAAGTGCCTGTTCTTCCTGAGTCAGGTGCTGAAGATGTTCCAGATCCACCCCGTGGATAATAACATGCCCCTGCTCAGCCCACTCAGCCAACTTCGACTTTAAATTGCGTCTCAGATCACGCATACGCTTCTTGATGTTTGAGAGGCTCCGGCATATCCTCCTGCCCACTGCATTCACGGCCACTGAAATTTCCTCCCAAATACGGTCCTTGGCCGCCTGACAGCTGCGGGAGGACCTGGACCCCAAGATTTGGTCAGCTCTTTTGACAAAAGCGACCACGAGGGCCCAGGTCTCCTCGCAGGAGAATGGTGGAAACTTTGACCCAGACTGGCCCTGCCCCGTCTGCCTCCCCTTGATGTTCCTTCTTCAGGACTAGAAGGGGAGACAGCAGCCGCAGCTTCCGCCTTTTCTCGGCAGGAAGCCTGACCCCTTCTACCACCAGCTTGGCTCCCCCTCACACCAAAGCCAGACCCCTGGCCCTCCATGACCCCCCTGACCCTAACAGGCTCCTGGGCCCCCTTGCCAACTGGCCGAGGGGAAGGCTAAGTGCCCCACCGGTCACCACAGCCCCCCTGGAACCACGGCCTCTTCGGCCCCTTGGGGGTACCATGGGAGGAAAAGTGGGCAAGGAGTCTGGCTGGGTGCTGTTTGCAGTAGCAGCAGTTACCCCGGACAAATGTTGAAATCTGCAACAGAAAAAGTGACAAGGACAAGGGTTAGTTGTTTGGCCACAAAAGACAGCACATGCCCTGGAGGAAGGGCCACACTTACTAAAATAAGAAAATTTATTTCTTGGCCAAACAGAGGGGAGGTAATATACGTCAGAATCCTGCAAAGAGAAAAAAGACCAAAGGGCTGGCCCCCAACAACAGCACATGCCCTAGTGGGGAGCACACTTACAAAATCAAAATGGCCCTCTAGGCCGGGGGTGTGGATATGTCAGAATCCTGCAAAGAGAAAAAAGACAGAAGGGCAAAAGTCAGGGGTCTGGCCTCCAACAACAGCACATGCCCTGGGGGGACCACACTTACCAAATTCAAATGGCCCTCTAGGCCGGTGGCCAGCGGGGGGTGAATATGTCAGAATCCTGCAAAGAGAGAAAAGACAGAAGGGCAAAAGTCAGGGGTCTGGCCTCCAACAACAGCACATGCCCTAGGAGGGACCACACTTACCAAATCTAAATGGCCCTCTAGGCCGGGGGGGGGGGGGATTGTATACATCAGAATCCTGCAAAGAGGGCAAAAGTCAGGGTGTGGACTCCAAACAACAGCACATGAATTTGGCCTTATAGGGGCATAGAAATATATGTCAAAATACTGCAAAGAAAAAAAGACAGAAGGGCAAAAGTCAGGCAAAAAAATACTATGTTTGGCCAGATAAGCACCACATTATAACATAAGTAAATGTATTTTGGAACTGGCACACTACAGGTGCTACAAAATGAAAAGCACAGATACAAGCAAAAAAATGGGCAATATAAGTAGAGAAGTATCTGTTTGGTCTATGGCTTGAAAATGGTAAGAGGGGCCAAATCTGCCAATAAGAGGTCAAGACCTTGTTTTGGTCTTGACCAATCGTTATCTTAAATAGAGTTATATCTTGTCAATCCATAGAATTGGCTAGTATATCTGAGCTCGTACAATATTAATGTTAGTAACAGACTACAATATTACCAAGAATAATCCACACAAGGATCCCCAAATCCAGGTCTTATTTATTGAACAAGAAAATATCAGAGTTTGACAGAGCATTTAGAAATCCAAGAGCAAAGATTAGACCTAATGTACCACATGCCCTCCTGAGGATTTTACCCTTTCCTGACCAGGCCATTTATAGCATTAAAGCGATGCGTTACTTTAACTGCCAATTGCACAGTCATGCAAAGCTGCCCCCAAATGAAATGTACATCCTTTGTATCCCAGAATTTGAGCTTTCTTTGGGAGCTATTTTGTCACCTGTGTGTTTTTTAATTACTTGCACTAGATCCCCAAAGTCATTAACTTTTGTGACCCAAGCAATATTTCTCCCTTTTTGGTATTAAATATGTCCATTTATGTAGTGCAAAATGTATTCTGCTCCATGTCTTTGCTCCCAAAAATCCCAATACGTGTAAATTATTTTGTTGATGTGAAAGTTTGAGCGTCTACAAATGGCAGAATATATCCTGTTTTAATTGTTTTATTTTTATTAGTAATGGCGGCCAACAGCAACTTATAGCGGGACTGCGGCAGACATTCTTGCCACTGGGGGGGGGAATTAACTTGGTGTCCCTAACATCCCCAGTGACACTAATACAGCGAGCACTGCTCCCAAAAAAGCACTGGCACTGTACTAATGGCACTGGGCAGGAAAGGGTTAACATGTGGGGCGAGGCAAGGGTTACTTGTGTGCTGTTTTACACTGTGCTGTGTGCTTCACTGTAAGGACACTGCTTTGGATGGCTGTGCTGGGCACATCCATCCAAAGCAGTATGCACAAGCTGACAGGGAGGAGAACTGTCTTGTTTACATGCAGTTATCCCCCCCCATCAGAGATGCTCATGAATCAGCAGGTGCAGGCGAGTAATCAGCAGCAAGGACCCAGGGATTGACAGCCGAGGAAAAAAAGGCAACACGGCCAAGGTGGGTGCACCCATGATGCCCTGTAGCAGGATATTGGGTAGAGGGCGGGTGCCAAGCACCGTTTTAGCCAGTGTGTAGTCAACATGACAACAAGTTGTCCTGGCCATTCAAACATTACATGAATAAATGCTGTGGGCAAGAGAGTGAAGAGGAAGTAGAACAGCCTATTGTCTGTGCCACCTGTAGATTTATGAAGAAAAAAACCTATGCTATGTATCTAAATGTTTTTATTTTTCTTTCAGCTGATTAACTGCTGGAGTACAAGGCAGATGGAGACCCTGAGAAGCTTGTTGGGATTAGCTGTCTGGCATCACAGGTGGGTTTGGAAAAGTGATCTTAACAATTGTTCCGAAATACAATAATAAACATGTAAGACTTGCCTGCTCTGAACAGTCGTTTGCCATGGAGCAGCCAAGATCATTCATTTAGTTGTTCCCATGCCAGCATTCCTTGGCCCCTCTCTCCTGTCCATTGCTCCCAGGAAAAGCACCTCATTCATGAGCCATGGAGACCAGAGAGGCAAGCATTTCAAGCACATCATGAAATCAGAATGGGGCTCCTCTTCAAGTAAGGATTAGTGTGCCTGGGGGAGGGGGGAACTTGTGCATTTCTAAACACAGTAAATGCTCCAAGAATGTTTACTTCAACTCTTGAAATGGTTAAAAAGGAAAAAGACACTCTAGCTAGCCTGCACTGAGAATTGACTGTCATGATGAAGTGTCAATGATTATTTGCTCTCATTTTACAGGAGTGGTACTGCTTGCGTTTCAAGCTGGGAAAAAGCCACCTTCATGTCTTCCACTCGCCTTAATTTGTGGCCAGTGGAGATTTTGTGGCACCAGGCAAGAACTGGCATCAAGGACCTGCATAAAGACCCTGGCATGCCAGAGGTGGTTTGGAAGTAGCACAGCAACTTGACCATCCCTTTCCTCTATGCTGCTTCTGGGGGTGCACAATTGCTTCTTATTCCTGAATGAACTTTTACCGGATATCAGTCCTCATATTTTCTAGATGTTTGAGCTGTGTGCTGGCAAACAGTGGAGGCAGTTTGTGTTTTGGCCAAAAATTGAAAACTGGCAGCCATGTCTTAACTGTATTTGCCTTATTTTTGTGTTTTGTCGAATAAAGACTAATTTTTGGTTCCTTAAAAAAGTGACATATCCTCTTGATTCTATTCCGGAGACTTAAGATGGCCCGATAATATGCAATGTGATGAAAAGTCAGTGCAGTTTCCTCCACATGTAGCTAAAGTCTGTAATAGAAGGAGCTACCGGAACAAGGCATTCATTTAGAGTAGGCCAGGTCCATGGAGATTTGCTATGAAGGAGCTTTCACGTTTGGATACCTGAGCTCGTGTGGTTTGTGTCCAAATATTTCTGCCCATTGCAACGTATTGACTATTGCAGCTCAACATAGATCAGGCATACAGAAAAGTGTACCTTGTCAATAGAATAGCCACTGGGAGGTCCTATCTGGGCACACAGATCTGGCCTATGCATAATTGGGTACATTGGAGAAAATGAGAATTCGGGCTGCTTTAGAATACTAAGGGGTTAGTTCATGCTTGCTTCAGGGGAAACATTACTAATAATTGACACAGACACAAGCATACACCCAGGGCCACTGTTCGATATCACGGGACCCCATACAGCCTACCTGACAAGCTACACACCACCAGCAAAAATATCCAAATTATATTTATGGTAAAAATACACATAAACACTTTCTTCATGGACACAATCCCAAACAAATTCCTGTTAAATCTAAATGATAAAACTGTACTGGGTTAATAAAGCTATGTGTGTAATTGAGGTCTTGGGGCTCATTCACATGGGTGCTGTGGTCTGTAGAGTGTGAATCAGTGGTTTGTTTTTGTGGCTGTCGCCATTTGCAAGCAACCTATGTTACACTATGAAAGTGCTGCATGTCATAATTTGACAGGCATATGGGTACAGGTGTACAGCCCTGAACACAGACAGTGAGCATTCAGGGCCACTTCCCCACGCTTTTACACCGGTCAGATTAAAAACGGTGTTCATACAGCTGCTGTGTCCCCATAGTGTAACAGGTGGCTCTAACCACATGAACAACCCACTCATTCATGCTGTACAGGACAGAGGATCTGTGTGAATGTGGTATTTTTGCCTTTTTTTTTCCTCAGCTCATTAATTTCAATGGGCTGCCTAATGTGTGGGAACATACAAAAATACTGCAGGCATATTATTTTCAGTGTGTTGCACCAGTAGTGTGGTTCCATGCATTTTGTGGCTGTGAATGCATCTGTTTTTAATAGATGTGTGTAGGTGCAGTTAGGTTTTCATCATGGTACCTGCGCACATCTGCAAAGGGCATTGTATTTCTTTGCGGTGCTGGAAAATGTGTGTTCTTGCATACGTTTCTGCACCACAAATGGTGTGAACAAGCCCTAAGGGCCAGTTCATACTATAGAAACAGTCTAGATGTGTTCTAGATGCGTTTTTGCATGCACTTTTTGCATGCATGTTTACTGTGTTCCAGTACATTTTGGATGCGTTTTGGACACATTGCAGTGCATTTTTTTATCCCTTCCAGTTAGTTTTTTCTATTTTCTTTTTATTCAATTTAATTAGGGACATGTGCGTTTTAGTGCATTCAAGGGCGTTTTACCGCGTTTCAGTACAGTTCTGTGCAGAAACAATGCAGCGTGGTCAATTTTTTTGACAGCACCTGCCAGAGGCGGACTGACAACTCATGGGGCCCCCGGGCAATAGGGGGATCATGGGGCCCCTGTGTCCTTGCCCAAACTCAAAAAAGCCTATGAAAAAGATACCAGGGGCATCTCATGGAGCCCCCTACTGACCCCGGGCCCTCATGCAGTGCCCGAGTTTCCAAATGGTCAGTCCGCCCCTGGCACCTGCAATGCACTGGAAATGCAAGCGCTGATGTGAACTATGACATTGACAACCATATAACCTTCTTTCTGCGCATCTGTGATGCCGAAAAAAGCAACTGAAACACATGTAGTGTGAACTGGCCCTAAAGGTTATTACAAGTAAGGGAATGGGACTGACCAGGAATTGTGAATTCAATCAGACTAGTGGTTAGATACAATTAGGAATCGTATAATAATGCAAGATCTGAGCTGTAGCTGATAGAAAATGAGACATATTAACTTGATCAGTAAATAAATAGTTAAATAAAAAGAGTGGGGCGGTGATCCATAGATTTGCAGATGGAACAGGTGATAAGGGGGGGGGGGGGTCAAGTTGTATAAGGAGGTTTTAAACAGGTTTTAAAGAAGAGAAACAAACTTGCAATGAAATATAAACAGCATGAATCTTGCAAATTTCAAACTTGTCAGAAGAACAGGACGCAGCTAAGATTCACTCCCTTTCCACTCATTAGCCAAAATCTTAATTGATTGATTAATATTCCTGGCACTGACACAACCCATAAAATTGATCTCCATTTTTTGTACATTCATAAATATCAAGGAGCTTACAATCTAAGAGCAGAAACTCAGACATATACTAGGACCAATTAACCTAACAGCATGTCTTTGCACTATTAGCAGAAACACATCCATGCAGGGAAAGCATGCAAACTGGGATGCAGCCATGACTGGGATTAGAACCCATGACTCAAGTGCTGTAAGTTCTGAGTTCTAACCACAAAGCGACTGTAGGAGACAGAGTTTGTGCTGGAATGCAGAATAGTTACATGATTAAAGAGAAGGAAGATAAATAATTATATTGGAAACTTAGAACTAGACATTCCCAAATATTTGAGATATAAGTATGAAAATGTTTGACATTTGAAAATAGAATGTATGAAATTCATTAGGAAATGCATTAGTTGTCTGCTGTTTATCCAAAAAGATCAACCAAAAAAAAAAAATTAATATGTGTACTTTTTATTTGAAATTATAAGTATTCTCATATGCAAACAGAAAAACGCCAATGGGACAAAGCCTCTTAGACTCTTTTAAATGAGCTTGCTAGATGCCTTTCTAATGACTGACAGGTCTAGATAGATTGAATTGAGTCTGCCTGAATGTTCAGCGTCTGCTGGTAGACTCAATTCTTAGTAAATCAGGGAAATAATGTCCATAAAATAGTGTCAATAAGTGGGAGTCATTTTATGGGTGATCTTAAGTACTATTCCTCATGCCAGATAAAATCATTTGGTGATGTGCCAAGGATATTGTAAAATTACGCACTCACCAGATGCGCATTTACAATACACATGTATATAGCATAGGTCAGCCGGAGGTCCCCTTTAACCATTTCAATACAGGGCACTTTTACCCCCTTCCTGCCTAGGCCATTTTTCAGGTTTCAGTGCACTCACACTTTGAATGACAATTGCGCGGTCATACAACATTGTACCCAAACTAAAATTTTATCATTTTCTTCACACAACTAGAGCTTTCTTTTGGTGGTATTTAATCACCACTGGGAGTTTTAGTTTTTGCTAAATTAACAAAAAAAGACCGAAAATTAAAAAAAAAAAAGTTTTTCTTTGTTTCTGTTATAAAAGTTTGCAAATAAATAATTGTTCTTCGTAAATTTAGGCCGAGATGTATTCTGCTACATGTCTTTGGTGAAAATAACCCAAATTAGGATGTATTATTTAGTTTGTAGGAAAGTTATAGAGTTCACAAACTATGGTAAATATCTGAAAATTGATCAATCCTGAAGTACTGACGGCCAATCTAATTTCTTGAGGTCCAAGAATGTCAGAACAGTACAGATATCCTCCAAATGACCAGTTCTTGCAAAGTAGACAGTCCGACATACTTCATAAGAGGCATGGCGAGTTTTTTGAAGTTGTGTTTTTTTATCATAATGTTTCAGAAAATTAAAACAAATTTTCACTATTCTTTTTTTAACATACTGTCACCAGTGCAGTATCATCATATAACTGGCATGGCAGTGATCAGGGATACTGACAGTATGAAAAAAAAAATTATGTAATTTTTTTTTTTATTTTTAATTACATTTTTTTTTCTTTTTTTATAAGATTTTTTTTTCATATTTTACTATGACCAAAGTAGTACAATATTACCATAGTAACATTGTACTACTTTGTTTTTTTAATTTAAATATTTATTAATTTTCAAGATAGTAGAAAAAATAAAATCAACAATACAAATTCTTTTTAGGTTCTCATAAAAACAAACATTCACCATATTTTCCTTATTTCTCCCATCAACCCCTCTAACAGAACCTCCCTTTCCCTCCCTCACCACACCCCACTCCCACCCACTATCCACCCTGCGCTTCTCATCATCCTCTGCACTAAAACAAGAGAAAAAAAAGACTAAAAGAGTATTCTTATTTATAAAAGTCACCTCTTCATCGTTTCACCTTCGATCTAAACTCTAACCATTTTTTTCCATTTCACGTAATATGCCCCCAATCTATCCTCCTGTATATGAAATAGTTTCTCCATCCTACCAATCTGGTCCACGCTATCTATCCAATCCTCCTCTTTTGGAGCCTCTACTTTACGCCAAAACTTGGGAATCAGACTTTTGGCAGCATTTAAATAGTACCATACACCTGTTTCTTTATATTTATTTACTGATAATTCTGTACTATGTAAAAGGCAGATTCCAGGGTCCAGACTAACTGTCAGGAATGGACTTGCCAATAATGGTGGGACTCACCTGCCTTGTGGGCTGCAGTACCTGGGCTGGCCAGCGGGTGCTCTCAGCAATCAGAGACTCAACCCTGCAGTCAGCCAAGACACCTGAGGCTGATTGTACAGGTGTATTTAAGGCAGTGTTTCTCAACTCCAGTCCTCATGGACCCTCAACAGGTCATGTTTTCAGGATTTCCATTATTTTGCACAGGTGATTTGATCAGTTTCACTGCCTTAGTAATTACCACAGCTGTTTCATCTGAGGGAAATCCTGAAAACATGACCTGTTGGGGGTCCATGAGGACTGGAGTTGAGAAACACTGATTTAAGGGATGGCCAGACCTGCAGTCTGTGCCTTGGTGTGTGTTTTTCTATGGGCCCCTGTATCTTGTTACCTGCATCCCTGTCCCTGTCTCTGTCTGACTGATTGTTGCCGACCCTGCCTGATCCGGACCTCTGCTGACTTCTCCTGTTTGATCCCTGGCTTGTGACCCCGACCATTCTCTGCCTGACCCCCTGTACCTACCTGCCCGTTAGTTGCTGTACCCGGCTCGTGACCTGACTACTCTCTGCCTGCTCCTCCTGTTCCTACCTGCCCGATTGTTATTGACCCGGCCTGCCTGACGACGCTTGCATTGTATGTATTGTTATCTGTGGGTGGTTTGGTTCGTTTGCACTGTGTTATGTTTTAGTATTGCACTGCGTTTATGTATTGTTAGTGTTAATAAATTATATTGTTTATAACATATCTGAAGCCTGCGTTTCCCTGCGTCAGTTCACATACCTCTGGTCATACCTGGAGCCCTGACATTACACCAAGGCCAATCCTGACCAGAAGTGGCTGCACAGGGAAGCCATCTTGGCTTGTTGCTGGGAAGGATGGATCTTGATGAGGTTGTGTATTTGTCGCTGCTGGTTTTTGATGACAGAGAATATACGTATCAGACTCTGAGGGAGTATACCCGGGATCAACTGCTAGAATGTATACGGATCGCTCATGTTCTAGTAGATCAGGGCACAGAGTTCTCTGAGGTGCAACCTTTGATTCAGGTTTGTGTAGAGTTGGCTTCATCTGGTACCCCTGAAAGCAGGAATGACTTTTTGTCACCATTTAGTGCAGACCAGGTAGAGTCCCTGGTATGGTTATTAGAGGATGATGTGGATTGCTTCTTGGAGCATTATGCTGCATGTTCACCACAGGTATTAAGGGATTGTATAAATGCAGTGCAGTCTTTGACCAGACAGGCTTTGTGTAAGCTGAGCTTTGTTCAACCCATACTGCAGACATGGTCAGACTTGTTGCACCCAGCCTCAGTCAGCTTACAACGTCATTCCTCCGCTCAAGGCACTCTTCCTGCATCCCCGACAGCACCCCCAGTGACTGCCCAGTATACTCCGCTAACTACCACATATCAGTCCTCTGCTCCCACTCGCTGCACCTATCCTTTCTTTAACTCTGTAAAAAAGTCCTCTGTAGCAACTGCTCCCTCCTCTGTTCCATCCTCCAGCTCTCCTCTGTCCTCAGCTGCTCCATTTGTTTGCAGACCTGCGTTTACTTGCAGTGCTCCAGTAGTTAAAACCAGAAAAAAGCGAAAATTCTTTCCAACCAGTACCATCCTGCCAGTATCCAAACCGGTGAGCCTGCCGTCTGAGAACCTGCCTTCCGTGGTTAAGCCTGGTGCCTCGGCACCCGCACTTCAGCCTGATGTCTGTACCCAGCCTGATGAACTGATCCAGCCTGATGATCCTATCATGCCTGATGACCCAGTGCCCTCTGTCATGCCTGGTGACCCGATGCCCGCTGTCGAGCCAGACGATCCAACGCCAGATGACCCGGTGCCCGCTGTCGATCTGGCACCTGATGACCCGGTGCCCGCTGTCATGCCTGGTGACCCGATGCCCGCTGTCGAGCCAGACGATCCAGCGCCAGATGACCCGGTGCCTGCTGTCGAGCCAGACGATCCGGTACCTGATGACCCGGTGCCCGCTGTCGTGCCAATTGACTCAGAGCCCACTATCGTGCCTGGTGACTTGGTGCCCACTGCCTTGCCAGAGGACGCGGTGCCCGCTGTCGAGCCAAATGACCTGATGCCTGGTGACCCGATGCCCGCTGTCGAGCCAGACGATCCAATGTCTGACCCAGTGCCCGCGGTCATGCCAGTTGACTCGGAACCCACTGTCGTGCCTGGTGACTCGGTGCCCACTGCCTTGCCAGATGACGCGGTGCCCGCTGGCGAGCCAAATGACCTGATGCCTGGTGACCCGATGCCCGCTGTCATGCCTGATGACCCGGTGCCCGCCGCTCCGCCTAGGGGCCCGGTGCCTGCCGCCCCTCCTGGGGGTCCAGCGCCCGCCGCTCCGCCTGGGGGTCCGGCGCCCGCCGCTCCGCCTGGGGGCCCGGTGCCCGTCGCTCCGCCTGGGGGCCCGGTGCCCGTCGCTCCGCCTGGGGGCCCGGTTCCTGTTGCTCCGCCTGGGGGCCCTGTGCCTGCCGCCCCGCCTGGGGGCCCTGTGCCTGCCGCTCCTCCTGGGGGCCCTGTGCCGCTGCCCGGAGTCCAGCCCGATGTGCCGCTGCCCGGAGTCCAGCCCGATGTGCCGCTGCCCGGAGTCCAGCCCGATGTGCCGCTGCCCGGAGTCCAGCCCGATGTGCCGCTGCCCGGAGTCCAGCCCGATGTGCCGGTCTTTGATATCCCGCCAGTTACCAGACCCGGGCAGTGGAAAATTTTGCCCAGCTAGGACTGTTTTGAGCGTCCTGAGGCCGCTCCTTGAGGGGGGGGGTACTGTCAGGAATGGACTTGCCAATAATGGTGAAACTCACCTGCCTTGTGGGCTGCAGTACCAGGGCTGGCCAGCGGGTGCTCTCAGCAATCAGAGACTCAACCCTGCAGTCAGCCAAGACACCTGAGGCTGATTACAGGTGTATTTAAGGATGGCCAGACCTGCAGTCTGTGCCTTGGTGTGTGTGTTTTTCTATGGGCCCCTGTATCTTGTTACCTGCATCCCTGTCCCTGTTCCTGTTCCTGTCTGACTGATTCGTTGCCGACCCTGCCTGATCCGGACCTCTGCTGACTTCTCCTGTTTGATTCCTGGCTTGTGACCCCGACCATTCTCTGCCTGACCCCCTGTACCTACCTGCCCATTAGTTGCTGTACCCGGCTCGTGACCTGACTACTCTCTGCCTGCTCCTCCTGTTCCTACCTGCCCGATTGTTATTGACCCGGCCTGCCTGACGACGCTTGCATTGTATGTATTGTTATCTGTGGGTGGTTTGGTTTGGTTCGTTTGCACTGTGTTATGTTTTAGTATTGCACTGCGTTTATGTATTGTTAGTGTTAATAAATTATATTGTTTATAACATATCTGAAGCCTGCGTTTCCCTGCGTCAGTTCACATACCTCTGGTCATACCTGGAGCCCTGACACTAACATCTATTTCTGTAATCATCCTGAATTGATGTACTACTTTCCTCCAGAATACTTGTATTTTTGGACATTCCCACCATATGTGATACATCGTGCCTATCTCTCCACACCCCCTCCAACACCAAGGTGATTTCTTCCCACTCATCTTGTGTTCTATACTCGGTGTAATATACCATCTTATCAAACATTTATAATTCGTTTCCACCTCACGCATACAGTGGGGATCGAAAGTTTGGGCACCCCAGCTAAAAATTTGTATTAATGTGCATAAAGAAGCCAAAGAAAGATGGAAAAATCTCCAAAAGTCATCAAATTACAGATAAGACATTCTTATAATACAGTGGGGCAAAAAAGTATTTAGTCAGCCACCAATTGTGCAAGTTCTCCCACTTAAAAAGATGAGAGAGGCCTGTAATTGGCATCATAGGTAGACCTCAACTATGAGAGACAAAATGAGAAAAAAAATCCAGACAATCACATTGGCTGATTTGGAAAGAATTTATTTGCAAATTATAGTGGAAAATAAGTATTTGGTCACCTACAAACAAGCAAGATTTCTGGCTCTCACAGACCTGTACCTTCTTCTTTAAGAGGCTCCTCTGTCCTGCACTCATTACCTATATCAATGGCACCTGTTTGAGGTTGTGGACAGGTGTCTTTTATACTGATAACAAGTTCAAACAGTCACACTCCAAACTCCACTATGGTGAAGACCAAAGAGCTGTCGAAGGACACCAGAAACACAACTGTAGACCTGCACCAGGCTGGGAAGACTAAATCTGCAATAGGCAAGCAGCTTGGTGTGAACAAATCAACTGTGGGAGCAATAATTAGAAAATGGAAGACACACAAGACCACTGATAATCTCCCTCGATCTGGGGCTCCACGCAAGATCTCACCCCGTGGGGTCAAAATGATCACAAGAATGGTGAGCAAAAATCCCAGGACCACATGGGAGGACCTAGTGAATGACCTGCAGAGAGCTGGGACCAACGTAACAAAGGCTACCATCAGTAACACACTACGCCGCCAGGGACTCAGATCCTGCAGTGCCAGACATGTCCCCCTGCTTAAGCCAGTACATGTCCGGGCCGTCTGAAGTTTGCTAGAGAGCATTTGGATGATCCAGAAGAGGATTGGGAGAATGTCATATGGTCAGAAGAAACCAAAATAGAACTGTTTGGTAGAAACACAACTTGTCATGTTTGGAGGAGAGAGAATGCTGAGTTGCATCCAAAGAACACCATACCTACTGTGAAGCATGGGGGTGGCAACATCATGCTTTGGGGCTGTTTCTCTGCAAAGGGACCAGGACGACTGATCCATGTACAGGACAGAATGAATGGGGCCATGTATCGTGAGATTTTGAGTGCAAACCTCCTTCCATCAGCAAGGGCATTGAAGAGGAAACGTGGCTGGGTCTTCCAACATGACAATGATCCCAAACATACCGCCCGGGCAATGAAGGAGTGGCTTCGTAAGAAGCATTTCAAGGTCCTGGAGTGGACTAGCCAGTCTCCAGATCTCAACCCCATAGAAAACCTTGGGAGGGAGTTGAAAGTCCGTGTTGCCCAGTGACAGCCCCAAAACATCACTGCTCTAGAGGAGATCTGCATGGAGGAATGGGCCAACATACCAGCAGCAGTGTGTGCCAACCTTGTGAAGACTTACAGGAAACGTTTGACCTCTGTCATTGCCAACAAAGGATATATAACAAAGTATTGAGATGAACTTTTGATATTGACCAAATACTTATTTTCCACCATAATTTGCAAATAAATTCTTTCCAAATCAGCCAATGTGATTGTCTGGATTTTTTTTCTCATTTTGTCTCTCATAGTTGAGGTCTACCTATGATGCCAATTACAGGCCTCTCTCATCTTTTTAAGTGGGAGAACTTGCACAATTGGTGGCTGAGTAAATACTTTTTTGCCCCACTGTATGTCAACAAAAGTTAGATTTTATTTCCATCATTTACACTTTCAAAATAACAGAAAACAAAAAAATGGCGTCTGCAAAAGTTTGGCCACCCTGCAGAATTTAGAGCATGCACTGCCCCCTTTGCCAAGCTGAGACCTGCCAGTGTCATGGATTGTTCTCAATCATCGTCTGGGAAGACCAGGTGATGTCAATCTCAAAGGTTTTAAATGCCCAGACTCATCTGACCTTGACCCAACAAACAGCACCATGGGATCTTCTAAGCAGTTGTCTAGAAAACTGAAACTGAAAATAGTTGACGCTCACAAAGCTGGAGAAGGCTATAAGAAGATAGCAAAGCGTTTTTAGATGTCAGTATCCTCTGTTCAGAATGTAATTAAGAAATGGCAGTCATCAGGAACAGTGGAAGTTAAAGCAAGATCTGGAAGACCAAGAAAAATATCAGACAGAACAGCTCGCAGGATTGTGAGAAAAACAATTCAAAACCCACGTTTGACTGCACGATCCCTCCAGAAAGATCTGGCAGACACTGGAGTTGTGGTACACTATTCCACTATAAAGAGATACTTGTACAAATATGGTCTTCATGGAAGAGTCATCAGAAGAAAACTTCTTCTACGTCCTCGCCACAAAAATCATCGTTTGAACTTTGCAAATGAACATATAGACAAGCCTGATGCATTTTGGAAACAAGTTCTGTGGACCGATGAGGTTAAAATGGAACTTTTTGGCCGGAATGAGCAAAGGTACGTTTGGAGAAGAAGGGGCACAGAATTTAATGAAAAGAACCTCTGTCCAACTGTTAAGCATGGGGTTGGATCAATCATGCTTTGGGGTTGTGTTGCAGCCAGTGGCACAGGGAAGGGACAGACTAAAACATTTAATGTGAAAATGGCTTAATGTAGCTTAACGTGCAATAAACTGTCTAAATCTCAATCAATTGACTTGAAACTTTGCGCAGCCCAAGTTCTCAACGTCCCAAACATGTCCTAGAAGTTTTCATAGATTTCAGCCTTCCACAAAGAAAATGGGGGACATTAAGCTTGTTTTTTGGGGAGCTTAATGTAGCTTAACGTACAAAAAAGAGCTTAGATGTTGACCAATTTCCCCTAAACTCCCAACAATACGAGACTCTATCTATGTCAACATATTCTGAAAATTTCAGATCATTTGGTAAATCACACCAAAAGTTATTCACATTAAGCTATATTCTACAGTGCTAAAACATTTAATGTGAGCAGCTTAATGTAAAAAGAGCTTAACGTACCATAATGTGCCTAAACCTCAATCAATTGACTTGAAACTTTGCACAACCTAAGTTCACAGTGTCCCAAACATGTCCTTGAAGTTTCATAGATTTTGAACTTCCACAAAGAAAATGGGGGACATTAAGCTTGTTTTTTGGGGAACCTAATGTAGCTTAATGTACAAAAAACAGCTTAGATGTTTACCAATCTCCCCCAAACTTCACACAGTAGAAGACTCGATCTATGGCAACATATTCTGAAAATTTCAGGTCATTTGGTAAATCACACCAAAAGTTATTCATATTAAAGTATATTTTACAGTGCTAAAACATTTAATGTGACCAGCTTAACGTACCATAATGTGCCTAAACCTCAATCAATTGACTTGACACTTAGCACAGCCCAAGTTCTAAATGTCCCAAACATGTCCTAGAAGTGTCATAGATTTCAGCCTTCCACAAAGAAAATGGGGGACATTAAGCTTGTTTTTTGGGGAGCTTAATGTAGCTTAACATACAAAAAAGAGCTTAGATGTTGATCAATCTCCCCCCAAACTTCACACATTAGAAGACCCTATCTATGGCAACAAATTCTGAAAATTGACCTCAATCAATTGACTTGAAACTTTGCACATCCCAAGTTCTCAACTTCCCAAACTTTTCTTAGAAGTTTCATAGATTTTGAACTTCCATAAAGCAAGTGAGTGACATTAAACTTGTGTAGCCCCTACCACCTTGTGTAGTGGCCGTAGCGTGGGACAACCAATGGGGGAATATTATGAGTGTGTGTTTATAGCTCACCAGCCAATCACTGGGGATTTCTGGCTTGTGGTGCATGCTTGGGAAGTGCATTCTTCCAAGTTCCAAATACCAGTCAATATTGGCACAAAACCTTTAGGCTTCTGCTAGAAAGCTGAACATGAAGAGGAACTTCATCTTTCAGCATGACAACGACCCAAGCATACATCCAAATCAACAAATGAATGGCTTCACCAGAAGATGATTAAAGTTTTAGAATGGCCCAGCCAGAGCCCAGACCTGAATCTGATTGAAAATCTGTGGGGTGATCTGAAGAGGGCTGTGCACAGGAGATGCTTTCGCAATCTGACAAAGTTTAAGAGTTTTTGCAAGGAAGAGTGGGCAAATATTGCAAAGTCAAGATGTGTCATGCTGATAGACTCATACCCAAAAAGACAGAGTGATGAAATAACATGAAAAGGTGCTTCAACAAAGTATTAGTTTAAGGGGGTGCACACTTATGCAACCATATTATTTTAGTCTTTTATTTTTACTTCCCTCCACCAAAAAGATTTCAGTATGTTTTTCAACTGAGTTGTACAGTTTATAGGTCACATTAAAGGTAGAAATTTTTCTGAAATTATTTTTCTTTGTCTTCTTATTTTCTTACATCACAGAAACCTGACTTTTTTAATAGTGGTATGTCGACTTTTTATATCCACTGTATATATTCATGAGAATTGCTATGTGCTCAATCTTAGTACAGTCTACCTCCAGGCTTGGCCTGGGGAGGTAATGCTTATGTGCGGGAAAGGTTTGACTAAGCCTCAAGCCTAGAAGGGGCCTCACATGCTGATTGAGGAGGAGAATGAGAGACGTTGGATGGCTACTGGAGGTACCTGGTACTAGAATGGACCTAAGGGGCAAGTCTGTCTGACCTATTGAAGATCACATGACTATCCATATTTAGCTGTTCCTCTAATAACCAGTGCCGGCTTGTGCTCCTATTGATTCTGCACTGTGAAATACTGAAAGGGTCTGGTGAGTCTGAAGTTCTTTTCTAATATAGTTTTGACATGAATGTTCTAAACCCTATGTCCTATCTCCCAGTTATGAAGTTCCCCAATAAAGAATTCAAAGATGTACTTAAACTGAGTGGCGCCTAACTTTTCTTTGATCGCACATCCCTTCACAGGCCTAGGATCTGCACGAAAACAAAATGTCAGCCTTCCCTGCCTTTGAGGGTCAAGGGGGTGCTGTACTTATTTTTAGGGGAACTAATTGTGGCTTAAAGTACAAAAGAGAGCTTGGATGTTATCCAATTTCCTCAAAATGTATACAATAGAAGACTCTATCTATGCCAACATATTATAAAAATCTCAGGTTGTTTGGTAAAACAGACTAAAGATTATTAACATTTAAAGGAGAACTCTGGGCAAAATCTTTTTTTTACATGTTCTTGTTGCTTATCTCCTGCCTTCCCTGAATATGTAATCCATTTTCTTGTTATCTGAGTAGTTGTTCTAGTAAGACCGATCACTGCTATGCCTCATATTCCCACAGACACCGGTCTTCGTACATCCCATCTGTAGTTCTGTTCTCCAGCAAGCAGGGATGTATTTCCATCCCTGCTTATTGCAGTGGGCAGACCAGGATACACAGACCGCCGGTATGTACCGTCCATGGAGGTGGTGTCCTAGGAATGACAGCCCCCCTGGGCTGCTCTGAAGGCTGCATCCAAGGGAATCTGTAACCCTTGCTGCCTGCACATTGGGGTAGCATCACAGCTGGCTCAAAATCCTCTGTTTGCTGTACCATCCAAAGACCAGCTTTCGGAAGACCAGCTTTCTGGTTCTGGTAGCCGCTGCCCAATGTCCCCCAGTGAAATCACTGGTTGCTAGGACCGCCTGGTATCTAGCAACCAGTGATGTATATGCAAAGCCACAGAATTCACAGCCAGGAGGCTCCAACTTTATTCTATTGAGCTGCTCCACCTCCTCCATTGTCTGCCCTGCTTACCATGACTATGGAAGAGTCTGAGAGCTGTGATTAGGGGAGCCAGGAATAGAGAGACAGAGGATGGCATTCTGTGCTGGAGGAACAAGAGAGTGTAACTAGAGATGGGTTTGGGGGGGGGGCAGAGCAAGCAGCTGGAGAAAGCAGCTGAACATTCTACACTGGCAGACCTGCAATATCCTCTGTGAAAATTCTGCCTCTGCTGCTGTTCTGCACCAACAGCCCTTCTCTGCCTTTACTGACAACTGAGAGTACGGGAAAGGCTGATGGGCTTTAGTGATCACTTTGCTTCGTCTCCTTGTGCTGTGAGCTGAGCAATTGGAGCCAGTCAAGCCTTGATATGTAGTGGCATTGAGAGTCTCGTCCCCCCCCTTCTTTCTCTCTCCCTCTTCCTCCCTCTATGAATAACTTTTGGCATGTTTTATGAAACAACCTGAAATTTTCACAATTTGTTGGTACATGTAGAGCAGGTTTCACAAGTGATAGTTCAGTCTGGACCTCAGCCGTACCACCCAGCAGCCTGAGCGGACTCATTTACTCCCACCACTGCAGATGTTAAGGATTATTGTCCTGCAGAGGGTGGGAGAAATGGCAAGGTGGACGGGGACCTGGACCCCCCATGCACCCGCCCACCGCAGCAGAGCGGGTGGAAGGAATGGAAGGTCTACAGGGGGAGCAGCAGTTGCCCGACCCCTCCCCCTGAATACACTTGTCGCCACTGAACCCACAGCAAGGAGAACCTGAATCCCCTCCCCCTACATTCACTCACCTGCCACCGCTGTTGAAGTCACAGCAGAGTGGGTTGGAGGAAAGTAAGGTGTACAGGAGTATGCCCAACCTCTTCCCCCCAATGCACTTGTCCACCACTGAACCCACAGTAAGGAGGAGGGCAGGAGGCACGGAGCCTAGTGGCAGGAGCAGGTGTGCACACCCAGAAGAGGAGTCTAACTTGCCACTCTCCCAGACCTCCACAACACTGAGTTAAGCTAGGGGGAGATTATGGGGGGGGGGGTCTGTGATGTCAGAGAGGGAGCTGTGATATGGGGGGCTGGGAAGTGAGAGGAGGGAGCTGTGAGGGGTGAGCTCTGATATGAGTGGCTGTGAGAGAGGGGAATTGTAATACTTGGGGAGCTGTGATGTGATAGGGAGAATCTGTGATATGGGGGGCTGTGATGTTATATAGGGGACTGTGATGTGAGAATGGGGAGCTGTGATATAAGGGGCTGTGATGAGAATGGGGGGAGTGCTGTAATATAAAGTTTTGTGAGAGTGGGGCAATAATGTGAGAGGGAGAAGCTGTGGTATGGGGGGCTGTGATGTGAGAAGGGGAAGCTGTGATGCGGGAGGGGGAGCTGTGATATGCCGGGCTGTGATGTAAGATGGGAGAGATGTATTATGGGTGGGCTGTGATGTGATGTGGGTGGCTGTAATGTGAAAGGGGGGCTGTGATATGAAGGGTTTGTGATGTGAGGAGGAGGGCTGTGATGTCAAGAGGGGGTGAGCTGTAATGTGGGGGGTTGTGATTGCAAAGGCGACTGTGATGTGAGGGAGGGGTCTATGATTGCAAGGGGATGTGATGTAAGTGTGGCTGTAATGTTGGGGGCTCTGATGTGAAAGGGAGTTGTGATATATAGAGGGGTGTGATTGGAAAAGGGGGACTGAGGCAATTAATTGAAAAGGGGCTGTGACGTTAATGACCTGAGTCATAGAATAAAAATGAGATTCGGAACTCTGCAGAAAAAGAGGATTAAAAACTGGACCTCCATGAATTTTAATTCAGTACCCGTGATGTAGATTCTTGTATTTTGTAAAGTTTGGGGGAGATTGGTAAACATTTAAGCTCTTTTTTGGACGTTAAGCCACATTAAGCCCCCCAAAAAACAAGCTTAATGTCCCCCATTTTCTTTGTGGAAGTCCAAAATCTATGAAACTTCTAGGACCTGTTTGGGATGTTGAGAACTTGGGCTGTGCAAACTGTTAAGTCAATTGATTGAGGTTTAGGCACATTATGGTACATTAAGCTCTTTTTACATTAAGCTGTTCACATTAAATGTTTTAGCACTGTAAAATATAGCTTAATGTGAATAACTTTTGGTGTGATTTACCAAATGACCTGAAATTTTCAGAATATGTTGCCATAGATAGGGTCTTCTAATGTTTGAAGTTTGGGGGAGATTGGTCAACATCTATGCTGTTTTTTGTACGTTAAGCTATATTAAGCTCCCCAAAAAACAAGCTTAATGTCCCCCATTTTCTTTGTGGAAGGCTGAAATCTATGAAGCTTCTAGGACATGTTTGGTACGTTGAGAACTTGGGCTGTGCAAAGTTTCAAGTCAATTGATTGAGGTTTAGGCACATTATGGTACGTTAAGCTCTTTTTACATTAAGCTCTTCACATTAAATGTTTTAGCACAGTAAAATATAGCTTAATGTGAATAACTTTTGGTGTGATTTACCAAATGACCTGAGAATGGACGTTGAGAACTGGGGCTGTGCAAAGTTTCAAGTCAATTGATTAAGATTTAGACAGTTTATTGCACGTTAAGCTACATTAAGCCATTTTCACATTAAATGTTTTAGTCTGTCCCCACAGGGAACATCTCACGAGTAGAAGGAAAAATGGATTCAATAAAATTTCAGCAAATTTTGGATGGTAACTTGATGCCATCTGTGAAAAAGCTGAAGTTAAAGAGAGGATGGCTTCTACAAATGGATAATGATCCTAAACACACCTCGAAATCCACGGGGGATTACATCAAGAGGTGTAAACTGAAGGTTTTGCCATGGCCTTCACAATCTCCTGACCTCAACATAATTGAAAATCTATGGATAGACCTTAAAAGAGCAGTGCGTGACAGAGAGCCCAGAAATCTCAAAGAACTGGAAGACTTTTGTAAGGAAAAATGGGCAAAGATACCTTAAACAAGAATTGAAAGACTCTTGGCTGGCTACAAAAAGCGTTTACAAGCTGTGATACTTGCCAAAGGGGGCAGTACAAGATATTAACTCTGCAGGGTGCCCAAACTTTTGCAGATGCCATTTTTTTGTTTTCTGTTATTTTGAAAGTGTAAATGATGGAAATAAAATCTAACTTTTGTTGACATATTATAAGAATGTCTAATCTGTAATTTGATGCCTTTTGGAGATTTTTCCATCTTTCCTTGGCTTCTTTATGCACATTAATACAAATTTTTAGCTGGGGTGCCCAAACTTTCGATCCCCACTGTACTTATATTCTCGTGAATCAATCTATATATTATTTTCTGTTTAACCTCCTCTATCTTCACCCCCAAGTCTCTTTCCCTTTTTCTATATACATTAGTTTTTTATCTGTGTCTAACCCATGCCATGTTTCCCATCTTAAAACATTTAAAGTATACACACTCATACTCTCTTTTAAACCTCTATACTGAGTGGCAATAATTTAAGTAAGAGTTAATGGGTGCCAACAAAGTGAATTTTCAATTGTAACCCAACTTTTCCCTTTTAAATTATGTGTCCAATCAAATATTCTAGCTAAAATTACTACTTTATAATATCTTTTAAAATCTGGCACTCCCAATCCACCTTTTTCTTTATTTCTACTTAACACTTCATAGGATACTCAGTTTTTTATTTCTCCAAATATATCTTTATCTTTTAATTATCTTAAAATATACCTCTGGAAGTTTGATAGGGACCATTTGGAATTTATATAGGATTTTGGGGACAATTACCATTTTTATCAAATTTATGCATCCTATCCAGAACGGATTTCCTCCTCCTAATCTCTTTAACTCCTCTCTAATCTCATTTAACATTGCTATATAATTTGATTTATACAGGTTTTTATATGAAGAAGTAAGTTTTACCCCTAAATATTTTAATTCTCTCTTTCCAAACAAAGGGAAAAACCCCCTTTGTATCCCCCCTTTTTCATTATTTGGAAGATTTATATTTAGTATCTCTGTTTTAGTAGGGTTGATTTTTAGATTTGACAACTCCCCATATTACTTCAATGTCATCATTAAATTAGGGAGTGTTATCCTTGGATTTTCAACATAAAACAATCATCCGCAAAAGTGGCCACCTTATGTTTTGTATTTCCTATACATATTCCCTTTATATCTGAGTGTTTCCTTATTGTTGTCAACAGAGATTCCAAGGACAAAACATACAACAATGGGGACAGTGGGCAACCCTGTCTTGTTCCATTTGTCATCCCAAAAGACTCTGACATCGCCCCATTTACCATAACTACTGCCGAGGGCCCCTTATACAACTTTCCTATCGACGCTCTCATTCTAGCTCCCACTCCCAAGACCTCCAATGTATCCATCATAAACCCTCAATTAACTCTATCGAATGCCTTCTCCGCATCAACTGAAAGCACCACCACTGGAGTCTTCCCCTTTCTACTTTTCTGAATAAGCAACAAGGATCTCAACCCATTATCTCTGCCCTCTCTCCCTTGGACGAAACCCACCGGATCCCCATGTATCCTCTCGGGCATTAAATATTTCAGCCTATTTGCTAAGATCTTTGCATATATCTTCATATCTGTATTCAATAACAATATTGGTCTATAGCTTGAGCACTGGGAGGCATCTTTTCCTTCCTTTTAAATAAGAACCACCTGAGCCTGCAGGGATTCCCATCTCATTTACATCTCTCCCCCCAAGGCTTTAAAATAGGACTTCAATTTAGGTATTAACAATTCACTGTATTTTTTAATAGTGTCTAACAGTGTATCCATCTGGCCCTGGACTTTTACCCATCATGGAGCTTTTTAATGCTATCTTTATTTCTTCATATGTAATTTCAGAATCTAGGGAATTCAGAAGTTCTTCATTTAATTTCGGTAAATCTGCATTTTTTAAGTATAACCTTCTTTTTTCAATAATTGCTGTTCCATCCTTATTTATAGAATCATGGGAGGCAATATTATATAATTTACTATAATAATCCTTAAACACCTTCACAATATCTTTGGTTGAGTGAACCAGTTCTCCCTAGGGGTTTTTTATTTTATCTATATAGTTCCTATTCTTCTTTTTCCTCAAAGCGCTCATTAAAAACTTTCCTGGTCTATCCCCCCCATCTATACCTTTCACAGATCACTTTATTAAAGGTTCTCCTCTTCCATCATATTCTCTAATTCTTCTCTCTTTTTTTAACTTTCTGCATTATCTCTTTTGTTATATTATTTTTATGCAACTGTTCAAACTCAGCTAATTCCTTTAGGAGCCCACTAATTTTCTCTCTCCTTACTCTTTTCTTTCTTGCCCCAATTGCGATAAGGATTCCTCTTATATACACCTTATGGGCCTCCCACACTGTAGCCACCGACACATCTCCTGTTTCATTCTCTTCGAAGAATCTCCTAATCTCCTCCCTAATCTTCCACTCAGTTTCTTGGTCCAGAAGAAGTGCCTCATTCAACCTGCATACCGACCCTCCTAAAGGCCTCCTTCCCCATCCTACTTTCATTATAACAGGAGCATGATCTGAGAAGGACATTACCTCTATTGTTCCTTTAACCAAAGACTCAATTAATCAATGATCTATCAATACGTAATCCAACCTAGAATACATCTCATGAGCCTTTGAAAAGAAGGTATAGTCTATCTTTCATGTGCATGATTCTCCAACTGTCCACCAATTGATACTCCCTTATCACTTTCCTCAATGATCTCAGGGACTTATTCCCCTCCCTTTGTACAAAAGAAGTTGTATCCATTTGTGGACCCATACATAAATTAAAATCTCCAGCTACTATCAAATATCCCTTCCTGAAATCCATCAATCTTTTTAAAACTCCATTCAAGAATATCCCTGGCTTCTTATTTGGGCAATAGATGTTAGCAACTGTGCATTCAATATCTTGTAATTTACCTTTCAGGAATAAGATCCTCCCATCAGGATCAGTCTTTCTATCCTCCAACTCAAACCTTATATTCTTTGCAAATCCTATAGCTACCCTCTTTGCTCTATTAATTGGGGAATCTGCATAATACCATGTTGGATAATATCTGGAGTTCAACTTAATGTTTGACTCTAATTCAAAGTGCGTTTCCTGCAAGAAAACCACTGTAGCTGTTCTATGCTGTAATTCCTTAAATAATTTAAACCTTTTCTCTGGACAATTCAACCCGTTTACATTATAAGTTATAAACCGTATTTCTTTCATCTTCCTTATATCTTTTCCTTTTTTTTCTCTCTACCTTCCCCTCTCCTCTTCCTTCTCTACCTTTATTGCTCCTTCCTTCACACAGGGTGTCAACCTTAATACCCTCCTCCCATCCCCCTCACCACCCTTCCCTTTTTTAGGCTTATAATTTGCCTATAAATCTTTTGAGGGTCCAAACCCACCATAGATTTACAACCTTGGGGTTGAACTCCACCCATGAACAGCACCCCCTACTTCCCACGACCCCAGATGCCCCAGGTCTAACTAATAAATTCAATATGGTTCCAGCAATTCTTAAGACTCACCAAAGACAAAAAAAAAAAGCTACCGCATAGGGAAAAAAAACCCCTCACCATCCCCCCCTTCCCTCTATCCCCTATCTCCTTCTAAATAACTGCCAATCTTCCTTTCCTCTAGCTCCACAATCTCTTTCTTCATCCTCCCAACCAGGAATCTCTATAATTTGTAAATCAAGTCTATCACAGAAATCTCTTAAGTCCTCAGGGAATCTCAAATAAGCTGTAACTCCATTCTTCCATCCGATTAAACACTCTGGGATACCCCATCTATAATACACGTTCTGTTTTTTCATTTGCTCTAACAGGGGTTTCAAAGATCTCCTTCTCCATAATGTCTCTGATGTCTCTGAATTTGCAAAAATCTGTATGTCCATTTCTCCATATTTAATAATTGATCTTTCCATAATCTCTCTCCAGATCTCTTCTTTATCTCCCAGCTTCTGGAAATGGACAATTATATATCTCTCGGTTTCTCTTTTCCACTTCCTTGTTGGATCCTTCCTATTCTAAAAACACCTTCCAGGTTAACCAATTCTGTTTCTGTTCTGTCCATTATGGAGTTTAAGATTTTACAGATAAGTCCTCGTATTTCTTACCCCTTTGCAAGCTCTGGAACGCCTCTTACCCTAAGATTATTTCTCCTATCCATATTTTCTTGCAACTCCATCTTGTAAAGCCTTTTTTTTAATCTTTCCTAATATCTATTGTCCTTTTTTCTAAATCGGAGATATATTGGGCATGATTTTTAACTCTTTCCTCCGTCTCCTCCACCCTCAATAACATCTGCTCCAAGTCACTCCGTATAATTGCCAGTTCTTGCTTTATTGTTTTTGCTAGATTTTTAAACATATCTGCCATCTCTTTCTTATTCGGTGCTTGTAGTTCACTTTCCGGTTCTCTCATCTCCAAATTTTCTGTTACTTGTTGACTACTATATTGCGTTCCCAGGGAGAGTCTAGGGCTACCTTCGAAGCTCATTTCCAGTTCACTTTTTTTCACCAACACCTTGAGACCTTTCTGGAGTCACATTTCCTTGGGACGTATATATTTTTTTATTGTACCAGTTTGAGACCCCTTTAGCCAATACTTTTTACATTGTTATTCTTCATCTCTTCTGTGCGTCTTATTTTCTTAAATACAGGAACCACAGTGAATTAAAGAGTGTAAGCCAGGGATCCAGTTTTTAATCCACACTTATTGTTGTCCACTTTTCCACTATATTCTCCTTCTAGGGCTGATAATTCCTCCTTGTCTCATTCAATCTCCCCAGGGAATCCCCCTTCACATATCTTCTTTTCCCTTTAAACAAACAGTCACTATTAAGCAATATTGGCCAGCCCAAGCTGCTCCCACTCACCCTCTACTTGCTTTTCTTTTGTTGGGACAGCTACAGACCACCAGCAGAAAAGCTTCAGACTTCATTTGCTCTCTTCAGGGGGATTCCTCTGGGTCTTTTCTTCTGTCAAATCCCACTCCCTTAGGTATAGGTTCCTTTCACCCAGGGGAGCAGGCTATCCATGTGAAATTTCGCTCGTGTGCTGGGGGGAGCGAACCAGCATCTTCCCTCTCACTGCGGAATGCCGGCCGGCTTTTCCCCTACCCAGTACTCCTCCACGGCTGACCACATGGTCACGTCGCGTCTCCTCATCATTCCAGCAGCCCTGCACGTCAGGCCGGACGAGCTAATCACATGACACAGCTGGGCTGTGATTGGCCCAGCTTGTGCATGTGATCGCTGTGACCATTCACAGCTAGACACACTAGTATACAATGGATGGCATGAATGAAGCCATCCATTGTATACAACTGTCATGTGACCTGCTGTGATTGGTCACAGCAGGTCACATGGTACCGACAATGGGGCCGGTACTCAGATCTGTCATCGGCCGTGTCCGAGGTACACAGCTGGTGACAGATCGTGCCGCTGCGCGGCTCTGAAGGTGCGCAAACTGCGCATGCCCGGGAGGACGCCATATAGCGTCCACCCGGAACGCTGAGGGATTTTGCCGGCCGCCAAATGTCCATTGGCCGGGCGGCAAAAGGTTAAGGATGAAAACAGCCTGGACAGGAATCTCCCTTCTCTGGGTAAATTGTAGTACCACAGCCGTACTCCGCAAATGGGCTCTGTGGATGTTTTAGATGTGAATACAAAGGTCCAGCTTCTCAGACACAACACTTAGATACCAAGCAACTTTTCTTCATACAGCTGCACTCCCTTCAGTATTTCTGACTTGTACTCGGCCTTCTTCCAGAGAACATTCCACAAGAACTCGGAATGAAATCCAGCTGTACTCTTGGACAGGATATTACTGCGATCCCAAAGAGACCACGGGATCCCAACCAACCCCCCCTGCAGGCGGCTCTCCTCTGTCTCCTCGCTCTTCTCCCCTCTCAGTCCTCAGATTTGGCTCCGGTTTGGTCTCGGTCTGGTATTTCGGGGACCCGTTGGCGTTTTCTGTTTGCACATGAGAATACTTATAATTTAAAATAAAAAAGTACACCTATATTATTATTTTTTTTTTTTTTGGAGTTGCTGTTTCTCCAAAATGATCAGACAACTAATGCCATTCCTAATGAATGTCATAAATTCTATTTTCAAATGTCAAACATTTTCACATTTCTATCTCAAAAATTGGGAATGTCTAGTTCTAAGTTCCCAATATAATGATATAGCTTCCTTGTCTTTAATCATGTAACTATTCTACATTCCAGCTCAAACTCTGTCTCCTACAGTGGCTTAGTGGTTAGAACTCAGAACTTGCAGCACTTGGGTCATGGGTTCTAATCCCAGTCATGGCTGAATCCCAGTTTGCAGGTAAGTCTTACATGTTTATTATTGTATTTTGGAACAGTTGTTAAGATCACTTTTCCAAACCCACCTGTGATGCCAGAAAGCTAATCCCAACAGGCTTCCCAGGGTCTCCATCTGCCTTGTACTCCAGCAGTTAATCAGCTGAAAGAAAAATAAAAACATTTAGATACATAGCATAGGTTTTTTTCTTCATAAATCTACAGGTGGCACAGACAATAGACCAAACTGGCCAGCTGTTCTATTCCCTCTTCACTCTCTTGCCCAAAGCCACAGCATTTATTCATGTAATGTTTGAGTGGCCAGGACAACTTGTTGTCATGTTGACTACACACTGGCTAAAATGGCAACCAATGCTTGGCACCCGCCCTCTACCCAATATCCTGCTACAGGGCGTCATGGGTGCGCCCACTTCGGCCGTGTTGCCTTTTTTTCCTCGGCTGTCAATCCCTGGGTCCTTGCTGCCGATTACTCGCCTGCGCCCGCTGATTCACGATCATCTCTTATGGGGAGGATAACTGCATGTAAACAAGACAGTTCTCCTCCCTGTCAGCTTGTGCATAATGCTTTGGATGGATGTGCCCAGCACAGCCATCAAAAGCAGAGTCCTTAAAGTAAAGCACACAGACACAGCACAGAATAAAACAGCACACAGGTAACCCTTGCCTCGCCCCATATGTTAACCCCTTCCTGCCCAGTGCCATTAGTACAGTGCCAGTGCTTTTTTGGGAGCAGTGATCGCTGTATTGGTGTCACTGGGGATGTCAGGGAAACCAAGTTAATTCCCCCCCAGTGGCAAGAATGTCTGCTGCAGTGCCGCTATAAGTTGCTGTTCGCCACCATTACTAATACAAATAAAACAGGATATATTCTGCCATTTGTAGACGCTCGAACTTTCACATCAACAAATTAATTTACACGTATTGGGATTTTTGGGAGCAAAGACATGGAGCAGAATACATTTTGCACTACATAAATGGACATATTTAATACCAAAAAGGGAGAAATATTGCTTGGGTCACAAAAGTTAATGACTTTGGGGATCTAGTGCAAGTAATTAAAAAACACACAGGTGACAAAATAACTCCCAAAGAAAGCTCAAATTCTGGGATACAAAGGATGTACATTTCATTTGGGGGCAGCTTTGCACGACTGTGCAATTGTCAGTTAAAGTAACACATCGCTTTAATGTTATAAATGGCCTGGTCAGGAAAGGGTAAAATTCTCAGGAAGGCATGTGGTTAACATCTGTGTCCATGTGAGGGAGAGTCTGCAAACTTGCCATTTATTGCTGTTGCAAGGCAACAAGCAAATCAGTTGATACAGCAGGGTGTTTGCTACAAGGGGTTACTAATGGTAAGTCATCTCACAAAGGATGTTCTCGCATAGGTCACCCCTGTGATTTATGGAGGTCAAAGAGCATGAGCCCAGACCTGCGAGTGGTGTGAATGTGCCAAATGGCTGATTTCCTGACAGTAAAAGAGTCGCCCATGTGGGCTGTGATGCTGCCCTGGGACATGAAGATTCCTTCCAATAGAGTGGGTCCCCCTGGTGGAGCCAATGACCTACCTCCTGGAGGGTTCAGGGTAGCACAATACTTCCTGGGGTTTGGAAGTGATGCCCCCTTCTAATTTCCAAATTGAAACTCCTTGGCCAGAGAACAATATGGGCCGGGTAAATATAAATATATCATACGTTTACTGCTCTTATTTTGGAAGTGCTCGCTTGATTTGTATATTTAATATGGGCCGGTTCATGAGCATTGAATGGTGTTGGTTTTAGAGTACTATAATTCTAATTGGCAGATTTGGCCCCTCTTACCATTTTCGAGCCATAGACCAAACAGATAATTCAAGCTGAGCTCCACCCAAAAGGTAAATTTCTACTTTAATGCATGTCCCCCACTCCCGGTTAAGGATTGTCACCTTTGTGGATTGAGTCTCTGAATGTGACAGGTACCTGCTCCCACTTGCGCTGCGATTGGTGTTGGAAATTGCCCTCCCCCCCATAGTCTTCTTTGACATGTGACCGGTGTCTGAAGACTACAGGACCATTCCCAAAGCGCAGCACTACTCAAGAATGTTTAGTGGGCACCTGGCTGGGAAGCCACAAGCTGTCACAGCCAGGGGCACACACTGAAGATGCTGGCACCAGGGAGAGAAGATGGCTGCTAAAACCAGTCATGGTGAGGACCCTGCTGAATGGAGGGACCGGTGCGTGTCTGTGTTTGACAAGTCAGCAGCTACATTTTTTGTATCTGCTTAGTATGATTGTTTAACAAATCAAATGGAAATCCTCTTTAACTTAGAGGATGAATTTACATTAGGTCTAATCTTTGCTCTCGGATTTCTAAATGCTCTGTCAAACTCTGTTACTTTCTTGTTCAATAAATAAGACCTGGATTTGGGTATCCTTGTGTGGATTATTCTCGGTAATATTTTAGTCTGTTACTAACATTAATATTGTCCAAGCTCAGATATACTAGCCAATTCTATGGATCGAAAAGATATAACTTTAAGATAACGATTGGTCAAGACCAAAACAAGGACCCAATTGATTTCAACTGCAACAAATTTCATCTCTACCTATGGTAGAATACGTACATGTGAAGTAGCGGGTGATAAGGTCAGCTCGCGTGGCCATCCCGTCCTTGGTATTCTGCCTTCGGGAGACCCGCAGCTGACGGACTTCAGGCTCCCTCTCCTCAGTCATCTCCCAGTAATCATTCTTTGCCTGGCAGATGTTGTGTAGGAGGCAACAGGCGAGGATGATCTTGGAAAACTTCTGAGGAGAGTATAGTAACTCACCCCCAGGCCTGGCCAAACACAAAAAGTGGGACTTAAAAAGTCCTATAGTCTGCTCCACAATAGCTTGGCTTTTTGAATGAGCCTTGTTATACTTAGTTTCGTCTGACTGGAGCCATCAGCCATGTCAACTGCGGATAGCTGGCATCCCCTGTGAAAAAAAAGAACAAATGTGGTCAAGTAATTGCATTAGTATGGTTATATATAGAGATGAGCGAATTATTCAAAAATTCGATTCAGCTGATTCGCCGAATTTGAGGAAGAAATTCGATTCGATGCGAATTTATTCGCTGCCAATTTAACTTATAAAAAGGGTTTCTAGGCTTCAGAGAGCCTTTATATTAGTGCAGAACACTGTACCTTTAATTTAAATGCCCTTGGAGATGAGGAAGGAGAAGGATAAGGAGAAGGAGAAGGATGAGAAGAAGGAGAAGGATGAGAAGAAGGAGAAGGATGAGAAGGAGAAGGATGAGAAGAAGGAGAAGGAGAAGGAGAAGGATGAGAAGAAGGAGAAGGAGAAGGATGAGAAGAAGGAGAAGGAGAATGATGAGAAGAAGGAGAAGAAGGATGAGAAGAAGGAGAAGGAGAAGGATGAGAAGAAGGAGAAGGAGAAGGATGAGAAGAAGGAGAAGGATGAGAAGAAGGATGAGAAGAAGGAGAAGGATGAGAAGAAGAAGGATGAGAAGAAGAAGAAGGATGAGAAGAAGGAGAAGGATGAGAAGGAGAAGAAGGATGAGAAGAAGGAGAAGGATGAGAAGGAGAAGAAGGATGAGAAGAAGAGGGATGAGAAGAAGAAGAAGGATGAGAAGAAGAAGAAGGATGAGAAGAAGGAGAAGGATGAGAAGAAGGAGAAGGATGAGAAGAAGAAGGATGAGAAGAAGAAGAAGGATGAGAAGAAGGAGAATTCCAAGCCGGCAAAAAGTGTATCTGCAGAGCTCCGCTATTTCTTAGCGGAGCTCTGCAGATACACTTAGCGGAGCTCTGCAGATACACTTTTTGCCGGCTTGGAATTCTTCTTATTTTCATCCTACTTCTTCATCCTCATCCTCAGAAGAAGAAGAAGAGGATGAGGATGAGGATGAAGAAGAAGAAGTAGGATGAAAATAAGAAGAATTCCAAGCCGGCAAAAAGTGTATCTGCAGAGCTCCTCTATTTCTGACAGATACACTTTTTGCCGGCTTGGAATTCTTCTTATTTTCATCCTACTTCTTCTTCTTCTTCTTCTTCTTCATCCTCATCCTCATCCTCATCCTCTTCTTCTTCTGAGGATGAGGATGAAGAAGAAGAAGAAGTAGGATGAAAATAAGAAGAATTCCAAGCCGGCAAAAAGTGTATCTGCAGAGCTCCGCTAAGTGTATCTGCAGAGCTCCGCTATTTCTGACAGTTCTCTGACATTCACTCCATACAGCGGTTGAAACATTGTATCTATTTGTTTCCATTTATGGAAACAAATACGGCTTGGAATTCTTCTTATTTTCATCCTACTTCTTCTTCTTCTTCTTCTTCATCCTCATCCTCAGAAGAAGAAGAAGAAGAAGATGAAAAGAAGAAGAAGAATGAAAAGAAGAATGAGAAGAATGAAAAGATTCTTCTTCTTCTTTTCATTCTTCTTTTCATTCTTCTTCTTCTTTTCATTCTTCTTCTTCTTCTTTTCATTCTTCTTTTCATTCTTATCATTCTTCTTTTCATTCTTCTTTTCATTCTTCTCATTCTTCTTTTCATTCTTCTTCTCATTCTTCTTTTCATTCTTCTTTTCATTCTTCTTCTTTTCATTCTTCTTTTCATTCTTCTTCTTCTTCTTTTCATTCTTCTTTTCATTCTTCTTCTTTTCATTCTTCTTCTTTTCATTCTTCTTCTTTTCATTCTTCTTCTTTTCATTCTTCTTCTTTTCATTCTTCTTTTCATTCTTCTTTTCATTCTTCTTCTTCTTTTCATTCTTGTCATTCTTCTTTTCATTCTTCTTTTCATTCTTCTTCTCATTCTTCTTTTCATGAAGAAGAAGAGAAGAATGAGGAGAAGAATGAGGAGAAGAATGAAAAGAAGAATGAAAAGAAGAAAAAGAATGAAAAGAAGAAGAAGAAGAATGAAAAGAAGAAGAAGAATGAAAAGAAGAAGAAGAAGAATGAAAAGAAGAATGAAAAGAAGAAGAAGAAGAATGAAAAGAAGAAGAAGAAGAATGAAAAGAAGAATGAGAAGAATGAAAAGAAGAAGAAGAAGAATGAAAAGATTCTTCTTCTTCTTTTCATTCTTCTTTTCATTCTTCTTCTTCTTTTCTTTCTTCTTCTTCTTCTTTTCATTCTTCTCATTCTTCTTTTCATTCTTCTCATTCTTCTTCTCATTCTTCTTCTCATTCTTCTTTTCATTCTTCTTTTCATTCTTCTTCTCATTCTTCTTTTCATGAAGAAGAAGAGAAGAATGAGAAGAAGAATGAGAAGAATGAGAAGAAGAATGAGAAGAAGAATGAGAAGAAGAATGAGAAGAAGAATGAGAAGAAGAATGAAAAGAAGAAGAAGAATGAAAAGAAGAAGAAGAATGAAAAGAAGAAGAAGAAGAAGAAGAATGAAAAGAAGAATGAAAAGAAGAAGAAGAATGAAAAGAAGAAGAAGAATGAAAAGAAGAAGAAGAAGAATGAAAAGAAGAATGAAAAGAAGAAGAAGAATGAAAAGAAGAAGAAGAAGAATGAAAAGAAGAAGAAGAAGAATGAAAAGAAGAATGAGAAGAATGAAAAGAAGAAGAAGAATGAAAAGATTCTTCTTCTTCTTTTCATTCTTCTTCTTCTTTTCATTCTTCTTCTTCTTCTTTTCATTCTTCTTCTTCTTCTTTTCATTCTTCTCATTCTTCTTTTCATTCTTCTCATTCTTCTTCTCATTCTTCTTTTCATTCTGCTTCTCATTCTTCTTTTCATTCTTCTTCTTCTTTTCATTCTTCTTTTCATTCTTCTCATTCTTCTTTTCATTCTTCTTTTCATTCTTCTCATTCTTCTTTTCATTCTTCTTTTCATTCTTCTTCTCATCCTTCTTATCCTTCTTCTTCTTCTTTTCATTCTTCTTTTCATTCTTCTTCTCATTCTTCTTTTCATGAAGAAGAAAAGAAGAATGAGAAGAATGAAAAGAAGAATGAAAAGAAGAATGAAAAGAAGAATGAAAAGAAGAAGAAGAATGAAAAGAAGAATGAGAAGCAGAATGAAAAGAAGAATGAGAAGAATGAAAAGAAGAATGAAAAGAAGAATGAAAAGAAGAATGAAAAGAAGAATGAAAAGAAGAAGAATGAAAAGAAGAATGAAAAGAAGAAGAATGAAAAGAAGAAGAAGAAGAATGAAAAGAAGAATGAAAAGATTCTTCTTCTTCTTCTTTTCATTTTTTTCATTCTTCTTCTTCTTTTCATTCTTCTTCTTCTTTTCATTCTTCTTTTCATTCTTCTCATTTTTCTTTTCATTCTTCTTTTCATTCTTCTTCTCATTCTTCTTTTCATTCTTCTTCTTCTTTTCATTCTTCTTTTCATTCTTCTCATTCTTCTTTTCATTCTTCTTCTTCTTTTCATTCTTCTCATTCTTCTTTTCATTTTTCTTTTCATTCTTCTTCTCATTCTTCTTTTCATTCTTCTTCTTCTTTTCATTCTTCTTTTCATTCTTCTTCTCATTCTTCTTTTCATGAAGAAGAAAAGAAGAATGAGAAGAATGAAAAGAAGAATGAAAAGAAGAAGAATGAAAAGAAGAATGAGAATTAGAATGAAAAGAAGAAGAAGAAGAATGAAAAGAAGAAGAAGAATGAAAAGAAGAATGAAAAGAAGAAGAAGAATGAAAAGAAGAAGAAGAATGAAAAGAAGAATGAAAAGAAGAAGAAGAAGAATGAAAAGAAGAAGAAGAATGAAAAGAAGAAGAAGAATGGAAAAGAAGAAGAAGAATGAAAAGAAGAATGAAAAGAAGAATGAAAAGAAGAATGAAAAGAAGAAGAAGAAGAATGAAAAGAAGAAGAAGAAGAATGAAAAGAAGAAGAAGAAGGAAAAGAAGAAGAAGAATGAAAAGAAGAAGAAGAAGAATGAAAAGAAGAATGAAAAGAAGAAGAAGAATGAAAAGAAGAATGAAAAGAAGAATGAAAAGAAGAAGAAGAAGAATGAAAAGAAGAAGAAGAAGAATGAAAAGATTCTTCTTCTTCTTCTTTTCATTCTTCTTTTCATTCTTCTTCTTCTTTTCATTCTTTTTCTTCTTCTTTTCATTCTTCTCATTCTTCTTTTCATTCTTCTCATTCTTCTTCTCATTCTTCTTTTCATTCTTCTTCTTCTTTTCATTCTTCTTTTCATTCTTCTCATTATTGTTCTTTTCATTCTTCTTCTCATTCTTCTTCTTCTTTTCATTCTTCTTTTCATTCTTCTTTTCATTCTTCTTCTTCTTTTCATTCTTCTCATTCTTCTTTTCATTCTTCTTCTCATTCTTCTTTTCATGAAGAAGAAAAGAAGAATGAGAAGAATGAAAAGAAGAATGAAAAGAAGAAGTATTCCAGTACAGCAAAAAGTGTATCTGCAGAGAGCTCCGCTATTTCTGACAGTTCTCTGACAGTTCCTTCACATTTACAGCGGTTGAAACATTGTATCTATTTCCGAATAAAAACATCTGTATCCTAAATGGAAACAAATAGATACAATGTTTCAACCGCTGTACATGTGAAGGAACTGTCAGAGAACTGTCAGAAATAGCGGAGCTCTCTGCAGGGACACTTTTGCCGGCTGATCGGGAAAAATCCGAAGTATGCTAATATTCGGATTCGCCGCGAATCGAATTTTTCCTGAAATTCGAAACGAATTCCACTTCGCCTGGTTCGATTCGCTCATCTCTAGTTACATACTATATAGAAGTTCAAACCATCCAGTATTTCTAAGGTTGGTTCAGGGATGGACTGACAACTCATGGGGCGCCCAGGCAATAGGAGATAATGGGGCCCCCTGTGTCCCTGCCAACACTGAAGCCCCAACTACATATTGCAGCTCAGCTGCGTAGAGGGGACCTTTAAATATCTACCGCAGCATAGCCTGTCTGGACGTTCTTGGTTTAACCAATTCAATACTGGACAATTTTACACCTTCCTGCCCAGACCAGTTTTCAGGTTTCAGCGCTCTCACAGTTTAAATGACAATTGCGCGGTCATACAACATTGTACCCAAACTAAAATTTTATCATTTTCTTCACACAACTAGAGCTTTCTTTTGGTGGTATTTAATCACCGTTGGGGTTTTTATTTTTTGCTAAATTAACAAAAAAATACCAAAAATTTGAAAAAAAAACAAACACACTTTTTTTTTTCTGTTATAAAAGTTTGCAAATAAATAATTGTTCTTCATAAATTTAGGCCGAGATGTATTCTGCTACATGTCTTTGGTGAAAATAACCCATATTGGGATGTATTTTTTAGTTTGTAGGAAAGTTATAGAGTTCACAAACTATGGTATAGATCTGAATATTGATCAATTCTGAAGTACTGACGGCCAATCTAATTTCTTGAGGTCCAAGAATGTCAGAACAGTACAGATATCCCCCAAATGACCCCTTTTTGCAAAGTAGACAGTCCGACGTACTTCATAAGAGGCATGGCGAGTTTTTTGAAGCTGTATTTTTTTTGTCATAATTTTTCAGAAAATTAAATAATTAAAAAAATTAGTTTCATTATTTTTTTTTACATATTGTCACCAGTGCAGTACAGCATCATCATATAACTGGCATGGCGGTGATCAGGGACACTGACTGGTGACAGTATGAAAAAAAAAAATATATATATATTTTTTTTTTTTTATTAATTTTATTTTTCCTTTTTTTAAGATTTTTTTTCATATTTCATATGTCCAAAGTAGTACAATGTTACCATAGTAACATTGTACTACTTTGGGGAAGTGATCGGTATTTTTTTTTTTTTACACAATTTGCTTATAGCAAAGAATTACTTTGCTATAAGCAAGCATTTACCTGAATGACATCGATTTATTCAGGGTTTTTTTTTTTTTTGTGCTTAGCTGTGATTTGGCCACAGCTAATCACATGACATGTGCATGTGATTAGCTGTGACCATTCACAGCTAGACACTAGTATACAATGGATGGCATGAATGAAGCCATCCATTGTATACAACTGTCGTGTGACCCGCTGTGATTGGTTACAGCAGGTCACATGGTACCGGCAACGGGGGCTGATACTCAGATCTGTCATCGGCCATATCCGAGGTACACGGCCGGTGACAGATCGCGCCGCTGTGCGGCACTGCAGGAGCGCGATCTGCGCATGTGCGGGAGGACGTTATATGGCGTCCACTTGGAACGCTGATGACATTTGCCGGCCGCCGTTTGGCCATAGGGCGGGCGGCAAATGGTTAAAGATGGCTGCCATGTGGCAGCCATCTTTATGACAAACAGGAGTGTCTTATGAAAGAAGTGGGCCGGTGTGCAAATCATAATTTAGTGACAGAGAAGGAAGTGTTGCACACTGCTGAAAAAATTGGGTATGGTTTTTGGGGGATGGTTACATAGATTCCCGATGATTGACGGGTTAATTGCCTTGTGTGGGTCTTTGGCTCCAACTCAGCTCCTTCCTGTCAGGAAACATGGAATATCTACTGACAGAACACCTACTGAAAACCTGAAATATGACAGAAACACTGATTAGAAACTAAGAGGGGAAGAGGGGGTGAGGAAGTGAGATAGGAATAAGAGGGAGAGAGAGATGGGGGAGATGGGAAAGTGGAAAGAGGTGGGGGGAGAGAATGGAAATGAGAAGAGGAAGGACTGAGCTAGAAGAAGGTGAGAGAGAGAGATAGAAAGGGGGAGAGAGAGGGGGGAGAGGGAGGTGAGAGGGAGGTGAGGGGGTGAGAGAGAAGGGCAGAGAGGGAGGTGAGAAAGGGGGGCAGAGAAGGAGGTGAGAAGGGGAAGGAGTGAGATAGAGAAAGGATGAGAGAGAAAGTGCAGGTAAAAGAGAAGGGTGGTGAGAGAGAGAGGCTTAGAGAGGGAGGTGATAGAGATAGAGGGTGTGAGAGAGAGAGGAGTCAGAGACGGGGTGAGAGGGCATGCATCCATGCATGATAAAGAGGGGGTTAGGGGGGGATGAGAGAGAGAGGGGTGAGAGGTGGTATAGATAGTGCCCCCCATCCTCAAGGCACACATGGGGTTCGCCATTATAAAGTGCAGAGAACATGGTCATCCTCAAGTCACAGAGTGGACCCCTCATTATAAGGCACGCAGCCCCTACTTAGGGCAGAAAGGGGACCCACATTACATGGAGTACAGAGCCTCCATTCCCAGGTCATACAGGGGGTTCCTTAATGTAAAATGTACTGAGTTCCCCATCCTGAGGACATATAGGGGGTCTCTCAATATAAGGAGTGCAACCCCCCATTCACATGACAGGGAATCCTTCATTATGAGTACACTGCCTCCACTCAGGACACACAGGGCCCCATTTTATGAAATACAGCGCTCCCCCACACATAGTGGGTCCCCCACATGTTCCATCACCGTACCCCCTCTGCACACATGTTCCATCGCCGTACCCCCTCTGCACACATGTTCCATCGCTGCACCCAGTCTGCACACATGTTCCATCGCTGCACTACCTCTACACACAGTCACCATGGATGGTATACAGGGCTCAGTGTAAACTATGACAGAGGGGCTCCTGGCTCTCACCCCCCCCTCTCTCTCACACACCCCCTCTCTCCACCATTCTCTAAGCAGCATATTGTACTTCCCACACAGCTTGGACTTCGGGAGGTGGCAGGTGCAGCACTGAGTAACAGGGCAGCAGACCAATCTGTTTCCCCTGCATTCAGGCGAATCACCAGCCAGACATCCTGCTGGGAGGCGGAACTATGACCATAGCTGTGTAGGAGGGGCTTTGGGTGGCGCTGTTCTCCTCACTGGCAGATGGAACATGAGGAGAGATATACTGTGAGTGCATCAAGCGCACAGCCTACCTGCCGGCTGCGCTGCTGAGACCCTGCCGACCCTGCCTGGAGTCCTCTCGCTGGTTTCGGAAGTGTCCTCCTCCTCCTTCCCTGCTCTCTCAGGATCAGACCCAGAGCTGACTTACTCTATCCATCCCGCCCTGTCCTCCCAGGAGCCTCTCATGGGCCCCCCCTGGCCTCGGGCCCTCGGCCAGTGCCTGAGGACCGAATGGTCAGTCTGCCCCTGCGTTGGTTTCTACCTAGACACAATTGATAGCCTGTCTCCATTTCACACTGACCAGGTTTTGTACAATGTGAATGTCAAAGCACTTTAGGGCATTAAGTCAGTGTTGGAATACATGGACCTTACTTATCTCTTTTCCACATTATCTGCTGATTGGTGCATATATGCATCCTCTTGTTTTTGTTTTAGGGCTTAGATGTGCTATGTGGCATTAGCTGAACATTTTGCTGGGCTGAGAGGGTGTTCCCAGCACAGTCCTTAGTGGGGACAGAGAAAGGGCTGGATGTATGCGTGCAAAGGTTAGCTTTATGATCATGTTATTGAAGTGATTGGCAAGAACAGTGGCCACATAACCGCAGGGCCTGGCCCTATGTCAATTTTGGTAACATACATGCAATATTATAGTTCATGTGGAGTCACAAACACACACAATACTTTACCAAGAAGCCAGCTGTCTGGCTGTCACGATCTGGGTCAGGTTCAGAGACCAGTTCTGGGTCAGGTTCAGAGACCAGTTGCCATAGCAGTGTTAAGGCTTACCTGAAACCAGAAGGATAGGTACACAGGCAGGTCACCCTGGGAAATGACGCAGGCTCACCTGAGGTGCGGGGTCTAAGCACTAACCTGTTTTCACCAGAGCTCCTAATGGTGGAGATGGATTTGGCTGCGTGTTAGTACCAGGTCGCAGATCTCAGGATCACCCCACCAGGGAATGAGCAAGCCGGAATCCAATAGCAGATCAAACAGGTTAGGGATCAAGCAGAAGTGGAGTCAGTCAACAAGCCAAGGGTCGGTCACAAACGGTAGTAGATGAGGATGAGGCAGAATCCTAGTTATGCTGTCTGGCATCAACTTGGATGTTGAGGGAGTGGTACTGCTTGCGGTTTCAAAAGTCCACTTCATCTCTCCTGGGTGCTTGGATTGCTACATGGGTGCAATTGATTGCCCCTAAGATTTGTGGCATTTGGGCACGCAGGTAAAAACCCCCCTTAACACGATTCCACTCATTTTTTTTTTTGTGACCAGTGAATACATTGGGGCATCAGGTCAAGAATAGCATCTATGTCCTGCATAAAAACCCTGAGACAGGGTTGGTTGACTTATCCCAACAATAAGTCCAGAGGTGGTTTGGAAGCTCCCACGACCCAAAATATAGAGGGTCGTCAGCAACTTGACCATCCCAGGTAGAGCATGACTGCGCCCTGTGGTGGGAACAATCTTTTCCTCTATGAGCTGATAGAGGTGCATAATTGCATCTTGTTCTAAACTAAACCGACACCGGATATCAGAGTCCCGCATATTTTCAAGATATGTATGTTTGACAAAGAGCCGTGGCTGACATAAGCTCATCAAAGGAGCAGGATCCAGAGCAGGATCCGGAGCAGGAGCATGATGTTCAGCTGCAGCTGTATCACACAACACTTGCAGGAAAACTGTTAAAGCTGTATATAAACATTCCTCATATGCATCATTCACATCCTTGTTCTACATCTCATCCGCCATCTCAGCAACCATGTACATACATGAGGCTGGACCAGCTCTCGCGCATATATATATGCTTTACGGCAATCGCGCACAAACGTGCGTCGCATAACGACTATATACGAGAGCACATGGAAAGTCAGCGTTCTCCTACAGCAGCTGTTGCCTGCTAGCACCTTAAAGGTAAGCTTACAATGTTGTTAAAGAGTACATTTTTACTTACATTTTTTACTATAAGCACAAAAAAATGTGCTATACAACACTATTACCTGTAAACAAATTTATCCTTCTATACTTAATTTGCCCATTTTTTTGCTTGTATCTGGGCTTTTCATTTAGCTCATTTTCAGCTGTTTGTAGCACCTGCAGTGTGCCAGTGCCAAAAAACATTTACTTGTGCTATAATGTGGTGTTTATCTGGCCAAACATAGTATTTTTTGCCTGACTTTTGCCCTTCTGTCTTTTTTCTCTTTGCAGGATTCTGACATATCTTACACTCCCCCCCGACCAGCGGCCGTTTGTGATTTTGTAAGTGTGGTCCCCACTAGGGCACGTGCTGTTGTTGGAGGCCAGACCCCTGACTTTTGCCCTTCTGTCTTTTTTCTGTTTGCAGGTTTCTGACGTATCTTACACCCCCCCGGCCAGCGGCCATTTGTGAGTTTGTAAGTGTGTTCCCCACTAGGGCATGTGCTGTTGTTGGAGGCCACCAGACCCCTGACTTTTTCCCTTCTGACTTTTTTCTCTTTGCAGGATTCTAACGTATCTTACACCTGCCCCCCCCCCCCCCCCCCCGGGCAGCGGTCGTTTGTGATTTTGTAAGTGTGGTTCCCACTAGGGCATGTGCTGTTGTTGGAGGCCAGACCCCTGACTTTTGCCCTTCTGTCTTTTTTCTCTTTACAGGTTTCTGGCGTATCTTACACCCCCTCCCTTCTAATCCTGAATAAGGGACATCAAGGGGATGCAGATGGGCCCGGGCCTGGCCTGGCCCCAGTCCGAGCCAAAGTCTCCACCATTATCCCGCGAGGAGACCTGGGCCCTCGTGGTCACTTTTGTCGAAAGAGCTGACCAAATCTTAGGGCCCAGGTCCTCTCGCAGCGGTCAGGCGGCCAAGGACTATCTGTGGGAGGAAATCGTGGTGACTGTGAATGCAGTGGGCCGGAGCCTCCCAAACATCAAGAACTGTATGCATGATCTGAGACACAATTTAAAGTCGAAGTTGGCTGAGTGGGCTGAGCAGGGGCATGTTACAATCCACGGGGTGGATCCAGAATATCTTCAGCACCTGTCTCGGGAAGAACAGGCACTTCTGTTCATCAGCATGACCACGATTTTTGGGGTGACGGCTTATGGAGATACTGATGATTTGCAGAGTGGTAAGTACACTACACATGTCCATATTGTCTTTAAAGTTGTGTTATCTTTTTTTTAAAGCAAAGTGTGTGAAATTGTGTTGCTTTACATCTGTTGTTAATTTGTCTTGTGTTGTAGCCAGTCCCGAGCCAGCTGCTGCCCCTGCCAGCCTCTCAGAATAATCTGATCATGCATACACTGATCAAGAGATGTTCCCTCCTGGTAAGCACTCATTTGGAATGTACCCTGTAATGTTCAACAGGCTGTTAGAACATCAAACATCATCTCACATGTCAATGTCCTATTCATAGCACAACATCAGCAGGAGGAGGAGAGGCTCCCCCCACTGCAGCCAGGCCAGGCCAGGAGGAAGATCTTGGTATGTATTAATGTGCTTGTCCAGAACAATCATAATCACTCATGATAAGCCTATGAGCATCCTTTTAGGAATGCAGAACAAACCAATGCTAAACTCTGTCTGAACACAAATATATCTCCACAACACATTGTATTTCTTTGGGGCTCCTCACTGTATTGCGTTCAAACACCAAAAAAACGTGTTCAAAACTGTTACCACACATAAATGTGTCTAATCCCTGCCAAATGTCGTGGGTCCAGTTTCCCCAGGCCAAGAAAAGCAGGTAACCCTACCAAACCAAATGGGGGAACAAACTGATGAGAGCAATAAACATCAATAACTAACTCCTGAGCGTTCAAAATCAGACTCACCCTTGCAACTTTAGAACTTCTCCCAGACACCTAAACATTCCATGCATGTAAACACATACACATAATCTGACCAACATCAAAATGCTCAACTCTGACAGTCCCAGAATATCCAATGTGTTTGGTGTTTAGTGACATGCATATATCATGCCTGCTCAATATACAAGAAATTATGTGCTCCACTACTGTGACCCATCACCTCCCAATCGTGCTGCTCACCTTCAGGTTTGGGCCACACAAAGGGAAGGTCAAACACACTTTGGTCAACACTATGGGTGGCAGAACTGGCAACATTCTTCCAATTCACTTGGAATCAGTAAGTATCATTTTAATCGTTGTTAAAATAAAGCCAAAAAGAGCTCATGCTTGTTTACATTTCCATTCAATGAGTTTATTGCCCCCCTTAGGGATGCAGATTTTCAGAGTAGTATTTAAACACTTGTCAAGGGGGCACATGCGCGGCCGGCCGACGGAGGACAGCTCCTTAACCTGAGCTCCGTCCGCCCGCCAGTATATCAGTGGCTCACACCGAGCCAGAGCCCGGCAATCACTGCACACAGGAACTGGAGGGTGACAGAAACATAATCTGTCATGACCCGCCGACGTAAAGCTCCCGTGCAGCCCAGGAAACTTACTAACTTCTTCCCAGCCCTCGGTCCCCCTGGACAAGATGGCGCCGGCGGTGTGACAGGCAGCCTCTCCTCACAAGAGAGAGACATGCAGGGAGGCACAGCTTACCGCCCGGACCCCAGGCTGAAGACACCACTGTACCCAGGAGACCCGGGTGAGTCATCTCCTCCCCTGTCTCCTACGACTGCTAGCCCAGCCAAGTCCAGACCTAGAAAAAAGATTGCGCCGTGCTCCTATATATTAATATATACAGCTAAAGCTTCTAAAGTGTATCAAATAACAATATTACCAAATATGAACTGTGACTATACCACTAAATGCATATGAAATAATACATATAGATAGCATGCATGGTAAATAATCCTAAAGCAATAGTGCCTTAATGGGTGCCACGGTATAAACCTATGTTGCACCTGTATATAACTGTGTATATTCTATATTAATAGTGCAAAAGCATATGTGCACGTGCTAATATTAAACAAATATATATACAGTCTTTAAAATAAATGTGCAGGTGGATATTCTGTTCCTTTTCTCCGAGTGCTAGATGGTCTCCTTATATGCTCACCTCTATATTTGCCTGAATGAATCCAGGCAAATACGCTTTTTATCCTTCCAGGATAGATGAAATGGGATGATGCCTTTGCTCTAGCCGTCCTATGAGGTGGACATGCATATGGATGGATCCTCCTGTTATCTCCTTTATCTCCCTGTGTATCTATGAGTACACTGAATAGCTCTCTTGGGATCTCCCAATTCCCCTCCTGGGGGGGTTGTTTCCTCGTTCACTCCTCCTTATATCAGCTCATGGGATGTTTGGTCAAAAAGAGGAAAAAGCAGACCATCTGCATCCATATGCAGGAGTGAACGAGGAAACAACCCCAGGAGGGGAATTGGGAGATCCCAAGAGAGCTATTCAGTGTACTCATAGATACACAGGGAGATAAAGGAGATAACAGGAGGATCCATCCATATGCATGTCCACCTCATAGGACGGCTAGAGCAAAGGCATCATCCCATTTCATCTATCCTGGAAGGATAAAAAGCGTATTTGCCTGGATTCATTCAGGCAAATATAGAGGTGAGCATATAAGGAGACCATCTAGCACTCGGAGAAAAGGAACAGAATATCCACCTGCACATTTATTTTAAAGACTGTATATATATTTGTTTAATATTAGCACGTGCACATATGCTTTTGCACTATTAATATAGAATATACACAGTTATATACAGGTGCAACATAGGTTTATACCGTGGCACCCATTAAGGCACTATTGCTTTAGGATTATTTACCATGCATGCTATCTATATGTATTATTTCATATGCATTTAGTGGTATAGTCACAGTTCATATTTGGTAATATTGTTATTTGATACACTTTAGAAGCTTTAGCTGTATATATTAATATATAGGAGCGCGGCGCAATCTTTTTTCTATCATTTATACACACTAGTTAAGTGAGTCAGTGCAAGTGCCAGCGCACCCCATACACTTGTAGAACTTACTGAACACCTCGATTCATAATAGCTCACAAGTATTCACCATATCAAGTCCAGACCTAGATTGGACACTGATGTCCCCACTGACAGCCAACCTTCCTTTCTGCTTCCAAATCCTGACAACTCTCCATCTTTGATTCCTATCCTGCCTCTGACCAACCTATCACAGAAATTTCTATGAAGAACTTGCTTCTTTCTCTGCGGCAACTGCTGCACAGCAACTTGACAACGACTTTATCCCAAATCTCCAGCGAAGTCCAAAAACAAGAATGTCGCATCCGCCACATAGAGAACAAGCTAGGGGAAATGTGCACCACACATAATGACCTTATAGACGCACACGCAGATCATGAAGCAGAGATTAACCAAATAAATCTCAAACTAGCTGACTTGGAGGACCACTCCAGACGTAACAACATTAAATTCCGCGACATACCGGAATCTATTACAGCGGACCCCATAGTTCCGTTTATTCAACAGCTTATGAAACATATCATTCCCACACTCTCAGATGTAGAACTGGCTATAGACAGAGCACATCGAATTCCTAAACCATCATTTCTTCCAGCTGCAATTCCCAGAGATACCTTGGTCGAGCATACATTTCTACCATGTGAAAGAGAAAATAATGATTGCCGCCAGAAACCCCAGTGCATTACCACCAACGCATGCAAATATCAAACTATTTGCCGACTTATCCAAAACGATGCTTTTCAATCGCAAGAAACTTGTCACTATAACAAAAGCTCTACGGAATCATGCTATAGGCTACCAGTGGGGGTTCCCCAGGAAGCTCTCAGTCAAACATCAAGGCAAGATACACACGATCAAAACCCTAGAAGCAGGAATAGATCTCCTGAAAATGTGGAACATCAATCCGGCGGACCCTCCACAATTTGTCCCCAACCGTCCACAACAAATGGATGTAGAATGGTCATGATCTCACATTGTTTTACACCCTTCCGCATTACCTGAAATGGGCTCTGCAATACGTTCAGCTAATACTGGCAAACGGCCCTAAATAGACGTCCTATCGCTCCAAACTCTCTTCTGGCATGATCACTGTCATGCATCATATTTGCTCCAGCCCCCACCCTATGCAGTAGCACTTGCTGCTACCCATGTTACTTGTTTTTTTTACAAGTTTTTCTTATTCCTCCTTCTTCCCTTCAGTACCAGTCTACGTAGTAGAATTCACTATTCTCATTGTACCTCAACACAAGATGAAAATTCCACTCAGCGAAAACGATCGTTACCAACCCAAGACGGACCTTCATTGGATAACTGCCACTCAAGCCCTGTAGAACCCCATCTTTTCCCACCTCTTCTCAAGCGACAGCTCTACCTTCTACAAATCAATTACACAGGCATAAAATGTGATTAACATAACATCGTTAAATGTCAGAGGCCTCAACTCGCCTTTCAAAAGATCCTTTCTTTCAAAAGAAGCACGATCATTGAAAGCAGATATACTCTTTCTACAAGAGACCCACTTCGCCACCGCTAAAACTCCCAAGTTTAACATCCAGCATTGAAACAGAGAGCAAAAAAGTGAGCGCTTTTAGGTGGACAAGCAATATAAAAAAAGCTGCTACAAACTCGTATTGGTAAATAAACATATGAAACAGAGAGCAAAAAAGTGAGCGCTTTTAGGTGGACAAGCAATATAAAAAAAGCTGCTACAAACTCGTATTGGTAAATAAACGTATGAAACAGAGAGCAAAAAAGTGAGCGCTTTTAGGTGGACAAGCGTGGCCTGGGACTCAGAGAGCCATTCCTGAGAGAGCTGTGCATGAAAGTGTGTGTGTTATACAAACAAGGAAAAAGGTCATCAGATTTGCATTTTGGCACTCCATATGAATTCAGCTCGGAGGGTGCAGTTTACCAGTTATATCTGAAGAGCTTTGTTCTTATTGTTAAAGACTGAGCTATGACCAATGAAGGGTCCGTGGCAGTGGCAGACTTGGGGAGTATCTCCTCCTAGATACCGTTGATGTGCAGTGGAGGAGTGGTGGTTTTCTCTGGTGGAGCTGTGATTTCTTCCTTGCTGTCTAGTGGATCCTTTGCTGCTGTGGTTTGAGGATCTTCACTGATCTTCAAGGGATTACATCTACCCTTTTTTCCATGATGACTACGTCCTGAACTCCATCTTTGCCACATTGCATGCACCTCTGGTCAGTGTGCACTGCCGCCTGAAGTCACCTTTACTGGGACTTTCTGTATTGGGACCCATTTTTCTTATATTTTATATTTTTTTTTATATTCATATTTTATGTCACATTTATAGCGCTGCACTTTATATTGTAACATCCAGCATTACTCCTCAATTTATAAGGCAACAAACCCCAAGAAGAAAAATGGGATTATCACAGCCATACGAGACTCTCTCCAATTTCAATTTATATCCAAAAAAGTCGACCCACAAGACCGTTACCATATTCTGACCTGTAAAATCACAAACACTCTGTATACTCTGGTCAATATCTACGCACCTAATACAAACCATCTTTGTTTCTTCAACATACTTAACACGATCATCTCCCAAAACAAAAAAGGAAGATTAATCATTGGTGGAGATTTCAACATCATAGGAAATCTGCTCCTAGATTCCTCCACTAATAGAGGATCCTCCAAACAAACCCTTAATCACTTCCTGCACTCCTCTGATCTCTACGATGTCTGGCGATGTCAACACGGCACAGAAAGGGACTACACATGCTATTCTCCCTCTCACCTATCCTATTCCAGAATAGACTTCTTCATCACTGACAAATGGACTTTACAGCATGTAACCTCTTCTACAATTGGCAACATTACTTGGTCAGACCGTGCTCCGATTATTATTTCTCTCGACCATGATCAACACTCGAAACTCCCTCGACTATGGCGACTAAACTCATCCCTACTGAAGAACGCCGACTTCAAGCAACGTATATTGGAGGCACATCGTTCATTCTTTGATCATAACGAAACTCCGGACATATCCATTTCTACATTATGGGCTACATACAAGGCTTACATGAGAGGTCTTCTCATACAACTTATTTCTCATATCACTAAGCAACGAAACCAACAAATAGACAAACTTCTCACCTCTATTAAATCAAAAGAAGACATTAATAAGATATCCCCAAACCCATCTATCTCCACCTCGCTTAACGCTGATAGAAGCAAATTACGTTCCCTACTTTTGTATAAATAGGACCTTAATCTCCAAAAGATGAAACTAAAATATTACTCACTGGGAAACAAAGTCAACTCCATGCTCTCCAAACTTATCAAACAAAACGTCTTAAATCTAAAATTGCATCAATCAAACACCCAACGACTCACACCTTACACACCAACCCACAAGACATAGCCAACGCGTTTGCTACCTATTATCAAAATCGATATAACCTCGAAAATGACCCTAACACCATACAACCTACACTCACATCCATACAAACATTCCTACACACCACGAATCTCCCTCAACTTTCACCATCCCAACTTGATGACATATCCTCTCCATTCTCCCCCAGAGAAATAGAAACAGCCATTAAAACACTGCCATTAAACAAATCTCCAGGAAACGACGGTTACACCAACGAATACTATAAACAACTCACCCCAGAACAATCCCCATATCTGACCAGGCTTTTTAATAATGCAGCTGAAAATGGCGTATTCCCTAAAGAAATGTTGCAATCGATCATCACAACTATACCGAAGCCTGGAAAAGACCCCCAACTTGTCCAAAACTATAGACCAATATCGTTGCTTAACACTGATATAAAACTATACGCAAAAATAATATCACGTAGACTCCTTTCCTATCTCTCGACTCTAATACACCCAGACCAAGCTGGCTTCATCCCAGGCCGTCAAGCACCAGATGCTACGAGACGAATCATATCACTCCTCCATAATTTACAACTTTCAAAATGCCCTTCCTTATTATTATCCCTAGATGCAGAAAAAGCTTTTGACCGCATACACTGGAAATTTATGCAACTTACCCTTCAGAAATTCAGAATTACAGGTTGGCTGTTGACAGCCATACTATCCCTATATTCACATCCCTCGGCTAGAGTATTAACAGATGGAACACTGTCTGACCCCTTTGACATCACAAACGGCACCAGACAGGGATGCCCATTATCTCCAATCATATTTGCTCTTCTCATTGAACCCTTAGCCGCTAAACTCAGAGACGACCCATCATTTTCCGGCATCAGATATATCAACACAGAACACAAAATCAGTTTATTTGCGGATGACATCATCCTAATGGTGACCAACCCTTACAAATCCCTTTTGACAATCCATACCCACATCTCCAACTACTCATCAGTTTCCTACTATAAACTTAACGAACCTAAATCTTTGATACTGAATCTCCACATATCCCTTCATGACCAAAAAATACTATCTACACAATTCCCATTCTCATGGGAAACCCACAGTATCCCATACTTAGGAATCAGGTTAACTACAACAACTGATCAACTATACTCTTCAAACCATAAGAAACTCATTGAACATATCTCCCACGAAATCACCTCTCTTCGTTCCGCAGAGCTTTCTAAACTAGGGCGAGTTGCGACTTTAAAAATGTACATACTACCCAACAATTCTATACATATTCCGCTTGCTCCCGATACCAGTTCCTAATATATTCTTCTCCAAACTGCAAACAATCCTCACGAAATTCCTCTGGAACTCCAAAAAACCCAGATGTACTACCAACCTTCTTATTCGCAAAACACTTAGGGGAGGTGCAGGCCTCACTTGAAATCTTACTATAACGCCACCTTACTTGACCAAATATACTTTTGGTGGAACCCTTCGAACGATAAAATATGGTCCATTTTGGAAACTCGCCCATTTCACCCTCTTGACCCTCAGAACATGCTTATAATCCCACGTACACACCAATCCGCATACCATTGGAAACACCCCTGTATCAAAGCCACCCTACAGGCGTAGCAAGACCTCCTCACCACCAAATTCAAGGACATTAGACACATCCCTACTCCACTCAATATATTACATAGCCTTAAACCCTCTCTTAATTTAACACATTGGACAAAAAAAGGCATAATACACGTCACTGACCTCTATGACAATCAACATATATACCCGTTTCATGACCTTCAGAGTAAATACAATCTTCCTCCTTCTGAATACTATACCTATATGAGAATTATACGTTGTCTACAAACAACAAAAATATCTCGCTATTCGGAGATCCCAATAACTGCGTACAACTTCTTCTCCAAAATGCAATATCCTGGTAAGGGCATCTCCACCTTTTACACATACCTCACTAATCTGCAATTTGCTCTACATACTACTTCCCTAACAAATTGGGAAAAAATACTTTCAGAGAATATTACAACACAAGCTTGGGAAAAGGCGTTTAGCATTACTTACAAATCCACCCAGGGGAACCTCGCATTGGGAATTATATCTGAAAATCCTCCACCAATGGTATCTCACCCCGGTTAAACTCTCGATCTATTATCCAAACCACTCTTCCTCTTGCTGGAGACAATGTGGTGAAATAGGCTCCACTCTACACATCCTGTAGCACTGTAAATCACTTCGATCATATTGGAATAGCGTTTTCAAACTGATCTCTGAAATATCTGGAACCATGATTACCCCAAACCTCTCCTTAGCGCTCCTGCATATAGGAAATGAAACATTTCCAATTGATTCCCGCACTATTATCACTCACATACTTTTTGCAGCCAAAATTAACATCACTAGACTATGGAACACCACCAATGCTCCATCTCTTACATCACTAATTCGAGACCTCAATTTCCAATGTGACATGGAAATGAGGTCATTTTCAAATAACTTCTCCCAACACAAGTTCACCCCTCAATGGGCTCGTTGGTTACAACACCCAAAATGCACTATACAACTTTGATTAAAAATCCACAGACCCACATATGACACATTAACCAAACCCACCCCAAGCTGGTACCCCCTCCTCTACCAAGTTATACCCCCTAACTCCCCCCCCCCCCATATTTCCCCTGTTTAATACTTTCTCAATTGCCTCGTTTACTAGTTCAACACATTTGTGAGAATACCTCTAATGTTACTGTTCTCTAGACTTCTACAAACCCCCCCATTACTTGGAGGGGTTCAACATGCTTGTTTAATTTGTACTATGACATCTTTCTCATTCAATTTACAGAGGACAGCTCACCACCGATCATCAGGGCACTGATGATCATTGCCCTGATGATCAATGCCCAGCAGGGCCACCAGTCAGTGCCGATCATTGGTGCAGATCAGTGCAGCATCATCAGTGCTGCCTATCCATGCCACCTCATCAGTGCAGTCTCATCAACAGCTCAGTGAAGGCGAAAAGTTACCTGTTTGAACAATTTGATAAGAGAAAACAAGAGAAACATAGTTTATTTTCACATTGTTAGGTGTTTATGTATTTTTTTGGCAACAAAAAAAAACACACCCTGAAGCCATTAAATATCACCAAAAGCAACCACTATTTGTGTGAAAACAATAACTATGTCATATGAGTACAGTGTTGCATGACCACAATTGTCATTCAAAGTGCAACAGCACTGAAAGGTGAAAATTGTCCGGGCCAGAAAGGGAGTTTCAGTACCCAGTAGGCAAGTGGTTAAAAAAGCTGTGCTGACACTGCTGACAGTAATATCTAGTGGGCCCTCTCTCCTGACTTGTTTCATCATGTGATCTGGGACTTAAGCATAGTAAAACTTTAGAGGTCAACATCAAGAAATGTAGCTACTCACCCAATTGTCAAGTTCAAAGTGACGGCGACCATTTTCCCAATGCTCCAAATGCAGAGGCAAAATCAAATACATACTTGGACTGAGTATTTTTGGAGCCATTTTCCCAAAGCCAAAAAATCCAGCCAGATCAAAAATGAAAGCACACACAAATGTCAATTTTCGAAGTCCCGAAAAAAGAATCCCCAGGGGCAAATCATTTTACAGTGCCTTCCCACACCCAAAACAAAGTAAACAAAATAATGCTTTGGGCCTCTCATGTAAACATGGGGCCAATAATTAGACTGCTTTGCCAGACCTATCCACCCAGATTCTCGGGTTTGAAGTCGCCTAAAGCCCAAAAGGCATCATAAAGACTAATCTATTGTTCATTGACAAATACACTATATTGCCAACACTGTTGGCATGCCTTCCTTTCCGCACACATGAACTTGAATGGCATCCCAGTCTTAGTCCGTGTGGTTCAATATTGAGTAGTCCTGCCCTTTGTAGCTCAAACAGATTCAAATTGTCTGGAATGGCTGTTTAATCTTTGCGGATATTCTTAGACTGCCACATGAGTTAATAATTTTCTTTTTCACATTGAGTTTGCATGGGACCTGCGGTTTAAAAGTGATTAAAGGAGTTTTGGATGCATTGCTCTTGATCTCTTCAGATCCACAGTTATATCAACAATTCTTTTGGATGCATTTACATGTGTTGGGCTTTGGAAATATTTTGGGGCACATTTATATTTGATTGGACCATTTTTGGTTGCCATTGAATCCTTTTTGGAATGTTGCCTTAACGACAAATGTTATATCTTTGGATTAAATGTTTGAAGCCCATGGTCAAAAAGGCTGCAGTAGCTTATGGGCATATTGTAGCTATTCTAACACATCTGCCTCCTTGTTTGGCAGGAAAGGTGGCCACTAATTCTTGTGGCCCCTGCTCCTGAGACCTACCGTGCCTCTTTCTACTCTCAAATAGTCTTGTGGGCTGTCAGTGTCTTATTTCTCTGGATAAACTGCTGTGAAAAACATATCCATGAGCAATCCCTCAAACCCTGGTCAAAAATGTCAGATCATACATACAGCCTAACTTGTATCTGTTGCTTATCATCATCTTGAAATATATTTGCAGATCATCTTTTGGCCCTGGATGCCACAGATGGAGTGGGAGAAGAATTTGCATTTTATGTTGGGGTATGGGAACTGCTGTAATGGGGTGGGGCATGTCCAAATGCATGTTGCATGTGTATTTGGGAAATGTAATGCATTGTTTTTTTTTTTGGTTTTGTGGTGCAGGGAAGTTCAGACACTCCAATGTTACATCAAAGTCCGTCACCTACATCTGAGTTGCCTGTACCTCCGGTAAGAGATGCTAAAGATGTTATCCCTAATGAGTTACCCATTTAGAGTATAACTCGGTTTATGGATGGGTAGGATTTGGCAACGTGCTGTGTAACTTACTTTTTTTGGATCATTGCTTAGTCAGGAGCTGGAGAGAGTGATGTAAATGTGACAAATTGGCATTTTAGCATTTCACTTTGTCTAAATTCAAATCAGATCACATTTCAGAGCAGGAAGGTATCAGTCTGGGTAAAGATGCAAAATCATTCATTTCAGTCAAATGCTCATCCAGTGTAATGTGTCAGGGAAAGGCATTCGCCAATACCTGGTCCTAGGGGAGGGACAAGAACATGAGCTAGTGTTTAGTGTCAGATGAGCCCCCTGTTCTACTGTATGCTTCTGCTGTGTGTTAAACACTCTTTAATATGTTTTTTTATTTGTTTTGCCTTCCAGCCAACATTGGATGCAGCTGGATTGGCACCCCGTCCACCTGGAGCCACCACCCTTCTCGAACTTGGGGAAAGGCTGGTGTTCAACCTGGATAGATTATGGGAGCAAAGGAGGCTTTCTAATTTGCCCAGTAATATAGAATGTTTACTGGGGCTCCAACAGACAACCCTGCTTGAACTTGTCACCAAGGTCATGGATCAGACTGCAGTGCTGCGGGATTACACTGCAGCACTGCGGGATCAGACTGCAGCACTGCAGGATCAGACTGCAGTGCTGCAGGATATCCGGGTCTTATGTCAAGCAGGGCCTGAACAAAATGCACCTTCACCAAGAGGCTCACAACCCTTGTGCAGTAGTTGTTTGTAGCCAATGCCAAGGGTGCCACACAGTTCCCCTGCTGAAAGTGCCAGGGAATCAGCAGGGGAACAAGCTTTGGAGGTGCCGATTCTGGAACCACCCACTCTGGAGCAGCCCGCTCAAGAAACCCCACCCCAAGTCCAGTATGCCTCCTTCCCCATGGATTCCACTTCTGCACCTTCCTCACACTCCACTTTGCCCCTTGGCCACACCCCCACTTTCACACCCCCTCCCCTTCTTTCTACACACCTGTCCTCTCAATACCATTTCCACCCTTACCTTCCACATCCTGCCCACTCACATCAGCCCTCAAAATGCCCCTCCCAACATTCTCCCTCCCCACATACCCCTGTTACGGTCCCACCTTTCCTTCACCACACTTTCAACCCCTTCCCCAGCACTCCCTCCCTATCACTCTTTCCCAGCCCTGCCCCACATCCACCCTGCCTTCCATCCCCACCTTTCCTTCACCTCTTCACCAGCCCTCTATCCCCCACACTCTTTCCCAGCCCCTCCACACACAGTACCTCCCCAACCCTCACCCCCCCCCTGCATCAGCAGTAGCAGCACCTGCCACCACATCCTCCTCCTCATCCCCCTCCCCCCCATTCATTTGTTTTTAAGTTATGTTTGTTTATTTTTTTTATTTATGTTAATAAATATTATTTGTTGATTTATGTTAAATATTTGTTAAGTGGCTGAACGTGTCTTGCAGATTGTCAAATGTGTTAGGGGTAATAATGGTGAGTTGGTCATGTAGGGAATCCAACACAGGTTTTTTTTGGAGTGTTGTTACCAGTAATTCAAAATCGATAACACCAAAAAAGCAGCCCTTCCTAAAATAAAATTTAAAGTTGCCACTTCCCAAGGCTTTGGTGGTTATACTCTTTGGCCTTTCTGATGTTTTCACCTGGTGGTCTGTCCTTCAAATAGTTCTAGCTGTTACACATCAAACAAGTTCTCTTCAACATGTAGCAGTTGTCCATTATCTGCTATCAATGTGGCTGTCCCAATGGAGCTTAGAATTATCAGTGGACTCTGTGACAATGATTTACTATTGTGCCTAGGCGCATTTCCGTGGGCGAACGTCTAATTTTTACTAGCGACTGTCTACTTTTACCCTGCTAAGAGATTTACTAAAGAGAAGCGTCAACAACTAGATGCCAAATCAAATTTACTAACGAGACACAGATCAGGAATGAGACTCAAAAAGCAGACTTGCTAGGAGGCACGTCTAACACCATGAAAAATCATTGCAGAAACATGTTCAGTTTGAAATTTGCTTTGCCAAATATCAGGACTTCACTTTAAACAATATCTGCCATTTCAAAAAAAAATTAAAATGTGTTAAAAAGTTTTTTTTTAAGCAAGTTGACACAGTGAAAAACTAAACGCTCGTGCAGCTTATTTGGCCGATATAAATGCACATGTGCAGAACACATTTTAGAGGTCCTCTGTGGGCACTTGCTTTTTAGACGCTGTTCAATAGTAAATCTCTGTGTGGAATCCTCTGACAGACGGCACTGGGTCGCATCTACTGTGTTTATCAAACAGCACTAGGCATATCTTTATGTATTCTAATTTGATTTCCTTAGTTCTAGTGATTCTATTTTTGTTTCTTATCCTTTATAATTATTTCGAAGGTCTAGATAATATTTATTTTGACAGCTGAATGTAAAAATAAAGGTCTGCAATAAAAAAAAAACAGCGTGGGGTCCCCCCTCTTATCCATACCAAGCCCTTCATGTCTGGTATGGATATTAAGGGGTAACTCCACGCCCAAAATGTAAAAAAAAAACAGCGTGGAGTCCCCCCCAATACCCATACAAGACCCTTATCCGAGTATGCAGCCCTGCAGGTCAGGAAAGGGGGGGGACAGGCGAGTGCCCCCCCCTCCTGAACCATTTTGGTTTACGAATGAAAATTCATTGAAAACAATGCCTCGGTTTACACAATTGTTAATAATTTTTTTCGCAATACAAAGTGTATGTCGGTGCCAATTTTCAAATGCAAATGCCATCCTTTTTTTTTTCTTCACTATAGTTCACAAGCTTAGAAGTCACTTTCCCCGAAGTTACAGAAAACTTTGTATCTTTAAATAAACTCAAAGTAATCATTGTTTCCTTTAGGGATATAAATTCCAAGAAAACTTTCTCTTTTAGCTGGGGGAAGTGACAGGTGAATTTCTGAGCTATAGTGAAGAAAAAAAAAAAGGGAGAATTACATTTAAAAACCAGCACCATAATAAATAAAAAACGGCATGGGGTCCCCCCCTTCCAACCACACCAAGCCCTTTGGGTCTGGTATGGATATTAAGGGGTAACTCCACGCCGAAATTAAATAAAAAACAGCTTGGAGATCCCCATAAAATCCATACCAGACCCTTATCTGAGTATGCAGCCCTGCAGGTCAGGAAAGGGGGGGGACAAGCGAGTGCCCCCCCCTCCTGAACCATACCAGGCCACATGCCCTCAACATGGGGGGGGTGCTTTGGGGCAAGTGGGGCTCCCCCCAAAGCACCTTGTCCCCATGTTGATAGGACAAGGGCCTCTTCCCCACAACCCTGGCCGGTGGTTGTGGGGGTCTGCGGGCGGGGGGCTTATCAGAATCTGGAAGCCCACTTTAACAAGGGGGCCCCCAGATCCCGCCTTCCCCACACATGAATGAGTCTGCGGTACATGGTACCGCTACTAATTCACAAAAAAAAACAAAAGTGTAGTGTAAAAAACCACAGTACAAGTCCTTTAATAAAACAATGTCCCCTGAAGTAGATCCAACGTCAATCACGGCGACCCGAAAAAAGAAAAAAAAAAAAGCTCCGCTCTAGACAGAGTCTAGCTGCCTTATGCAGTGAGTCTCTCTGACAGTTCTTATATAGGTAAGGGGTGGGACCAGCCGGGGACATCATCCGAGGGACCCTGCCCCATGTCACATGCTAGCTGTCCCTGGCTGTCCCCGCCCCTTACCTATATAAGAACTGTCAGACTGTCTCCTGCATAAAGCTGGTTAGTCTCAGTGGAGAGACAGGGTGACAGTTCTTAAATAGGTAAGGGGCGGGGCCAGCCGGGGACATCATCCGAGTGACCCCGCCCCATGTGACATCATTGATGTCACATGGGGTGGGATCACATGCTTGATGTCCCCGGCTGGCCCTGTCCCTTACCTATTTAAGAACTGTCACCCTGTCTGATTGACGTTGGATCTACTTCGGGGGACATTGTTTTATTAAAGGACTTGTCAAAGACCCTGTACTGTGGTTTTTTACACTACACTTTTGCTTTTTTTTGTGAATTAGTAGCGGTACCATGTACCGCAGACTCATTCAAGTAGGGGTGGGGGGGCGGGATCTGGGGGCCCCCTTGTTAAAGGGGGCTTCCAGATTCTGATAAGCCCCCTGTCTGCAGACCCCCACAACCACCGGCCAGAGTTGTGGGGAAGAGGCCCTTGTTCCCATCAACATGGGGACAAGGTGCTTTGGGGGGGAGCCCCCCCTGCCCCAAAGCACCCCCCCATGTTGAGGGCATGTGGCCTGGTATGGTTCAGGGGGGGCGCTCGCTTGCCCCCCCTTTCCTGACCTGCCGGGCTGGATGCTCGGATAAGGGTCTGGTATGAATATTGGGGGGGGACTCCACGCTGTTTTTTTTTTTATTTCGGCATGGAGTTATCCCTTAATATCCATACCAGACCAGAAGGGCTTGGTATGGATGGGAGGGGGGACCCCATGCTATTTTTTTTATTATTTATTTAATTCACGGAAATGATTTAAAATTCAGCTGTCAGTGGGGAACCCCGATGACAGCTGAAATATTACTTCTGTCCCTGCAGAGAGCTCCACTATTATATTTGACATTAAAAAGTATAGAGGATGCAACATTGTATCTATTTGTATCCATTTCGGATATAGATGTTTTTATTTGGATACAAATAGACACAATGTTGCAACCTCTATACTTTTTAATGTCAAATATAATAGCGCAGCTCTCTGCAGGGACAGAAGTAATTACTTCGCTATTATATTTGACGGCCATAGACGGGGCAAAATCGTACGATTTTTTTTTAACGTTGGTGGTAATGTTGGCCGATTGAACAACCGATTTTTTGTTTTTTGTTTTTTTTAAACGGACAGTTTTTGTCCCATCTATGGCCTGCATTTTTCTTTTTCTTCTTTTTCTTATTCTTTTTTTTATTCTTTTTCATTTTCTTCTCTTCTTTTTCTTCTTTTTCTTGCAGGTCACGGCTCATGCACAGATTTTTTATCGGTAAAAAGATTGGCCGATTTGCCGATCATTGCCGCTAAAATCGGCCGATCTGCAAAATCGTCCGATTTTTATCCAAATTTACAGATAAAAAAGTGGCAAAATCCCAAAAAATGGCTGACCAATTAACCCACTAACGGCCCGAAAATCAGCCGATTTTTTTTCGGTCAATTTTAGACCCATCTAAAGCAGGCCATAGATGGGTCTAAAATTGGCCGATTTTTCAGCCGAAAAAAAAATTGGATGATTTTCGGGCCATTAGTGGTTTAATTGGTCGGCCATTTTTTGAGATTTTGGCACTTTTTTTTATCAGTAAATTTGGAAAAAATCGGTCAACTTTGCCTATCATTGCCGCGAAAATTGGCCGATCAGCAAGATCGGATGATTTTTTTCCAACTTTACCGATAAACAAAATGTGCCAAAATCCCAAAAAATGGCCGACCAATTATCCTACTAACTGAAGAGGCCCTTAACATGGGGACAAGGTGCTTTGGGGGGGAGCCCCCCGGCCCTAAAGCACCCCCCTATGTTGAGGGCATGTGGACTGGTATGGTTCAGGAGGGGGGGGCGCTCGCTCATCCCCCCCCCCTTTCCTGACCTGCTGGGCTGCATGCTCGGATAAGGCTCTGGTATGGATTTTGGGGGGAACCCCAAGCTGTTTTTTATTTAATTTTGGTGTGGAGTTACCCCTTAATATCCATACCAGACCCGAAGGGCTTGGTGTGGATGGGAGGGGGGACCCCATGCCGTTTTTTTTTTACATTTTGGTGTGGAGTTACCCCTTAAGATACATACCAGACCCGAAGGGCTTGGTGTGGATGGGAGGGTGGACCCCACGCCATTTTTTATTTCTTATGGTGCTGGTTTTTAAATGTAATTTTCCCTTTTTTTTTCTTCACTATAGCTCAGAAATTCACCTGTCACTTCCCCCAGCTAAAAGAGAAAGTTTTCTTGGAATTTATATCCCTAAAGGAAACAATGTTTGCTTTGAGTGACTTCTAAGCTTGTGAACTATAGTGAAGAAAAAAAAAGGCTGGCATTTGCATTTGAAAATCAGTGCCGACATACACTTTGTATTGCGAAAAAAATTATTAACAATTGTGTAAACCGAGGCATTATTTTCAATGGATTTTCATTCGTAAACCAAAAAATTACGTTAACCGAGGCATTGGTAAACTGAGGTACGCCTGTATTAGTATTGCAATCCTTTGTATTGGGATACATAGAACCAACATACATCTGAATTGGCAACATAGCACAACATTTGTGTCACATTGGAGATATCGGGCTAGTTACACTGACCTTGCCCAGGGACTTAGGGTTGATTCACACCACAGAAATACAGGTGGGGTTAGTGTTCAACAGCTCCGTGGATTAGTGGTTAACGCTGCTGTCTTACAACGCTATGGTTGTTTGTTTGAATCCCAACCACGGCAATGAATTTGCATGATCTCTGTGTGACTAGCATATGTGTGCTGGTGGTAGCATCTTTGCTTTCTGTCTAAGTGATCCCTAGAATGTGAATTAGAATGAGGCCTTGTCTGTTCAAACACCTTTAAAGTTGCACCTTATGTGAATGTCAAATGATGGGATGAGATAAGGGCTTGGACTAATGATTGATTTGATAATGCTGGTTTGCACTCCACCTCCTTTGTTAAACCATGAGAAGAGTGAGCGAGAGAGAGAAAAGGATTAAAAAAAATAATAATAAAATAATGGCATGGAGTCCCCCCCCCAAATCCATAACAGACCCTTATCTGAGCATGGAGATACCGCATGCCTTCAAAGATTTATTTCCTTTGTTGAATTGCCTGCTTGGCTCACACTAGATGTGATTTAAAATTGTGCTTTTTGTTGGCAATTTCACTGTGTTTTCTGTAGATTTACCAATGAGTTATTCAATTTTTTTGAATGAGTTTTCAATTGTGTTTTGCATTGCGATTTCTATTGTAGTCTATATGGGAAATCGCTACAATATGCTGAAAAAGTTAGACAAGATCTACTTTTGAAATTGTGCTGCAGCAAATCGCTTACGTTAAGACACATCCACATGCATTAGATCGGATATCAGGTACAATTTCAATTCCCAAATCGCACCTGAAATCGTGCACCCTGGATGCGACTTGGCATGCGATTTGCATGGCATGCGACTTGCAAATCGTATGCCAAGTTGCACCCTATTGTCTGCTATTAGAGCAGTCACATGGGTGCGTTTCCGACACTGACTTCTAAAGTAGTACATGTACTACTTTTGTGACGATTTGCATAGATATCTGTATCAGATGTCTTGCAAATCGTAAGGAAATCAGCATCTTCACTGTACGTTGCACAATTTCTAAATCGGGTATAAGGCCTTTTTATGTTTGATTTCCTGAGTGTTTTTCCGATTTATGGAAATCCTGCATACTAGCAAAAGTGAATTGACATTTTCAGTATTGCATGCGAGATGTGGTCATGTGACTGCCTTAACTCATGCGATAATCTGGAGTGAATTGTGCCCATAGGGCCAAGAAATATTGCCAATAGGGTTCCCTTTTACATCCCTGTTCAATGTTCTGTTGTATGCTGCACAGGTACACTTCACTGTGGCTTTCTTTCTGACTCTGATTTGTGGGGCCTGTATACCAAGGGTTAGAGCAGGTGGGAAGAGAATTAATCAGGTGCAAACACTTTCTCTGACCAAATGAATGACAGTGGTGGGTGTGGCCTACCTTATATAAAGAGATGCAGTAGTGGCTGATTTTGCCTTGTACAGGCACATTATTTTCTGCAAGTCCTTGTCTGTGGTGGTTTGGGGGAGGAAGAGATATTGTGGTGAATTTCCCCAGGCCACACTCATGCTGTGTTTTGATGTGGGCTGTAAATGTTTTGCATGTTCTTCCTTTTAAGGTGTGTTTGTGTGTTCTTGTACAATGATTGTGTGTTTATTATCTTTGCATTGTAATCCTAACACATGTCAATTGCTCTGCTATTCCAAGTTTGCTTTATTTAGAATGAAATGCAGTTTTCAGACAAACATGGTGAGAAATGTATGTGTGGGGGATTTCGGGAGGTGGGAGGTGTTTTTATTTTGGCACGTATGTATTTTTTATATTGATATTTTGATCTGCAGCTTGTTTTGTGGATAAGCCTAAGTGATTCATATTAACCGTTTGTTTCCTGCTGTAACCTGAGAAAGCACAGTTCATTAGAAGTACAATCTTTTAGATTGTAAGCTCTTATGAGCAAGACCGTTCTATTTTAGCAACATCAATCCTGCTTTTTTTTTTTTTCCCACCAAGATATTGAATGTACCTACTTGTTGTTGCTTCAACCACCTAGGTAAGTCGCAGTAGTGGAAACAAAAACAAGGCCGACTTAGATAAGAAACTACAGTCCGGCCAATATTAATCAGACAAATTATACTACAGCTATGGTCAGCATTGATTGTACAGAAGGCAAATCCCCAAACACATTGAAGGTACTTACAGTGGGCGTGAGGGGGAGAGCAGTCATCCCTCTCCTCTTCTTCCAGCTCACCCTCTTCCAATATGGCTGCAGCTACACAAACAACAAGAAAGAACATAACAAACATACTGCAGACATCAAATTTACATAATTCACACAGAGAACAGGCAAGCACATCCAAGGCACTTACAGTGAGATGGCGATGAGGGGGCCTCCTGGTGGGGTGGTGACTCGGGAGGTGGATGGTGGGCCTCCATCTCCTCCACCGCAGACAATCTGGCTGGTACTACACAAACAACAAGAAATAACAACACCAACCCCTTTTAGAGAGCCAAGGATAACAAGGAACACAGAGAACAGACAAGCACATTCAATGCACTTACAGTGGGCCTCAGAGGAGGTGTCCTCCTCCTCATCCTCCTCGTCCCCCTCTTCCAACATGGCTGGTGCTACATAAACATCAAAATAAAACACAACAAACACATTGCAGACATCAAAGTTGCATAATGCACACAGAGAACAGGCAAGCACATTCAAGGCACTTACGGTGGCCCTCCTCTTCACTATCTTGCTCTACAGAAAGAATAACACAGAATTGTAACATTAGCAACCTAAAAATATGTCCAAAGTTTACTAATTTCTCACAAACCTTGTGCCAAAGCTAAGGCCACAGGGCTGAATGACAACTGTCCATTTCCTGGTATCAAGCCACACATACAGGCACAATTGCGTTCATGTCCCTAATTTGTTGTGTGGAGTTACCCCTTAAGATCCATACCAGACCCGAAGGGCTTGGTATGGATGGGAGGGGGGACCCCACGCCGTTTTCTATTTTTTTACTTTATTTATTTTTAGATTCAGCTGTCAAAATATATATTATCTAGTAAAATCATTACTGAAATAATTATAAAGGATAAGAAACAAAAACAGAATCAATAGAACTAAGGAAATCAAATTAGAATTCATAAAGATATGCCTGGCTACAAATAATGCTGTTTGTTAAACACAGTAGATGCGATCGAGTGCCATCTGTCAGAGGACTCCACACTGAGACTTACTATTAAACAGCGTCTAAAAAGAAAGGGCCCACGGCAGACGGCTAAAATGTGTTCTGCACATGCACATTTATATCAGTGCATAGACGCTGGAAAAGCGTCTAGTTCTTCACTGTCATGACTTCCTTTAAAAACTATTTTTCACACATTTTAAAATTTTTTTGAAATGTAAGATATTGTTTAAAGTGAAGTCCCGATATTTGGGAATGCAAATTTCAATGTGAACATGTCTCTGCAGTGATTTTTCGTGGTGTTAGACGTGCTTCTTAGCACGTCTGCTTTTTGAGACTGATTCCTGGATTGTGCCTGGTTAGTAAATTCGCTTTCATGTCTACTTGTTGACACTTTCTTTAGTAAATGTCTTTGCTGTCTAAAAGTAGACTGTCGCTATTGAAAAGTAGACATTAGCCCACGGAAATGCGCCTAGGCACATTAGTAACATTTTTATATGTCACTTGTTTATATGACGATTGAAGTATTATTTTCCTCTTTATCAGCACCTTATTCATCAGCACTTTATTATTGCACATTTCATGTTGATTGATATTATGAGTTTTTAAACGTACATCTAATAGCACTTTACTCATTTTGCACCTTATTATTGTACTTTCATCTTGATTGCTATAATGAGTTTTATATGAGCTTTTAAATGTGCATTTTACCAATAGGGTATTTTAGCTCTGCACCTATTATATGTCATTGGAGGTTATTTGGTTGCCTTTGTAGTGCAATAGCAGCTTGTTCTCAGCGCTCGCTTGTTTGTCTTCCACCAACTTATAAGCATGACTTGGCCACTGCCACCTTTCAGCATGGCATGCACAGATTATCTCTGCCCACCATCTAGCCCCCTTCTTTGGTATATTACATTGATACTATAGGTTCAATTTTTTTTAATAACAAACATGTTATACTTACCTGCTCTGTGCAATGTTTCTTCTTGGGTCCCCCCCAACCCCCCTCCCCCATGCACCTTGCTCTTCCACCCTTCTGAGTATCCCCAAAGCAAGCTGCTTGCTATAGGGACACTTGGGCATGCTCACTCCCGGGAGAGCCGCTGCTTTTGTGTACATTGCTGGATCAAGATCAGGGTCAGGTAAGTACTAGGGAGGCAGAGGAGGGGAACTGCACATTGAAGGTTCTTTACCTTCATGCATAGAATCATAGAATGCATGAAGATAGAAAACCTTCAGCTTAAATCATACCATGTACTGTTCTGAAGCACCTCATGTAAAGCTTGTAAAGCTTGTCAGAATCTCTGAAAGTGTGTATTCTGGATTAAATACTAGTTATTGCCTGGTAATCCATGACTAGTGTAGAAGAGATGTGTCAAATGTTAACACCCCCAAAACATACTTACCCAACTTCCGAAAAAAACCCATTTCCCAACACTCCCTCCACCAATAAAAGGAGACTACACTTTGTTGGAGTATTACTTCCTCCATAACCGGGAAGAAATATGACATCTCTACTTTTATCACCTGTCATAGCCATTATGCAGTATACCTCTTGGAGTGCCCAGGAGGTTAAGAAACAGATTTAGGGAGCACGTCAATAATATCATAAAAGGTCTAAAAGAACATCCATTATCTAGACATTTTAGGTACCATCATAATTAAGACCCCACCTTTTTGAAATTTTCTGGCATTGATATGGTTCAAAGCCATTGGCGGGGTACCAATAAATTTAGACTAGTCTCCCAGATGGAGACAAGGTGGATATATGAGATGAGAACCTTGTTCCCTCTTGGTCACAATGTGGAAATGGATATAAACTGCTATATAGATAACAGTTAGTGCTTCTAGGTCCATTTCATTATCTAGTCCTGACTTCTGACATTTACGTCTCATCTTGGCCTATATTATGATAGCCATTGGGTTCTAGTAAAACTTCATATCAACATTTCATATGTTTCTATTTTTATAGACTTTATGCTTCCTAATTTTAGATGTATTCATGTACTAAGATACTTTATCTTATGGGTCCCTTATGGTTTCTATTCTGTTTTATTATGTAGTGTGTAATTTACCCATGTTTTATGGATCCCATTTATTATGTAAGACAGATTTTGTATTTTAATTTTGTTATAAGATTATGACATTATTCTAGCTATTTTGTCACACATTCTATGGGGTACTTCTAGTGTACACCTAGTGTACACCCATTGAGTATGGATACATATTGTTGTTTAATTATTATTATTTATTTTGACAACATTGAACAACCAATGCCCATACCCATTTTTTCATTGAATTTCTGCCAATTTTTTATCGGGATTAATGTAATTATTGATTTTTATTAGGTATGCCATTCATTTTCCTAATTTTTTGAACATTATTTAGATATTCCCATCAGTAATTTTATTTTATTTTACTAGTGATATTTTAATCAGTGATATTTTGTGGCTCATTTGATATGCAATTGCCCTAAACAGGGGATTTTTAAATAATTGGTGCTGATAACATTGACACAATTTATATGAATTCCAAATACACTATATGAGTCGATAATTTTTAGAGAAATTATTTTAAATAATTTTGACTCATTCTATAGGTGGTATTTTTAGGTAATACCCGGGAATAACATAGTGTTCCAAACGTGATTTTTGTTTTTTCACTGATGTCATTATTAATGACTGAGGGGACCTCTGTTGCATATGACATAAATGCGCATTTATATTGTGCCTCTGGTGAGTGTGCCATTTACTCATTATTCCTGCACGACACCGGATCATAGTTGTCACTGGGATTTAATCAAGTCACCTCTTTTTAGTTCATTCGTGGTTTTATCACCATCAAATATATTTTTGGACTATTATCTGCACTGTGTATTATATAGCTAGTGAATGTGTCTGGTATAATTTAACCACTGCACTGCTATTAAGGACATCATTTATACACCGTGTCTTCAGTAATACTGGTGATTTCAGGCATCTCTGTACCACTTCATATATACTATAATAGGTGTGCCTATATACATTATTCCGAGCGCTGCACTACTTATGTTAAGATAATATAATGAGTTTTATATGAGCTTTTAAACGTGCATATTTTAGCGCTGTACCTAATATCATTATAAGTTGGAGGGGCTTAAAAGATAGGTCCAAAGCAGGGGCGGACTGACAACTCATGGGGCTCCCGGGCAATAGGAGATCATGGGGCCCCTGTGTCCTTGCCCAAACTCAAAAAAGCCTATGAAAAAAGTACCAGGGGCATCTCATGGGGCCCCCTAATGACCCCGGGACCTCGGGCAGTGCCCGAGTTTCCAAATGGTCAGTCCGCCCCTGGTCCAAAGTCTACAATAAAATGAAAATAAATATAAAAAAAGTTGTCCTGTTTTAAAGGCTATAATATAGGCCCATACTTATTATACCAATAGCACCAATATTTATTTTGTCCTTGCCTAAATGGCCACAAATTTTTCCTCCAGTATCTCCTAAAACATTTATCTTAAACCATAAATCCCAGCATCACTCTTCCCTTACCCCAATACTCCCCCTAATGCTCCTGTTGCCTGTGCACCTACCTCTGGTCAGGAGGACACTGACCTCTCAGGTAGCAGAGGCACGGGTGCAGTTTGGTGCACTCCTCCTCTTCCTCCTCTGGGAGCATGAATTGGGGTCCCACAAAGTTGGTAAACATGCTGCTGAGGTTGCACAGAGTTAAATTCTACTGCCCAGTGAATTCATTAGAATGTATTACCAATCAGACATTCTGTAAGTGCAGCCACTGTTTTCAGTTGGCTGCAGTTACATAATATCTGATTGGTTACACATTACAGAACAATCTCTGAATTGCAAGATTTCACTCATTGCAGTCAGCTTTTTTGTGATTACTCCAGGCTTTTTAGAAGATTTCATTGATTCTAGTGACGTCCTGGCAACTGCGTCAAAATTCCAGGATTGCTTTGTCATTTGCTAGGTATGATCAATAAATTGTGTGAGACTATAGCATATTTTTGTCTTGGATGCTTCCTCTGCTTGATCCACACTTTGATCAGCAAGCAAACCTTTGGTTATTCAAAGAACTTCAGTATTAACTCAATAAAATATTTTGGTGGTACAAAATTCTACTGTTTAGAATGTTGTATTCTGTAGTAGAATGAAATCAATACTGAATAGCTCTTTTACAATGTGCAATTAACCATTAGCCACCCGGCCAATGGCCGAATGGCGGCGTGCAAAATCCATGAGCATCCCGGGTGGACGCCATATGGCATCCTCTCGGGCATGCGCAGTTTGCGCACCTGCAGAGCTGCGCAGCGGCGTGATCTGTCACCAGCCGTGTACCTCGGACACGGCCGATGACAGATCTGAGTGCCGGCCCCGTTGCCGATACCATGTGACCTGCTGTGACCAATCACAGCAGGTCACATGACAGTTGTATACAATGGATGGCTTCATTCATGCCATCCATTGTATACTAGTGTGTGTAGCTGTGTCATGTGATTAGCTGTGGTCAAATCACAGCTAAGCACAAAAAAAATAAAAAATAAAAACTCTGAATGAATCGATGTCATTCAGGTAAATGCTTGCTTATAGCAAAGTAATTCTTTGCTATAAGCAAATTGTGTAAAAAAAAAATACTGATCACTTCCCCAAAGTAGTACAATGTTACTATGGTAACATTGTACTACTTTGGTCATACTGAAATATGAAAAAAAATCGTAAAAAAAAGAAAAAAATGTAATAAAAAAAAAATGTTATATTGTTTTCATAATGTCACCAGTCTGTGTTCCTGATCACTGCCATGCCAGTTATATGATGATGCTGTACTGGACTGGTGACAGTATGTAAAAAACAAAATAGTGAAAATAATTTTTTTAATTTTCTGAAAAATTACGACAAAAAATACAACTTCAAAAAACTCGCCATGCCTCTTATGAAGTACGTCGGACTGTCTACTTTGCAAAAAGGGGTCATTTGGGGGATATCTGTACTGTTCTGACATTCTTGGACCTCAAGAAATTAGATTGGCTTGCAGTACTGCAGGATTGATCAATATTCAGATCTATACCACAGTTTGTGAACTCTCTAACTTTCCTACAAACTAAAAAATACATCCTAATTTGGGTTCTTTTCACCAAAGACATGTAATAGAATACATTTTGGCCTAAATTTATGAAGAACAATTTTTTATTTGCAAACGTTTATAACAGAAACAAAGAAAAACGTGGGTTTTTTTCAACATTTTCGGCATTTTTTTGTTAATTTAGCAAAAAATAAAAACCCCAGTGGTGATTAAATACCACCAAAAGAAAGCTCTAGTTGTGTGAAGAAAATTATAAAATTTTAGTTTGTGTACAATGTTGTATGACCGCGCAATTGTCATTCAAAGTGTGAGAGCGCTGAAACCTGAAAAATGGCCTGGGCAGGAAGGGGGTAAAAGTGCCCGGTATGGAAACAGTTAAACACTCACAATTTAAAATAGGGGTCTTAAATAGATTCCAATGCAAATTCATGTCAAGCTACCAGGCCAGATTTGTATTTTGTTCTTTAAAAGGTTACCAACAAAATGCAGATTCAAGCCCAGCTCCAATTTTTGTGAAGCTACTGCTACTGTTGCCTTTCCTTGCAGTAAAGTAAAGGTTTCCCATCTCCCAGAGTCTCTTTAGAACTCAGTACGAGTTCTGAAATATGCCCACATGTCATGCCCTTTAACATTATGCTGCACCAATTACTGTAATAGCCCCATTTTTTCAAAAGAGAATAATTTCTAAAGTAACATTGGAGAAAAAGTTGAGCAAGTGACACCGACTTCACTGCTAGAGTAATTATAACAGAATAATAATATGTTTGTACAGTACTAGCAGGAGATCCTTTTAATGCAGCACTGGTTACATTAATGTGGAAAATAAAAGAACCATATTAACCCATCTAGAGTTAAAGACATTTAGATTTGATATTTTTATAAGCCACTTCACATCTACGCTAATGACCTGGTTTAACAATGTATTTTAACTGAAATTGCTACAGTGTCATCCTTTGCCACAAAACTGCCTGTTAGCAGTTGATTTTGTTCCCATGTTATTGTAAATCCTCATTACTAAGCAGTGATTTCCTATGACTAAGGGCATGAAAAATAGTACAATAATTAGCTATCTGGAACAGATAGAGCTTTCCTTTGGTGACATTTAATCGCCACATTTTTTTTAAATCTTTTGCTATATAAATGAAAAAGCCAAATATTAATTAAAAAGAAATTGAAAATAAATAATTTTTCTTCATAAAATTGAGGCCAAAATGTATTTTGCTGCATTTCTTTTGTAAAAAATAACCCAAATTAGTAAATATTATTTAGTCCGTGTGAAAGTTAGAGTCTAAAAACTATGGTATATACTGTATATTTGAAAACTGGTCAATCCTGAAGTGCTAGCTGCCTATCTTAGTTCTTGAGGACCTAAAGGCCCTGATTTACTAAGAATTGAGTCTACCAGCAGACACTGAACATTCAGGCAGATTCAATTCAATCAATCAAGACCTGTCAGTCTTCAGAAAGGCATCTAGCAAACTAATTGAAAAGACTCTACTTTGTAGAATCTTTCCTGTTAGTATATCAGGAATCACGTCAGGCACATTTCTAAATGCAATGCTGGATATGTTCGTTAGGTGGCGCAGAACCGCGGGCTTTGTCCCGTTGGTGTTTTTCTGTTTGCATATGAGAACACTCATAATTTAAAATAAAAAGCACACCTATATTAAATTTTTTTTTTTTGGTTGCTGTTTCTCCAAAAATGATCGGACAACTAATGCATTTCCTAATGAATGTCATACATTCTATTTTCAAATGTCAAACATTTTCACACTTATATCTCAAATAATTGGGAATGTCTAGTTCTAATTTCCCAATATAATTATATATCTTCATTCTCTTTAATCATGTAACTATTCTATGTTAAAGTAATAGTGCAGCTCTATAAATGCATGTTATCAATCATAAATGCATGTAAAATCAAAAAAGTGCAAATAAGTGCAATAATGATGTAAACTGGTAAATGGTGCTAAAAAAAAGTTCATATAATCATTCCTGAATAATGGAATGTCCTTCGTGTGAGAGTACCAACTCAGAGAGTGCCTATGAATGGCACGTGTGGTTTATCCGTGATGAACGGTAGTGCATGAACTCATGAAAGGTAATCCACCCTTGGGACGGGTGTACACTCACCAGAACAAAAATATTAATGCCCATGGTTTATACACATCACACATCTGGGGGTGCAGCAGTATGTTGGCAGCTATGGGTTAGTCATCCAGCTCCATCCATCCATCAAGGTGGGTGCCAAAATGGTCCTGGAGAGGAATTAGCTCAGCCACAGGAGCCAGAAAGGTGCTTAATAGTGTAGTACTTTATTATAATGGTCACGAGTAACAATTTAAAATATCCACATAGAGTAATACAAATAATAGCAAAGTGAGTACCAAGATGGCCACCGATCCTCAATGCTGGCAGTGTGGCATCAGCAATAGGGCTCCACCCAATGCGTTTCGTGTACCAACACATCCTATTGGTGTGGTGTTGGTACACAAAACACATTGGGAGGAGCCCTATTGGTGACGCCACGCCGCAGCCATTGAGGAGTGGCGGCCGTCTTGTTATTCACTTTGCTATTATTTTTATTACTCCACGTGGATTTTTTAAATTGTTACTCGTGACCATTATAATAAAGTAATACACTATTAAGCACCTTTCTGACTCCTGTGACTGAGCTAATTCCTCCCCAGGACCATTTTGGCACCCACCCTGATGGATGGATGGCTGGATGGATGGAGCTGGATGACTAACCCATAGCTGCCAGCAAACCACTGCACCCCCAGATGTGTGGTGTGTATAACCCATGCGCATTAATACTTTTGTTCTGGTGAGTGTACACCCATCCCAAGGGTGGATTACCTTTCACGAGTTCATGCACTACTGTTCGTCATGGATAAACCACACGTGCCATTCATAGGCACTCTCTGAGTTGATACTCTCACACGAAGAACATTCCATTATTCAGGATTGATTATGTGAACTTTTTTTAGCACCATTTACCAGTTTACATCATTATTGCACTTATTTGCACTTTTTTGACTTTACATGCATTTATGATTGTTAACATGTATTTATAGCACTGCACTATTAATTTAACATATTACTTTAACATTATTCAGGAATGATTATATGAACTTTTTTTTTGCAGAATTTACCAGTTTACATCATTATTGCACTTATTTGCACTTTTTTGATTTTACATGCGTTTATGATTGATAACATGCATTTATAGCACGGCACTATTACTTTAACATATTTCTATTCTGGGACTGTAGCTAATACCCTGAGTGCTAGCTGCTACCTTCATATATATACCTATATTTATATTTATCTTGTGTAATACCATTTTAGTAGTATAAATATCCTCCTGCGCTCCACAGAATGCCTAAATATAGCTAGCTGCTATCATCTATACCCTACACCGTGGGACACAGAAAATAATATTAAATACTGGATGAAGCGCTCTGCTATAAGGGTACTATACAAAAAAACAAATAATTTTATACAAATATATATAACAGAAAAACCAAAGTGACTAGTGCTTAAATAATATTATATCTGTAAACCAAATCAGATAAAACCAGTCTGCCCCCAAGTGGCTAAAACTGGTTATACATGTGCACACACAACTTATATAAAAGTGACCAAGTGCTTACTTAAATACATGGTGTATTAATAAATAAAATAATAAAAATCACAGTGAATAATCTCAAAAGTGGCAAGTGTTAAAGTACAATCAATATGCGACTAATATCATTATGTGAAAATTCATGCTATCACTCTTCTGTGAAAAATATTGGAATATAAATAAGTGCTTCTTCATCAACCACTTCAAAATTGTGCTCAGACCAAGGTGTCACTTTAGTGCATCAAACCTGAAATATCCAGAGTGCCTCCTCACATCCAACATTCGACCCCTAGAGGTCACAGATCATTTACTTAAATGATGTTCCAGACCAATATCAGGATATACCTTGTTCCCACGACTCAAAATCTTATATAAGATGACTCAGCCATATACCCACGGACCATGGAAGATTAAGCAGAAAGAAAGATCTCCATAGCGCAATATGTTACTTTATTAAATATAAAGGCCAGATAAATAACTCATATGCTCCTAGTAGTTAACAAGCGGTTCCCCCATATCCTATGGGTGTAATAGGAAATCACGATGGCGAAAACCGGAAGTGCGTCACCGGAAACACGTCACCGAGCTCCACCCGGAAATGACGTCAATGCGCTCCACGCGTTACACCACTGTCACGTGGCTTCTTGCTGAAGCCTTAGCGTTTATTTGTGCACCATAGCAATTTTCCACACTGCTCCATTGTGTATATGAGATTAGCAAATATATGTTTGCAGCTCTACTGCGTATATGACATTGGCGAATGTATGTTTGCAGCTCTACTGTATATATGACATTGGCGCATATATGTTTGCTGGTAAAGGCCCACAGTCAAATAAATTGGGGGCCTAATTTATTATGGTTAAGCTGATTATAGAAAAAGAATAGCTAGCTGCACATTGAACACAACCTATTCATTGGTACATAATATGGTCTTGTGCAATAAGGGGCTTTAGGTTTGTTAGTTTGGACATACTTGCATATGTGCATATTATATCGCTCGCAAAATAGAAGTGTTAGAGGTGCTAGCATATTGAACTTGAACATAAAATAACAAAAAATATACATAGTCCAAACGTTTATTGATCAAATACACATTCCACATTTACAACAGCAACAAGTAGGTAGTCAATTTTCTTGGTGGGAAAAAAAAGCAGGATTGATGTTGCTAAAATAGAACGGTTCTGCTCATAAGAGCTTACAATCTAAAAGACTATACTTCTAATAAACTGTGCTTTCACAGGTTACAGCAGGAAACAAACGGTTAATATGAATTACTTAGTAGGCTTATCCACAAAACAGGCTGCAGATCAAAATATCAATATAAAAATACATACGTGCCAAAATAAAACACCTCCCACCTTCCAAAATCCCCCACACATACATTTCTCATCAGGTTTGTCCGAAAACTGCATTTCAGTCTAAATAAGCAAACTATAGCCAAGTGCAGATTTGGAAGAGCAGAGTAATTGACATGTGTTAGGATTACAATGCAAAGATAATAAACACACAATCATTGTACAATAACACACAAACACACCTTAGAAGGAAAAAAATGCAAAACATTTACAGCCCACATCAACACACAGCGTGAGTGTGGTCTGGGGCAATTCACCACAATATCTCTTCCTCCCATACCATCACAGGCAAGGCCTTGCTGAAAATAACCTTCTTCTAGTGTCTCGAGGCGATTATGAATGAAAGAGCCATTGAAATAAGAGGAGGCCATGTTTTAGGAGCGAGCAGACGTGGCAGCAGAGGAAGGGGTCGAGGCAGCACTAGTCGCAGCCAGAGGCCAGTGCTCCCGGTGTCATCCAGCGGTCGTGTCTCCACCGACAACCCTGCCGTCATCGATTGGTTGGCTCGGTCGTCTTCCTATTCCCAGGTCACCTCTGACACCTACAGCCAACGGTCGGTGGGTACGTCAGACACAACCGTTAGTTGGCATGGCCCGGGAGCAAGCCCACTGAAATCACGTGTCCTCGACCTGCCCCTGTCCTTTGGTGTTCCCTCACCAAGCAAAGTATCATATGCTGTGGGCTCAGCCCCACTGTACAGTGAGGAAGAGCTAACAGAGGGCGGTCAGGAACGGGGGGAGACATCCGCCTCTTCAGCAGCCAGGCGAAGAAGTAGTGGCGAGGAGAGTGGCTCGGTAGCCGGTCTAGAGACAGGTCTGTCTCCTGACCCACACGCAGCCGAGGGGGCTAGTAGTGAGGCGGAGACCCTAATTGATGATGATGAGGCTGATCGCACTTGGCAGCCTCGTCGTCATCAGGCTATTGCTTCCGCATCATCAGGAGAAGAGGGTGGCAGCTTGGCAGTGAGCAAAACAGTCGGTGGGTTGCCCAGGAGGCAGCAGGGTCGCAGCAGTGTCAGTGGAGGCAAACGGCCACGGAGTAGAGCACCAGCTCCACTGCAGCCTACCACCACGGCCAGTAGTGGTGCCGGTGTGCACGGAGGAAGCAGCAGTCAGCCAGTGAGGAGTATCGGGGGCAAAGTTTCCTACTCGGCGGTGTGGCAATTTTTTGTCAAGCCGCCCGAGGAAGTAAACGTAGCCGTATGTCGACTATGTGGCCAGAAAGTCAAGCGTGGCCAGGGGGCCCATTTTGGGACTACAGCGTTGCGGCAGCATATGCAGCGTCGCCATTTGGTGGCCTGGGAAAACCGTGATAAAGATACGGCGGTTCTGCCCGCCCCAGCCCCCGCTCCATCACCCGCTCCGTTACTTGCTCCGTCACCCGACGTCAATCGCCCTCTATCAGCCAGTCAAGGCTCCAACACCTCTGCTGAGGGGAGTTGTCGCTCGTTGGCATCTTCCGCTCGTTCTGATGCTCCTTTTCCTGCTACTCCTCTTCACGGATTCCGTCAGCAGTCTTTCTTGGAATCCGTTTCCAAGAGACAACAGTTTGCGAGCACGCACCCGACGGTGCAAAAGCTGAACGTCCTCCTGTCCAAGTTGCTGGTGCTGCAGTCCCTCCCTTTCCAAGTGGTGGACTCAGCACCTTTCCGAGAAATGATGGCTTGTGCTGCGCCGCGGTGGAGAGTGCCAAGCCGTCATTTCTTCGCCAAAAAGGCAGTGCCAGCCCTGCATTCACATGTAGAAGAGATGGTGGGCCAGTCTTTGAGCATGTCGGTCTCTGCCAAAGTGCACGGCAGCGCCGACGTATGGAGCTGTAACTACGGTCAGGGACAGTACATGTCATTTACGGCCCACTGGGTGAACGTGGTGCCGTCACAGCCGCACCAGCAACTTGGACAGGTCACGCCGCTTTTGCCTCCACGTTTGCACGTCCTTGGTAAGGCAAAGATGTCCGCCTCTACCACCTCTTCTTCCGCCGTGTCCTCAGCCGCCACCCCCGTGCCAAGTCCCATCACCCGACCGGCATATCACATGTGCAGGGCGCAACGGTGTCACGCTGTGCTGCACCTGGTATGCCTTTGCGAACGTAGTCACACAGGGGAGGAACTTCTGAGTGTAATGAACAGAGAAATCGACAGATGGCTGTCTCCGCGCAAACTGAAAATCGGAACCATGTTGACCGACAACGGAAAGAACATGGTGTCTGCTCTGCGTCAAGGAAGGTTGTGCCATGCGCCATGCATGGCTCACGTGTTCAATCTGGTTGTCAAGCGGTTCCTAAAATCCACCATCCCACTGCAAGACATCCTTAAAATGTCACATAAACTTTGCATGCATTTCAGCCATTCCTACACCGCAAAGCACACCCTCCTTGAACTGCAGCGGCAGAACGGAATTCCACAGCATCGCCTAATCTGCGACGTTGCAACAAGGTGGAATTCAACCCTACACATGTTAGACCGCCTTTACGAACAGCGAAAGGCCATCACCGATTTCCTGATGTTACAAGCGGATAAAGGTACTCCCCTGTGTAACTTCGATGTCAGCCATTGGCAGCTCATGCGTGACACCTGCCGCTTGCTCAGGCCCTTTGAGGAGGCCACGCTATTCGTGAGTCGGCAGGACTATGGGATGAACGACGTCATTCCTCTGTTGCACTTCCTGGAACAAATGCTGTTAACAATGGCTGGTCAGGGTGCGGTAGACGTGGCACACAGATCTCAACGCCACATGACCCCTGTGGGGCAGGACAGGAAGAAGAGGAGGAGGTAGAGGAGGACATTTGTGCTCAGGAATTATTGAGTGAAATGGGTAGTTTTTCCACTCAGCGGACAGGAGTGGAGGAGCAGGAGCATCTGGTAGAGGAGGAGGAGGAGGAGACAGAGGACCCAGACGCACCGTGGCAGTATGCTGTGGAGATGGAGGCAGGGAGTCCCTCGCATTCCTTGGCACAAATGGCCCATAGCATGCTCGCTTGCTTGCGTAGCGACAGCCGAATAATAACCATCAGACAGAGGGATGACTTTTGGCTGTCCACCTTGTTGGACCCTCGCTACCGTTCAAAAATGGTGGCCTTTTTCACACCTGCTGAGAGGGAGGCCAAAATAACGTACTATAAAAAACACCTATGTAGTCAGTTGGTCTCTGCCTTTCTGCACCAACGTCCATCCTCAGACACTGTGGGCCCAGTGCGCTCGCGTTCCGCTGCCATGGCAGCAGGGGAGGGATGGGGTGGTAGGAGCAGTGGCAGCTCCACCAGCAGCGGCTGCCTCAGTCTGCAGTCGATGATGAGTAGCTTTCTTCACCAGCGCAGTGAAGAAACTACTAACCAGCCGCAGCAGCAGCAGCAGCAGCAGCAGCAGCAGCAGCATCAGGTGGACCTGGAGCAGGACCTCAAACAACAGGCTTGGGCCTACTTGGATAGCACCCTGCCAACCGAGGTAGACAATCCCCTTGACTACTGGGCAACGAAACTTGACCTTTGGCCCCAACTAGCTGAATTTGCCCTTGAAAGGCTGTCGTGCCCGGCCAGTAGCGTGGCATCGCAGCGCGTGTTTAGTGCGGCAGGAGGTATTGTAATTCCGCGGAGGACACGACTGTCCACCCAAAGTGTGGAGAGACTCACGTTTGTGAAAATGAATCAGGCGTGGATTAGTCTGGATTTCAAACCACCAGTTCCTGACACAACTGACTAAATCCGCCATGAATCATGCCCCAAAAATGTGCCACTTTCAGGTCTCCTCACACTGCTGGTGTGTTCCATTTTTTGTCATAGGTTGCTGGAAGATTACGGGCCTCCCATAGCTGCTGCCAGGCCCCTAATCTGCCATGGGCCCCTGTACCGCCTCCTCATGCTGCTGCCAGGTCCACAGTGTCTCATGCCATGTGCCACTTTCAGGTCTCCTCACACTGCTGGTGTGTTCCATTTTTTGTCATAGGGTGCTGGCAGATTACGGGCCTCCTATAGCTGCTGCCAGGCACCTAATCTGCCATGGGCCCCTATACCGCCTCCTCATGCTGCTGCCAAGTCCAGAGTCTCTCATGGGTCCCTGTACGGCCTCCCATTGCTGCTGTCTCCATCGCCACACTCTGCCATGTGCCACTTTCAGGTCTCCTCACACTGCTGGTGTGTTACATTTTTTGTCATAGGGTGCTGGCAGATTACGGGCCTCCCATAGCTGCTGCCAGGCCCCTAATCTGCCATGGGCCCCTATACCGCCTCCTCATGCTGCTGCCAAGTCCAGAGTCTCTCATGGGTCCCTGTACGGCCTCCCATTGCTGCTGTCTCCATCGCCACACTCTGCCATGTGCCACTTTTAGGTCTCCTCACACTGCTGGTGTGTTACATTTTTTGTCATAGGGTGCTGGCAGATTACGGGCCTCCTATAGCTGCTGCCAGGCCCCTAATCTGCCATGTGCCCCTATACCGCCTCCTCATGCTGCTGCCAAGTCCAGAGTCTCTCATGGGTCCCTGTACGGCCTCCCATTGCTGCTGTCTCCATCGCCACACTCTGCCATGTGCCACTTTCAGGTCTCCTCACATTGCTGGTGTGTTCCATTTTTTGTCATAGGTTGCTGGAAGATTACGGGCCTCCCATAGCTGCTGCCAGGCCCCTAATCTGCCATGGGCCCCTGTACCGCCTCCTCATGCTGCTGCCAGGTCCACAGTGTCTCATGCCATGTGCCACTTTCAGGTCTCCTCACACTGCTGGTGTGTTCCATTTTTTGTCATAGGGTGCTGGCAGATTACGGGCCTCCTATAGCTGCTGCCAGGCCCCTAATCTGCCATGGGCCCCTATACCGCCTCCTCATGCTGCTGCCAAGTCCAGAGTCTCTCATGGGTCCCTGTACGGCCTCCCATTGCTGCTGTCTCCATCGCCACACTCTGCCATGTGCCACTTTCAGGTCTCCTCACACTGCTGGTGTGTTACATTTTTTGTCATAGGGTGCTGGCAGATTACGGGCCTCCCATAGCTGCTGCCAGGCCCCTAATCTGCCATGGGCCCCTATACCGCCTCCTCATGCTGCTGCCAAGTCCAGAGTCTCTCATGGGTCCCTGTACGGCCTCCCATTGCTGCTGTCTCCATCGCCACACTCTGCCATGTGCCACTTTTAGGTCTCCTCACACTGCTGGTGTGTTACATTTTTTGTCATAGGGTGCTGGCAGATTACGGGCCTCCCATAGCTGCTGCCAGGCCCCTAATCTGCCATGGGCCCCTATACCGCCTCCTCATGCTGCTGCCAGGTCCACAGTGTCTCATGCCATGTGCCACTTTCAGGTCTCCTCACACTGCTGGTGTGTTCCATTTTTTGTCATAGGGTGCTGGCAGATTACAGGCCTCCTATAGCTGCTGCCAGGCCCCTAATCTGCCATGGGCCCCTATACCGCCTCCTCATGCTGCTGCCAAGTCCAGAGTCTCTCATGGGTCCCTGTACGGCCTCCCATTGCTGCTGTCTCCATCGCCACACTCTGCCATGTGCCACTTTCAGGTCTCCTCACACTGCTGGTGTGTTCCATTTTTTGTCATAGGGTGCTGGCAGATTACGGTCCTCCCATAACTGCTGCCAGGCCCCTGATCTGCCATGGGCCCCTGTACCGCCTCCTCATGCTGCTGCCAGGTCCACAGTGTCTCATGCCATGTGCCACTTTCAGGTCTCCTCACACTGCTGGTATGTTCCATTTTTTGTCATAGGGTGCTGGCAGATTACGGGCCTCCTATAGCTGCTGCCAGGCCCGTAATCTGCCATGGGCCCCTATACCGCCTCCTCATGCTGCTGCCAAGTCCAGAGTCTCTCATGGGTCCCTGTACGGCCTCCCATTGCTGCTGTCTCCATCGCCACACTCTGCCATGTGCCACTTTCAGGTCTCCTCACACTGCTGGTGTGTTCCATTTTTTGTCATAGGGTGCTGGCAGATTACGGGCCTCCTATTGCTGCTGCCAGGCCCCTAATCTGCCATGGGCCCCTATACCGCCTCCTCATTCTGCTGCCAAGTCCAGAGTCTCTCATGGGTCCCAGTACGGCCTCCCATTGCTGCTGTCTCCATCGCCACACTCTGCCATGTTCCACTTTCAGGTCTCCTCACAGTGCTGGTGTGTTAAATTTTTTGTCATAGGGTGCTGGCAGATTACGGGCCTCCCATAGCTGCTGCCAGGCCCCTAATCTGCCATGGGCCCCTATACCGCCTCCTCATGCTGCTGCCAAGTCCAGAGTCTCTCATGGGTCCCTGTACGGCCTCCCATTGCTGCTGTCTCCATCGCCACACTCTGCCATGTGCCACTTTCAGGTCTCCTCACACTGCTGGTGTGTTCCATTTTTTGTCATAGGGTGCTGGCAGATTACGGGCCTCCCATAGCTGCTGCCAAGCCCGTAATCTGCCATGGGCCCCTGTACCGCCTCCTCATGCTGCTGCCAAGTCCAGAGTCTCTCATGGGTCCCTGTACGGCCTCCCATTGCTGCTGTCTCCATCGCCACACTCTGCCATGTGCCACTTTCAGGTCTCCTCACACTGCTGGTGTGTTCCATTTTTTGTCATAGGGTGCTGGCAGATTACGGGCCTCCCATAGCTGCTGCCAGGCCCCTAATCTGCCATGGGCCCCTGTACCGCCTCCTCATGCTGCTGCCAGGTCCACAGTGTCTCATGCCATGTGCCACTTTCAGGTCTCCTCACACTGCTGGTGTGTTACATTTTTTGTCATAGGGTGCTGGCAGATTACGGGCCTCCCATAGCTGCTGCCAGGCCCCTAATCTGCCATGGGCCCCTGTACCGCCTCCTCATGCTGCTGCCAGGTCCACAGTGTCTCATGCCATGTGCCACTTTCAGGTCTCCTCACACTGCTGGTGTGTTCCATTTTTTGTCATAGGGTGCTGGCAGATTACGGGCCTCCTATAGCTGCTGCCAGGCCCCTAATCTGCCATGGGCCCCTATACCGCCTCCTCATGCTGCTGCCAAGTCCAGAGTCTCTCATGGGCCCCTGTACGGCCTCCCATTGCTGCTTTCTCCATCGCCACACTCTGCCATGTGCCTCTTTCAGGTCTCCTCACACTGCTGGTGTGTTCCATTTTTTGTCATAGGGTGCTGGCAGATTACGGGTCTCCCATAGCTGCTGCCAGGCCCCTAATCTGCCATGGGCCCCTATACCGCCTCCTCATGCTGCTGCCAAGTCCAGAGTCTCTCATTTGTCCCTGTACAGCCTCCCATTGCTGCTGTCTCCATCGCCACACTCTGCCATGTGCCACTTTCAGGTCTCCTCACACTGCTGGTGTGTTCCATTTTTTGTCATAGGGTGCTGGCAGATTACGGGCCTCCCATAGCTGCTGCCAGGCCCCTAATCTGCCATGGGCCCCTGTACCGCCTCCTCATGCTGCTGCCAGGTCCACAGTGTCTCATGCCATGTGCCACTTTCAGGTCTCCTCACACTGCTGGTGTGTTACATTTTTTGTCATAGGGTGCTGGCAGATTACGGGCCTCCCATAGCTGCTGCCAGGCCCCTAATCTGCCATGGGCCCCTGTACCGCCTCCTCATGCTGCTGCCAGGTCCACAGTGTCTCATGCCATGTGCCACTTTCAGGTCTCCTCACACTGCTGGTGTGTTCCATTTTTTGTCATAGGGTGCTGGCAGATTACGGGGCCTCCCATAGCTGCTGCCAGGCCCCTAATCTGCCATGGGCCCCTATACCGACTCCTCATGCTGCTGCCAAGTCCAGAGTCTCTCATGGGTCCCTGTACGGCCTCCCATTGCTGCTGTCTCCATCGCCACACTCTGCAATGTGCCACTTTCAGGTCTCCTCACACTGCTTTTGTGTTACATTTTTTGTCATAGGGTGCTGGCAGATTACGGGCCTCCCATAGCTGCTGCCAGGCCCCTAATCTGCCATGGGCCCCTATACCGCCTCCTCATGCTGCTGCCAAGTCCAGAGTCTCTCATGGGTCCCTGTACGGCCTCCCATTGCTGCTGTCTCCATCGCCACACTCTGCCATGTGCCACTTTCAGGTCTCCTCACACTGCTGGTGTGTTCCATTTTTTGTCATAGGGTGCTGGCAGATTACGGGCCTCCCATAGCTGCTGCCAGGCCCCTAATCTGCCATGGGCCCCTATACCGCCTCCTCATGCTGCTGCCAAGTCCAGAGTCTCTCATTTGTCCCTGTACAGCCTCCCATTGCTGCTGTCTCCATCGCCACACTCTGCCATGTGCCACTTTCAGGTCTCCTCACACTGCTGGTGTGTTCCATTTTTTGTCATAGGGTGCTGGCAGATTACGGGCCTCCCATAGCTGCTGCCAGGCCCCTAATCTGCCATGGGCCCCTGTACCGCCTCCTCATGCTGCTGACAGGTCCACAGTGTCTCATGCCATGTGCCACTTTCAGGTCTCCTGACACTGCTGGTGTGTTACATTTTTTGTCATAGGGTGCTGGCAGATTACGGGCCTCCCATAGCTGTTGCCAGGCCCCTAATCTGCCATGGGCCCCTGTACCGCCTCCTCATGCTGCTGCCAGGTCCACAGTGTCTCATGCCATGTGCCACTTTCAGGTCTCCTCACACTGCTGGTGTGTTCCATTATTTGTCATAGGGTGCTGGCAGATTACGGGGCCTCCCATAGCTGCTGCCAGGCCCCTAATCTGCCATGGGCCCCTATACCGACTCCTCATGCTGCTGCCAAGTCCAGAGTCTCTCATGGGTCCCTGTACGGCCTCCCATTGCTGCTGTCTCCATCGCCACACTCTGCCATGTGCCACTTTCAGGTCTCCTCACACTGCTGGTGTGTTACATTTTTTGTCATAGGGTGCCGGCAGATTACGGGCCTCCCATAGCTGCTGCCAGGCCCCTAATCTGCCATGGGCCCCTGTACCACCTCCTCATGCTGCTGCCAGGTCCACAGTGTCTCATGCCATGTGCCACTTTCAGGTCTCCTCACACTGCTGGTGTGTTCCATTTTTTGTCATAGGGTGCTGGCAGATTACGGGCCTCCCATAGCTGCTGCCAGGCCCCTAATCTGCCATGGGCCCCTATACCGCCTCCTCATGCTGCTGCCAGGTCCACAGTGTCTCATGCCATGTGCCACTTTCAGGTCTCCTCACATTGCTGGTGTGTTCCATTTTTTGTCATAGGGTGCTGGCAGATTACGGGCCTCCCATTGCTGCTGCCAGGCCCGTAATCTGCCATGGGCCCCTGTACCGCCTCCTCATGCTGCTGCCAGGTCCAGAGTCTCTCATGGGTCCCTGTACGGCCTCCCATTGCTGCTGTCTTCATCGCCACTCTCTGCCATGTGCCAATTTCAGGTCTCCTCACACTGCTGGTGTGTTCCATTTTTTGTCATAGGGTGCTGGCAGATTACGGGCCTCCCATAGCTGCTGCCAGGCCCCTAATCTGCCATGGGCCCCTATACCGCCTCCTCATGCTGCTGCCAGGTCCACAGTGTCTCATGCCATGTGCCACTTTCAGGTCTCCTCACATTGCTGGTGTGTTCCATTTTTTGTCATAGGGTGCTGGCAGATTACGGGCCTCCCATTGCTGCTGCCAGGCCCGTAATCTGCCATGGGCCCCTGTACCGCCTCCTCATGCTGCTGCCAGGTCCAGAGTCTCTCATGGGTCCCTGTACGGCCTCCCATTGCTGCTGTCTTCATCGCCACACTCTGCCATGTGCCACTTTCAGGTCTCCTCACACACTGCTGGTGTGTTCCATTTTTTGTCATAGGGTGCTGGCAGATTACGGGCCTCCCATAGCTGCTGCCAGGCCCCTAATCTGCCATGGGCCCCTATACCGCCTCCTCATGCTGCTGCCAAGTCCAGAGTCTCTCATGGGTCCCTGTACAGCCTCCCATTGCTGCTGTCTCCATCGCCACACTCTGCCATGTGACACTTTCAGGTCTCCTCACACTGCTGGTGTGTTCCATTTTTTGTCATAGGGTGCTGGCAGATTACGGGCCTCCCATAGCTGCTGCCAGGCCCCTAATCTGCCATGGGCCCCTATACCGCCTCCTCATGCTGCTGCCAAGTCCAGAGTCTCTCATTTGTCCCTGTACAGCCTCCCATTGCTGCTGTCTCCATCGCCACACTCTGCCATGTGCCACTTTCAGGTCTCCTCACACTGCTGGTGTGTTACATTTTTTGTCATAGGGTGCCGGCAGATTACGGGCCTCCCATAGCTGCTGCCAGGCCCCTAATCTGCCATGGGCCCCTGTACCACCTCCTCATGCTGCTGCCAGGTCCACAGTGTCTCATGCCATGTGCCACTTTCAGGTCTCCTCACACTGCTGGTGTGTTCCATTTTTTGTCATAGGGTGCTGGCAGATTACGGGCCTCCCATAGCTGCTGCCAGGCCCCTAATCTGCCATGGGCCCCTATACCGCCTCCTCATGCTGCTGCCAGGTCCACAGTGTCTCATGCCATGTGCCACTTTCAGGTCTCCTCACATTGCTGGTGTGTTCCATTTTTTGTCATAAGGTGCTGGCAGATTACGGGCCTCCCATTGCTGCTGCCAGGCCCGTAATCTGCCATGGGCCCCTGTACCGCCTCCTCATGCTGCTGCCAGGTCCAGAGTCTCTCATGGGTCCCTGTACGGCCTCCCATTGCTGCTGTCTTCATCGCCACTCTCTGCCATGTGCCACTTTCAGGTCTCCTCACACACTGCTGGTGTGTTCCATTTTTTGTCATAGGGTGCTGGCAGATTACGGGCCTCCCATAGCTGCTGCCAGGCCCCTAATCTGCCATGGGCCCCTGTACCGCCTCCTCATGCTGCTGCCAGGTCCACAGTGTCTCATGCCATGTGCCACTTTCAGGTCTCCTCACACTGCTGGTGTGTTCCATTTTTTGTCATAGGGTGCTGGCAGATTACGGGCCTCCCATTGCTGCTGCCAGGCCCGTAATCTGCCATGGGCCCCTGTACCGCCTCCTCATGCTGCTGCCAGGTCCACAGTGTCTCATGCCATGTGCCACTTTCAGGTCTCCTCACACTGCTGGTGTGTTCCATTTTTTGTCATAGGGTGCTGGCAGATTACGAGCCTCCTATAGCTGCTGCCAGGCCCCTAATCTGCCATGGGCCCCTATACCGCCTCCTCATGCTGCTGCCAAGTCCAGAGTCTCTCATGGGTCCCTGTACGGCCTCCCATTGCTGCTGTCTCCATCGCCACACTCTGCCATGTGCCACTTTCAGGTCTCCTCACACTGCTGGTGTGTTACATTTTTTGTCATAGGGTGCTGGCAGATTACGGGCCTCCTATAGCTGCTGCCAGGCCCCTAATCTGCCATGGGCCCCTATACCGCCTCCTCATGCTGCTGCCAAGTCCAGAGTCTCTCATGGGTCCCTGTACGGCCTCCCATTGCTGCTGTCTCCATCGCCACACTCTGCCATGTGCCACTTTCAGGTCTCCTCACACTGCTGGTGTGTTACATTTTTGTCATAGGGTGCTGGCAGATTACGGGCCTCCCATAGCTGCTGCCAGGCCCCTAATCTGCCATGGGCCCTTATACCGCCTCCTCATGCTGCTGCCAAGTCCAGAGTCTCTCATGGGTCCCTGTACGGCCTCCCATTGCTGCTGTCTCCATCGCCACACTCTGCCATGTGCCACTTTCAGGTCTCCTCACACTGCTGGTGTGTTACATTTTTTGTCATAGGGTGCTGGAAGATTACGGGCCTCCCATAGCTGCTGCCAGGCCCCTAATCTGCCATGGGCCCCTGTACCGCCTCCTCATGCTGCTGCCAGGTCCACAGTGTTTCATGCCATGTGCCACTTTCAGGTCTCCTCACACTGCTGGTGTGTTACATTTTTTGTCATAGGGTGCTGGCAGATTACGGGCCTCCCATAGCTGCTGCCAGGCCCCTAATTTGCCATGGGCCCCTGTACCGCCTCCTCATGCTGCTGCCAAGTCCAGAGTCTCTCATGGGTCCCTGTACGGCCTCCCATTGCTGCTGTCTCCATCGCCACACTCTGCCATGTGCCACTTTCAGGTCTCCTCACACTGCTGGTGTGTTCCATTTTTTGTCATAGGGTGCTGGCAGATTACAGGCCTCCCATAGCTGCTGCCAGGCCCCTAATCTGCCATGGGCCCCTATACCGCCTCCTCATGCTGCTGCCAAGTCCAGAGTCTCTCATTTGTCCCTTTACAGCCTCCCATTGCTGCTGTCTCCATCGCCACACTCTGCCATGTGCCACTTTCAGGTCTCCTCACACTGCTGGTGTGTTCCATTTTTTGTCATAGGGTGCTGGCAGATTACGGGCCTCCCATAGCTGCTGCCAGGCCCCTAATCTGCCATGGGCCCCTGTACTGCCTCCTCATGCTGCTGCCAGGTCCACAGTGTCTCATGCCATGTGCCACTTTCAGGTCTCCTCACACTGCTGGTGTGTTACATTTTTTGTCATAGGGTGCTGGCAGATTACGGGCCTCCCATAGCTGCTGCCAGGCCCCTAATCTGCCATGGGCCCCTGTACCGCCTCCTCATGCTGCTGCCAGGTCCACAGTGTCTCATGCCATGTGCCACTTTCAGGTCTCCTCACACTGCTGGTGTGTTCCATTTTTTGTCATAGGGTGCTGGCAGATTACGGGGCCTCCCATAGCTGCTGCCAGGCCCCTAATCTGCCATGGGCCCCTATACCGCCTCCTCATGCTGCTGCCAAGTCCAGAGTCTCTCATGGGTCCCTGTACGGCCTCCCATTGCTGCTGTCTCCATCGCCACACTCTGCCATGTGCCACTTTCAGGTCTCCTCACACTGCTGGTGTGTTACATTTTTTTGTCATAGGGTGCTGGCAGATTACGGGCCTCCTATAGCTGCTGCCAGGCCCGTAATCTGCCATGGGCCCCTATACCGCCTCCTCATGCTGCTGCCAAGTCCAGAGTCTCTCATGGGTCCCAGTACGGCCTCCCATTGCTGCTGTCTCCATCGCCACACTCTGCCATGTTCCACTTTCAGGTCTCCTCACAGTGCTGGTGTGTTAAATTTTTTGTCATAGGGTGCTGGCAGATTACGGGCCTCCCATAGCTGCTGCCAGGCCCCTAATCTGCCATGGGCCCCTATACCGCCTCCTCATGCTGCTGCCAAGTCCAGAGTCTCTCATGGGTCCCTGTACGGCCTCCCATTGCTGCTGTCTCCATCGCCACACTCTGCCATGTGCCACTTTCAGGTCTCCTCACACTGCTGGTGTGTTCCATTTTTTGTCATAGGGTGCTGGCAGATTACGGGCCTCCCATAGCTGCTGCCAGGCCCCTAATCTGCCATGGGCCCCTATACCGCCTCCTCATGCTGCTGCCAAGTCCAGAGTCTCTCATTTGTCCCTGTACAGCCTCCCATTGCTGCTGTCTCCATCGCCACACTCTGCCATGTGCCACTTTCAGGTCTCCTCACACTGCTGGTGTGTTCCATTTTTTGTCATAGGGTGCTGGCAGATTACGGGCCTCCCATAGCTGCTGCCAGGCCCCTAATCTGCCATGGGCCCCTGTACCGCCTCCTCATGCTGCTGCCAGGTCCACAGTGTCTCATGCCATGTGCCACTTTCAGGTCTCCTCACACTGCTGGTGTGTTACATTTTTTGTCATAGGGTGCTGGCAGATTACGGGCCTCCCATAGCTGCTGCCAGGCCCCTAATCTGCCATGGGCCCCTGTACCGCCTCCTCATGCTGCTGCCAGGTCCACAGTGTCTCATGCCATGTGCCACTTTCAGGTCTCCTCACACTGCTGGTGTGTTCCATTTTTTGTCATAGGGTGCTGGCAGATTACGGGGCCTCCCATAGCTGCTGCCAGGCCCCTAATCTGCCATGGGCCCCTATACCGACTCCTCATGCTGCTGCCAAGTCCAGAGTCTCTCATGGGTCCCTGTACGGCCTCCCATTGCTGCTGTCTCCATCGCCACACTCTGCAATGTGCCACTTTCAGGTCTCCTCACACTGCTTTTGTGTTACATTTTTTGTCATAGGGTGCTGGCAGATTACGGGCCTCCCATAGCTGCTGCCAGGCCCCTAATCTGCCATGGGCCCCTTTACCACATCCTCATGCTGCTGCCAGGTCCACAGTGTCTTATGCCATGTGCCACTTTCAGGTCTCCTCACACTGCTGGTGTGTTACATTTTTTGTCATAGGGTGCTGGCAGATTACGGGCCTCCCATTGCTGCTGCCAGGCCCGTAATCTGCCATGGGCCCCTGTACCGCCTCCTCATGCTGCTGCCAGGTCCAGAGTCTCTCATGGGTCCCTGTACGGCCTCCCATTGCTGCTGTCTTCATCGCCACTCTCTGCCATGTGCCACTTTCAGGTCTCCTCACACACTGCTGGTGTGTTCCATTTTTTGTCATAGGGTACTGGCAGATTACGGGCCTCCCATAGCTGCTGCCAGGCCCCTAATCTGCCATGGGCCCCTGTACCGCCTCCTCATGCTGCTGCCAGGTCCACAGTGTCTCATGCCATGTGCCACTTTCAGGTCTCCTCACACTGCTGGTGTGTTCCATTTTTTGTCATAGGGTGCTGGCAGATTACGGGGCCTCCCATAGCTGCTGCCAGGCCCCTAATCTGCCATGGGCCCCTATACCGACTCCTCATGCTGCTGCCAAGTCCAGAGTCTCTCATGGGTCCCTGTACGGCCTCCCATAGCTGCTGTCTCCATCGCCACACTCTGCAATGTGCCACTTTCAGGTCTCCTCACACTGCTTTTGTGTTACATTTTTTGTCATAGGGTGCTGGCAGATTACGGGCCTCCCATAGCTGCTGCCAGGCCCCTAATCTGCCATGGGCCCCTTTACCACCTCCTCATGCTGCTGCCAGGTCCACAGTGTCTCATGCCATGTGCCACTTTCAGGTCTCCTCACACTGCTGGTGTGTTACATTTTTTGTCATAGGGTGCTGGCAGATTACGGGCCTCCCATTGCTGCTGCCAGGCCCGTAATCTGCCATGGGCCCCTGTACCGCCTCCTCATGCTGCTGCCAGGTCCAGAGTCTCTCATGGGTCCCTGTACGGCCTCCCATTGCTGCTGTCTTCATCGCCACTCTCTGCCATGTGCCACTTTCAGGTCTCCTCACACACTGCTGGTGTGTTCCATTTTTTGTCATAGGGTGCTGGCAGATTACGGGCCTCCCATAGCTGCTGCCAGGCCCCTAATCTGCCATGGGCCCCTGTACCGCCTCCTCATGCTGCTGCCAGGTCCACAGTGTCTCATGCCATGTGCCACTTTCAGGTCTCCTCACACTGCTGGTGTGTTACATTTTTTGTCATAGGGTGCTGGCAGATTACGGGCCTCCCATTGCTGCTGCCAGGCCCGTAATCTGCCATGGGCCCCTGTACCGCCTCCTCATGCTGCTGCCAGGTCCACAGTGTCTCATGCCATGTGCCACTTTCAGGTCTCCTCACACTGCTGGTGTGTTCCATTTTTTGTCATAGGGTGCTGGCAGATTACGAGCCTCCTATAGCTGCTGCCAGGCCCCTAATCTGCCATGGGCCCCTATACCGCCTCCTCATGCTGCTGCCAAGTCCAGAGTCTCTCATGAGTCCCTGTACGGCCTCCCATTGCTGCTGTCTCCATCGCCACACTCTGCCATGTGCCACTTTCAGGTCTCCTCACACTGCTGGTGTGTTACATTTTTTGTCATAGGGTGCTGGCAGATTACGGGCCTCCTATAGCTGCTGCCAGGCCCCTAATCTGCCATGGGCCCCTATACCGCCTCCTCATGCTGCTGCCAAGTCCAGAGTCTCTCATGGGTCCCTGTACGGCCTCCCATTGCTGCTGTCTCCATCGCCACACTCTGCCATGTGCCACTTTCAGGTCTCCTCACACTGCTGGTGTGTTACATTTTTGTCATAGGGTGCTGGCAGATTACGGGCCTCCCATAGCTGCTGCCAGGCCCCTAATCTGCCATGGGCCCTTATACCGCCTCCTCATGCTGCTGCCAAGTCCAGAGTCTCTCATGGGTCCCTGTACGGCCTCCCATTGCTGCTGTCTCCATCGCCACACTCTGCCATGTGCCACTTTCAGGTCTCCTCACACTGCTGGTGTGTTACATTTTTTGTCATAGGGTGCTGGAAGATTACGGGCCTCCCATAGCTGCTGCCAGGCCCCTAATCTGCCATGGGCCCCTGTACCGCCTCCTCATGCTGCTGCCAGGTCCACAGTGTTTCATGCCATGTGCCACTTTCAGGTCTCCTCACACTGCTGGTGTGTTACATTTTTTGTCATAGGGTGCTGGCAGATTACGGGCCTCCCATAGCTGCTGCCAGGCCCCGAATTTGCCATGGGCCCCTGTACCGCCTCCTCATGCTGCTGCCAAGTCCAGAGTCTCTCATGGGTCCCTGTACGGCCTCCCATTGCTGCTGTCTCCATCGCCACACTCTGCCATGTGCCACTTTCAGGTCTCCTCACACTGCTGGTGTGTTCCATTTTTTGTCATAGGGTGCTGGCAGATTACAGGCCTCCCATAGCTGCTGCCAGGCCCCTAATCTGCCATGGGCCCCTATACCGCCTCCTCATGCTGCTGCCAAGTCCAGAGTCTCTCATTTGTCCCTTTACAGCCTCCCATTGCTGCTGTCTCCATCGCCACACTCTGCCATGTGCCACTTTCAGGTCTCCTCACACTGCTGGTGTGTTCCATTTTTTGTCATAGGGTGCTGGCAGATTACGGGCCTCCCATAGCTGCTGCCAGGCCCCTAATCTGCCATGGGCCCCTGTACTGCCTCCTCATGCTGCTGCCAGGTCCACAGTGTCTCATGCCATGTGCCACTTTCAGGTCTCCTCACACTGCTGGTGTGTTCCATTTTTTGTCATAGGGTGCTGGCAGATTACGGGCCTCCCATAGCTGCTGCCAGGCCCCTAATCTGCCATGGGCCCCTGTACCGCCTCCTCATGCTGCTGCCAGGTCCACAGTGTCTCATGCCATGTGCCACTTTCAGGTCTCCTCACACTGCTGGTGTGTTCCATTTTTTGTCATAGGGTGCTGGCAGATTACGGGGCCTCCCATAGCTGCTGCCAGGCCCCTAATCTGCCATGGGCCCCTATACCGCCTCCTCATGCTGCTGCCAAGTCCAGAGTCTCTCATGGGCCCCTGTACGGCCTCCCATTGCTGCTGTCTCCATCGCCACACTCTGCCATGTGCCACTTTCAGGTCTCCTCACACTGCTGGTGTGTTCCATTTTTTTGTCATAGGGTGCTGGCAGATTACGGGCCTCCTATAGCTGCTGCCAGGCCCGTAATCTGCCATGGGCCCCTATACCGCCTCCTCATGCTGCTGCCAAGTCCAGAGTCTCTCATGGGTCACTGTACGGCCTCCCATTGCTGCTGTCTCCATCGCCACACTCTGCCATGTGCCACTTTCAGGTCTCCTCACACTGCTGGTGTGTTCCATTTTTTGTCATAGGGTGCTGGCAGATTACGGGCCTCCCATAGCTGCTGCCAGGCCCCTAATCTGCCATGGGCCCCTATACCGCCTCCTCATGCTGCTGCCAAGTCCAGAGTCTCTCATTTGTCCCTGTACAGCCTCCCATTGCTGCTGTCTCCATCGCCACACTCTGCCATGTGCCACTTTCAGGTCTCCTCACACTGCTGGTGTGTTCCATTTTTTGTCATAGGGTGCTGGCAGATTACGGGCCTCCCATAGCTGCTGCCAGGCCCCTAATCTGCCATGGGCCCCTGTACCGCCTCCTCATGCTGCTGCCAGGTCCACAGTGTCTCATGCCATGTGCCACTTTCAGGTCTCCTCACACTGCTGGTGTGTTACATTTTTTGTCATAGGGTGCTGGCAGATTACGGGCCTCCCATAGCTGCTGCCAGGCCCCTAATCTGCCATGGGCCCCTGTACCGCCTCCTCATGCTGCTGCCAGGTCCACAGTGTCTCATGCCATGTGCCACTTTCAGGTCTCCTCACACTGCTGGTGTGTTCCATTTTTTGTCATAGGGTGCTGGCAGATTACGGGGCCTCCCATAGCTGCTGCCAGGCCCCTAATCTGCCATGGGCCCCTATACCGACTCCTCATGCTGCTGCCAAGTCCAGAGTCTCTCATGGGTCCCTGTACGGCCTCCCATTGCTGCTGTCTCCATCGCCACACTCTGCAATGTGCCACTTTCAGGTCTCCTCACACTGCTTTTGTGTTACATTTTTTGTCATAGGGTGCTGGCAGATTACGGGCCTCCCATAGCTGCTGCCAGGCCCCTAATCTGCCATGGGCCCCTTTACCACCTCCTCATGCTGCTGCCAGGTCCACAGTGTCTCATGCCATGTGCCACTTTCAGGTCTCCTCACACTGCTGGTGTGTTACATTTTTTGTCATAGGGTGCTGGCAGATTACGGGCCTCCCATAGCTGCTGCCAGGCCCCTAATCTGCCATGGGCCCCTGTACCGCCTCCTCATGCTGCTGCCAGGTCCACAGTGTCTCATGCCATGTGCCACTTTCAGGTCTCCTCACACTGCTGGTGTGTTACATTTTTTGTCATAGGGTGCTGGCAGATTACGGGCCTCCCATAGCTGCTGCCAGGCCCCTAATCTGCCATGGGCCCCTGTACCGCCTCCTCATGCTGCTGCCAGGTCCACAGTGTCTCATGCCATGTGCCACTTTCAGGTCTCCTCACACTGCTGGTGTGTTCCATTTTTTGTCATAGGGTGCTGGCAGATTACGGGCCTCCTATTGCTGCTGCCAGGCCCCTAATCTGCCATGGGCCCCTATACCGCCTCCTCATGCTGCTGCCAATTCCAGAGTCTCTCATGGGTCCCTGTACGGCCTCCCATTGCTGCTGTCTCCATCGCCACACTCTGCCATGTGCCTCTTTCAGGTCTCCTCACACTGCTGGTGTGTTCCATTTTTTTGTCATAGGGTGCTGGCAGATTACGGGCCTCCTATAGCTGCTGCCAGGCCCGTAATCTGCCATGGGCCCCTATACCGCCTCCTCATGCTGCTGCCAAGTCCAGAGTCTCTCATGGGTCCCTGTACGGCCTCCCATTGCTGCTGTCTCCATCGCCACACTCTGCCATGTGCCACTTTCAGGTCTCCTCACACTGCTGGTGTGTTCCATTTTTTGTCATAGGGTGCTGGCAGATTACGGGCCTCCTATTGCTGCTGCCAGGCCCCTAATCTGCCATGGGCCCCTATACCGCCTCCTCATGCTGCTGCCAAGTCCAGAGTCTCTCATGGGTCCCAGTACGGCCTCCCATTGCTGCTGTCTCCATCGCCACACTCTGCCATGTTCCACTTTCAGGTCTCCTCACAGTGCTGGTGTGTTAAATTTTTTGTCATAGGGTGCTGGCAGATTACGGGCCTCCCATAGCTGCTGCCAGGCCCCTAATCTGCCATGGGCCCCTATACCGCCTCCTCATGCTGCTGCCAAGTCCAGAGTCTCTCATGGGTCCCTGTACGGCCTCCCATTGCTGCTGTCTCCATCGCCACACTCTGCCATGTGCCACTTTCAGGTCTCCTCACACTGCTGGTGTGTTCCATTTTTTGTCATAGGGTGCTGGCAGATTACGGGCCTCCCATAGCTGCTGCCAGGCCCCTAATCTGCCATGGGCCCCTGTACCGCCTCCTCATGCTGCTGCCAAGTCCAGAGTCTCTCATGGGTCCCTGTACGGCCTCCCATTGCTGCTGTCTCCATCGCCACACTCTGCCATGTGCCACTTTCAGGTCTCCTCACACTGCTGGTGTGTTCCATTTTTTGTCATAGGGTGCTGGCAGATTACGGGCCTCCTATTGCTGCTGCCAGGCCCCTAATCTGCCATGGGCCCCTATACCGCCTCCTCATGCTGCTGCCAAGTCCAGAGTCTCTCATGGGTCCCAGTACGGCCTCCCATTGCTGCTGTCTCCATCGCCACACTCTGCCATGTTCCACTTTCAGGTCTCCTCACAGTGCTGGTGTGTTAAATTTTTTGTCATAGGGTGCTGGCAGATTACGGGCCTCCCATAGCTGCTGCCAGGCCCCTAATCTGCCATGGGCCCCTATACCGCCTCCTCATGCTGCTGCCAAGTCCAGAGTCTCTCATGGGTCCCTGTACGGCCTCCCATTGCTGCTGTCTCCATCGCCACACTCTGCCATGTGCCACTTTCAGGTCTCCGCACACTGCTGGTGTGTTCCATTTTTTGTCATAGGGTGCTGGCAGATTACGGGCCTCCCATAGCTGCTGCCAGGCCCCTAATCTGCCATGGGCCCCTGTACCGCCTCCTCATGCTGCTGCCAGGTCCACAGTGTCTCATGCCATGTGCCACTTTCAGGTCTCCTCACACTGCTGGTGTGTTACATTTTTTGTCATAGGGTGCTGGCAGATTACGGGCCTCCCATAGCTGCTGCCAGGCCCCTAATCTGCCATGGGCCCCTGTACCGCCTCCTCATGCTGCTGCCAGGTCCACAGTGTCTCATGCCATGTGCCACTTTCAGGTCTCCTCACACTGCTGGTGTGTTCCATTTTTTGTCATAGGGTGCTGGCAGATTACGGGCCTCCTATAGCTGCTGCCAGGCCCCTAATCTGCCATGGGCCCCTATACCGCCTCCTCATGCTGCTGCCAAGTCCAGAGTCTCTCATGGGCCCCTGTACGGCCTCCCATTGCTGCTTTCTCCATCGCCACACTCTGCCATGTGCCTCTTTCAGGTCTCCTCACACTGCTGGTGTGTTACATTTTTTGTCATAGGGTGCTGGCAGATTACGGGCCTCCCATAGCTGCTGCCAGGCCCCTAATCTGCCATGGGCCCCTATACCGCCTCCTCATGCTGCTGCCAAGTCCAGAGTCTCTCATGGGTCCCTGTACGGCCTCCCATTGCTGCTGTCTCCATCGCCACACTCTGCCATGTGACACTTTCAGGTCTCCTCACACTGCTGGTGTGTTCCATTTTTTGTCATAGGGTGCTGGCAGATTACGGGCCTCCCATAGCTGCTGCCAGGCCCCTAATCTGCCATGGGCCCCTATACCGCCTCCTCATGCTGCTGCCAAGTCCAGAGTCTCTCATTTGTCCCTGTACAGCCTCCCATTGCTGCTGTCTCCATCGCCACACTCTGCCATGTGCCACTTTCAGGTCTCCTCACACTGCTGGTGTGTTCCATTTTTTGTCATAGGGTGCTGGAAGATTACGGGCCTCCCATAGCTGCTGCCAGGCCCCTAATCTGCCATGGGCCCCTGTACCGCCTCCTCATGCTGCTGACAGGTCCACAGTGTCTCATGCCATGTGCCACTTTCAGGTCTCCTCACACTGCTGGTGTGTTCCATTTTTTGTCATAGGGTGCTGGCAGATTACGGGCCTCCCATAGCTGCTGCCAGGCCCCTAATCTGCCATGGGCCCCTGTACCGCCTCCTCATGCTGCTGCCAGGTCCACAGTGTCTCATGCCATGTGCCACTTTCAGGTCTCCTCACACTGCTGGTGTGTTCCATTTTTTGTCATAGGGTGCTGGCAGATTACGGGGCCTCCCATAGCTGCTGCCAGGCCCCTAATCTGCCATGGGCCCCTATACCGACTCCTCATGCTGCTGTCAAGTCCAAAGTCTCTCATGGGTCCCTGTACGGCCTCCCATTGCTGCTGTCTCCATCGCCACACTCTGCCATGTGCCACTTTCAGGTCTCCTGACACTGCTGGTGTGTTACATTTTTTGTCATAGGGTGCTGGCAGATTACGGGCCTCCCATAGCTGCTGCCAGGCCCCTAATCTGCCATGGGCCCCTGTACCGCCTCCTCATGCTGCTGGCAGGTCCACAGTGTCTCATGCCATGTGCCACTTTCAGGTCTCCTCACACTGCTGGTGTGTTCCATTTTTTGTCATAGGGTGCTGGCAGATTACGGGCCTCCCATAGCTGCTGCCAGGCCCCTAATCTGCCATGGGCCCCTGTACCGCCTCCTCATGCTGCTGCCAGGTCCACAGTGTCTCATGCCATGTGCCACTTTCAGGTCTCCTCACACTGCTGGTGTGTTCCATTTTTTGTCATAGGGTGCTGGCAGATTACGGGCCTCCTATAGCTGCTGCCAGGCCCCTAATCTGCCATGGGCCCCTATACCGCCTCCTCATGCTGCTGCCAAGTCCAGAGTCTCTCATGGGTCCCTGTACGGCCTCCCATTGCTGCTGTCTCCATCGCCACACTCTGCCATGTGCCTCTTTCAGGTCTCCTCACACTGCTGGTGTGTTACATTTTTTGTCATAGGGTGCTGGCAGATTACGGGCCTCCCATAGCTGCTGCCAGGCCCCTAATCTGCCATGGGCCCCTATACCGCCTCCTCATGCTGCTGCCAAGTCCAGAGTCTCTCATGGGTCCCTGTACGGCCTCCCATTGCTGCTGTCTCCATCGCCACACTCTGCCATGTGACACTTTCAGGTCTCCTCACACTGCTGGTGTGTTCCATTTTTTGTCATAGGGTGCTGGCAGATTACGGGCCTCCCATAGCTGCTGCCAGGCCCCTAATCTGCCATGGGCCCCTATACCGCCTCCTCATGCTGCTGCCAAGTCCAGAGTCTCTCATTTGTCCCTGTACAGCCTCCCATTGCTGCTGTCTCCATCGCCACACTCTGCCATGTGCCACTTTCAGGTCTCCTCACACTGCTGGTGTGTTCCATTTTTTGTCATAGGGTGCTGGCAGATTACGGGCCTCCCATAGCTGCTGCCAGGCCCCTAATCTGCCATGGGCCCCTGTACCGCCTCCTCATGCTGCTGACAGGTCCACAGTGTCTCATGCCATGTGCCACTTTCAGGTCTCCTCACACTGCTGGTGTGTTACATTTTTTGTCATAGGGTGCTGGCAGATTACGGGCCTCCCATAGCTGCTGCCAGGCCCCTAATCTGCCATGGGCCCCTGTACCGCCTCCTCATGCTGCTGCCAGGTCCACAGTGTCTCATGCCATGTGCCACTTTCAGGTCTCCTCACACTGCTGGTGTGTTCCATTTTTTGTCATAGGGTGCTGGCAGATTACGGGGCCTCCCATAGCTGCTGCCAGGCCCCTAATCTGTCATGGGCCCCTATACCGACTCCTCATGCTGCTGCCAAGTCCAGAGTCTCTCATGGGTCCCTGTACGGCCTCCCATTGCTGCTGTCTCCATCGCCACACTCTGCCATGTGCCACTTTCAGGTCTCCTCACACTGCTGGTGTGTTCCATTTTTTGTCATAGGGTGCTGGCAGATTACGGGCCTCCCATAGCTGCTGCCAGGCCCCTAATCTGCCATGGGCCCCTGTACTGCCTCCTCATGCTGCTGCCAGGTCCACAGTGTCTCATGCCATGTGCCACTTTCAGGTCTCCTCACATTGCTGGTGTGTTCCATTTTTTGTCATAGGGTGCTGGCAGATTACGGGCCTCCCATTGCTGCTGCCAGGCCCGTAATCTGCCATGGGCCCCTATACCGCCTCCTCATGCTGCTGCCAAGTCCAGAGTCTCTCATGGGTCCCTGTACGGCCTCCCATTGCTGCTTTCTCCATCGCCACACTCTGCCATGTGCCTCTTTCAGGTCTCCTCACACTGCTGGTGTGTTACATTTTTTGTCATAGGGTGCTGGCAGATTACGGGCCTCCCATAGCTGCTGCCAGGCCCCTAATCTGCCATGGGCCCCTATACCGCCTCCTCATGCTGCTGCCAAGTCCAGAGTCTCTCATGGGTCCCTGTACGGCCTCCCATTGCTGCTGTCTCCATCGCCACACTCTGCCATGTGACACTTTCAGGTCTCCTCACACTGCTGGTGTGTTCCATTTTTTGTCATAGGGTGCTGGAAGATTACGGGCCTCCCATAGCTGCTGCCAGGCCCCTAATCTGCCATGGGCCCCTGTACCGCCTCCTCATGCTGCTGACAGGTCCACAGTGTCTCATGCCATGTGCCACTTTCAGGTCTCCTCACACTGCTGGTGTGTTACATTTTTTGTCATAGGGTGCTGGCAGATTACGGGCCTCCCATTGCTGCTGCCAGGCCCGTAATCTGCCATGGGCCCCTGTACCGCCTCCTCATGCTGCTGCCAGGTCCAGAGTCTCTCATGGGTCCCTGTACGGCCTCCCATTGCTGCTGTCTTCATCGCCACACTCTGCCATGTGCCACTTTCAGGTCTCCTCACACACTGCTGGTGTGTTCCATTTTTTGTCATAGGGTGCTGGCAGATTACGGGCCTCCCATAGCTGCTGCCAGGCCCCTAATCTGCCATGGGCCCCTGTACCGCCTCCTCATGCTGCTGGCAGGTCCACAGTGTCTCATGCCATGTGCCACTTTCAGGTCTCCTCACACTGCTGGTGTGTTACATTTTTTGTCATAGGGTGCTGGCAGATTACGGGCCTCCCATTGCTGCTGCCAGGCCCGTAATCTGCCATGGGCCCCTGTACCGCCTCCTCATGCTGCTGCCAGGTCCACAGTGTCTCATGGGTCCCTGTACGGCCTCCCATTGCTGCTGTCTCCATCGCGACACTCTGCCATGTGCCACTTTCAGGTCTCCTCACACACTGCTGGTGTGTTCCGTTTGTTGTCATAGGGTGCTGGCAGATTACGGGCCTCTCATAGCTGCTGCCAGGCCCCTAATCTGCCATGGGCCCCTGTACCGCCTCCTCATGCTGCTGCCAGGTCCACAGTGTCTCATGCCATGTGCCACTTTTAGGTCTCCTCACACTGCTGGTGTGTTCCATTTTTTGTCATAGGGTGCTGGCAGATTATGGGCCTCCCATAGCTGCTGCCAGGCCCCTAATCTGCCATGGGCCCCTGTACCGCCTCCTCATGCTGCTGCCAGGTCCACAGTGTCTCATGCCATGTGCCACTTTCAGGTCTCCTCACACTGCTGGTGTGTTCCATTTTTTGTCATAGGATGCTGGCAGATTACGGGCCTCCCATTGCTGCTGCCAGGCCCCAAATCTGCCATGGGCCCCTATACCGCCTCCTCATGCTGCTGCCAGGTCCAGAGTCTCTCATGGGTCCCTGTATGGCTTCCCATTGCTGCTGTGTACATCGCCACACTCTGCCATGTGCCACTTTCAGATCTCCTCACACTGCTGGTGTGTTACATTTTTTGTCATAGGGTGCTGGCAGATTACGGGCCTCCCATTGCTGCTGCCAGGCCCGTAATCTGCCATGGGCCCCCGTACCGACTCCTCATGCTGTGACGTTGCAACAAGGTGGAATTCAACCCTACATATGTTAGACCGCCTTTACGAACAGCGAAAGGCCATCACAGATTTCCTGATGTTACAAGCGGATAAAGGTACTCCCTGTGTAACTTAGATGTCAACCATTGGCAGCTCATGCGTGACACCTGCGCTTGCTCAGGCCCTTTGAGGAGGCCACGCTATTCGTGAGTCGGCAGGACTATGGGATGAACGACGTCATTCCTCTTTTGCACGTCCTGGAACAAATGCTGTTAACAATGGCTGGTCAGGGTGCGGTAGACGTGGCGCACAGATCTCAACGCCACATGACCCCTGTGGGGGCAGGACAGGAAGAAGAGGAGGAGGTAGAGGAGGACATTGGTGCTCAGGAATTATTGAGTGAAATGGGTGGTTTTTCCACTCAGCGGACAGGAGTGGAGGAGCAGGAGCATCTGGTAGAGGAGGAGGAGACAGAGGATCCAGACGCACCGTGGCAGTATGCTGTGGAGATGGAGGCAGGGAGTCCCTCGCATTCCTTGGCACAAATGGCCCATAGCATGCTCGCTTGCTTGCGTAGCGACAGCCGAATAATAACCATCAGACAGAGGGATGACTTTTGGCTGTCCACCTTGTTGGACCCTCGCTACCGTTCAAAAATGGTGGCCTTTTTCACACCTGCTGAGAGGGAGGCCAAAATAACGTACTATAAAAACCACCTATGTACTCAGCTGGTCTCTGCCTTTCTGCGCCAACGTCCATCCTCAGACACTGTGGGCCCTGTGCGCTCGCGTTCCGCTGCCATGGCAGCAGGGGAGGGGTGGGGTGGTAGGAGCAGTGGCAGCTCCACCAGCAGCAGCTGCCTCAGTCTGCAGTCGATGATGAGTAGCTTTCTTTACCAGCGCAGCGAGGAAACTACTAACCAGCTGCAGCAGCAGCAGCATCAGGTGGACCTGGAGCAGGCTTAGGCCTACTTGGACAGCACCCTGCCAACCGAGGTAGACAATCCCCTTGACTACTGGGCAACGAAACTTGACCTTTGGCCCCAACTAGCTGAATTTGCCCTTGAAAGGCTGTCATGCCCGGCCAGTAGCGTGGCATTGGAGCGCGTGTTTAGTGCGGCAGGAGGTATTTTAACTCCGCGGAGGACACGACTGTCCACCCAAAGTGTGGAGAGACTCACGTTTGTGAAAATGAATCAGGCGTGGATTAGTCTGGATTTCAAACCACCAGTTCCTGACACAACTGACTAAATCCGCCATGAATCATGCCCCAAACATGTGCCACTTTCAGGTCTCCTCACACTGCTGGTGTGTTCCATTTTTTGTCATAGGGTGCTGGCAGATTACGGGCCTCCCATTGCTGCTGCCAGGCCCGTAATCTGCCATGGGCCCCTGTACCGCCTCCTCATGCTGCTGCCAGGTCCAGAGTGTGTCATGGGTCCCTGTACGGCCTCCCATTGCTGCTGTCTCCATCGCCACACTCTGCCATGTGCCACTTTCAGGTCTCCTCACACACTGCTGGTGTGTTCCATTTTTTGTCATAGGGTGCTGGCAGATTACGGGCCTCCCATAGCTGCTGCCAGGCCCCTAATCTGCCATGGGCCCCTGTACCGCCCCCTCATGCTGCTGCCAGGTCCACAGTGTCTCATGCCATGTGCCACTTTCAGGTCTCCTCACACTGCTGGTGTGTTCCATTTTTTGTCATAGGGTGCTGGCAGATTACGGGCCTCCCATAGCTGCTGTAAGGCCCCTAATCTGCCATGGGCCCCTGTACCGCCTCCTCATGCTGCTGCCAGGTCCACAGTGTCTCATGCCATGTGCCACTTTCAGGTCTCCTCACACTGCTGGTGTGTTCCATTTTTTGTCAAAGGGTGCTGGCAGATTACGGGCCTCCCATTGCTGCTGCCAGGCCCGTAATCTGCCATGGGCCCCTGTACCGCCTCCTCATGCTGCTGCCAGGTCCACAGTGTCTCATGGGTCCCTGTACGGCCTCCCATTGCTGCTGTCTCCATCACGACACTCTGCCATGTGCCACTTTCAGGTCTCCTCACACACTGCTGGTGTGTTACATTTTTTGTCATAGGGTGCTGGCAGATTACGGGCCTCCCATTGCTGCTGCCAGGCCCGTAATCTGCCATGGGCCCCTGTACCGCCTCCTCATGCTGCTGCCAGGTCCAGAGTCTCTCATGGGTCCCTGTACGGCCTCCCATTGCTGCTGTCTTCATCGCCACACTCTGCCATGTGCCACTTTCAGGTCTCCTCACACACTGCTGGTGTGTTCCATTTTTTGTCATAGGGTGCTGGCAGATTACGGGCCTCCCATAGCTGCTGCCAGGCCCCTAATCTGCCATGGGCCCCTGTACCGCCTCCTCATGCTGCTGGCAGGTCCACAGTGTCTCATGCCATGTGCCACTTTCAGGTCTCCTCACACTGCTGGTGTGTTACATTTTTTGTCATAGGGTGCTGGCAGATTACGGGCCTCCCATTGCTGCTGCCAGGCCCGTAATCTGCCATGGGCCCCTGTACCGCCTCCTCATGCTGCTGCCAGGTCCACAGTGTCTCATGGGTCCCTGTACGGCCTCCCATTGCTGCTGTCTCCATCGCGACACTCTGCCATGTGCCACTTTCAGGTCTCCTCACACACTGCTGGTGTGTTCCGTTTGTTGTCATAGGGTGCTGGCAGATTACGGGCCTCTCATAGCTGCTGCCAGGCCCCTAATCTGCCATGGGCCCCTGTACCGCCTCCTCATGCTGCTGCCAGGTCCACAGTGTCTCATGCCATGTGCCACTTTTAGGTCTCCTCACACTGCTGGTGTGTTCCATTTTTTGTCATAGGGTGCTGGCAGATTATGGGCCTCCCATAGCTGCTGCCAGGCCCCTAATCTGCCATGGGCCCCTGTACCGCCTCCTCATGCTGCTGCCAGGTCCACAGTGTCTCATGCCATGTGCCACTTTCAGGTCTCCTCACACTGCTGGTGTGTTCCATTTTTTGTCATAGGATGCTGGCAGATTACGGGCCTCCCATTGCTGCTGCCAGGCCCCAAATCTGCCATGGGCCCCTATACCGCCTCCTCATGCTGCTGCCAGGTCCAGAGTCTCTCATGGGTCCCTGTATGGCTTCCCATTGCTGCTGTGTACATCGCCACACTCTGCCATGTGCCACTTTCAGATCTCCTCACACTGCTGGTGTGTTACATTTTTTGTCATAGGGTGCTGGCAGATTACGGGCCTCCCATTGCTGCTGCCAGGCCCGTAATCTGCCATGGGCCCCCGTACCGACTCCTCATGCTGTGACGTTGCAACAAGGTGGAATTCAACCCTACATATGTTAGACCGCCTTTACGAACAGCGAAAGGCCATCACAGATTTCCTGATGTTACAAGCGGATAAAGGTACTCCCTGTGTAACTTAGATGTCAACCATTGGCAGCTCATGCGTGACACCTGCGCTTGCTCAGGCCCTTTGAGGAGGCCACGCTATTCGTGAGTCGGCAGGACTATGGGATGAACGACGTCATTCCTCTTTTGCACGTCCTGGAACAAATGCTGTTAACAATGGCTGGTCAGGGTGCGGTAGACGTGGCGCACAGATCTCAACGCCACATGACCCCTGTGGGGGCAGGACAGGAAGAAGAGGAGGAGGTAGAGGAGGACATTGGTGCTCAGGAATTATTGAGTGAAATGGGTGGTTTTTCCACTCAGCGGACAGGAGTGGAGGAGCAGGAGCATCTGGTAGAGGAGGAGGAGACAGAGGATCCAGACGCACCGTGGCAGTATGCTGTGGAGATGGAGGCAGGGAGTCCCTCGCATTCCTTGGCACAAATGGCCCATAGCATGCTCGCTTGCTTGCGTAGCGACAGCCGAATAATAACCATCAGACAGAGGGATGACTTTTGGCTGTCCACCTTGTTGGACCCTCGCTACCGTTCAAAAATGGTGGCCTTTTTCACACCTGCTGAGAGGGAGGCCAAAATAACGTACTATAAAAACCACCTATGTACTCAGCTGGTCTCTGCCTTTCTGCGCCAACGTCCATCCTCAGACACTGTGGGCCCTGTGCGCTCGCGTTCCGCTGCCATGGCAGCAGGGGAGGGGTGGGGTGGTAGGAGCAGTGGCAGCTCCACCAGCAGCAGCTGCCTCAGTCTGCAGTCGATGATGAGTAGCTTTCTTTACCAGCGCAGCGAGGAAACTACTAACCAGCTGCAGCAGCAGCAGCATCAGGTGGACCTGGAGCAGGCTTAGGCCTACTTGGACAGCACCCTGCCAACCGAGGTAGACAATCCCCTTGACTACTGGGCAACGAAACTTGACCTTTGGCCCCAACTAGCTGAATTTGCCCTTGAAAGGCTGTCATGCCCGGCCAGTAGCGTGGCATTGGAGCGCGTGTTTAGTGCGGCAGGAGGTATTTTAACTCCGCGGAGGACACGACTGTCCACCCAAAGTGTGGAGAGACTCACGTTTGTGAAAATGAATCAGGCGTGGATTAGTCTGGATTTCAAACCACCAGTTCCTGACACAACTGACTAAATCCGCCATGAATCATGCCCCAAACATGTGCCACTTTCAGGTCTCCTCACACTGCTGGTGTGTTCCATTTTTTGTCATAGGGTGCTGGCAGATTACGGGCCTCCCATTGCTGCTGCCAGGCCCGTAATCTGCCATGGGCCCCTGTACCGCCTCCTCATGCTGCTGCCAGGTCCAGAGTGTGTCATGGGTCCCTGTACGGCCTCCCATTGCTGCTGTCTCCATCGCCACACTCTGCCATGTGCCACTTTCAGGTCTCCTCACACACTGCTGGTGTGTTCCATTTTTTGTCATAGGGTGCTGGCAGATTACGGGCCTCCCATAGCTGCTGCCAGGCCCCTAATCTGCCATGGGCCCCTGTACCGCCCCCTCATGCTGCTGCCAGGTCCACAGTGTCTCATGCCATGTGCCACTTTCAGGTCTCCTCACACTGCTGGTGTGTTCCATTTTTTGTCATAGGGTGCTGGCAGATTACGGGCCTCCCATAGCTGCTGTAAGGCCCCTAATCTGCCATGGGCCCCTGTACCGCCTCCTCATGCTGCTGCCAGGTCCACAGTGTCTCATGCCATGTGCCACTTTCAGGTCTCCTCACACTGCTGGTGTGTTCCATTTTTTGTCAAAGGGTGCTGGCAGATTACGGGCCTCCCATTGCTGCTGCCAGGCCCGTAATCTGCCATGGGCCCCTGTACCGCCTCCTCATGCTGCTGCCAGGTCCACAGTGTCTCATGCCATGTGCCACTTTCAGGTCTCCTCACACTGCTGGTGTGTTCCATTTTTTGTCATAGGGTGCTGGCAGATTACGGGGCCTCCCATAGCTGCTGCCAGGCCCCTAATCTGCCATGGGCCCCTATACCGACTCCTCATGCTGCTGCCAAGTCCAGAGTCTCTCATGGGTCCCTGTACGGCCTCCCATTGCTGCTGTCTCCATCGCCACACTCTGCAATGTGCCACTTTCAGGTCTCCTCACACTGCTTTTGTGTTACATTTTTTGTCATAGGGTGCTGGCAGATTACGGGCCTCCCATAGCTGCTGCCAGGCCCCTAATCTGCCATGGGCCCCTTTACCACATCCTCATGCTGCTGCCAGGTCCACAGTGTCTTATGCCATGTGCCACTTTCAGGTCTCCTCACACTGCTGGTGTGTTACATTTTTTGTCATAGGGTGCTGGCAGATTACGGGCCTCCCATTGCTGCTGCCAGGCCCGTAATCTGCCATGGGCCCCTGTACCGCCTCCTCATGCTGCTGCCAGGTCCAGAGTCTCTCATGGGTCCCTGTACGGCCTCCCATTGCTGCTGTCTTCATCGCCACTCTCTGCCATGTGCCACTTTCAGGTCTCCTCACACACTGCTGGTGTGTTCCATTTTTTGTCATAGGGTACTGGCAGATTACGGGCCTCCCATAGCTGCTGCCAGGCCCCTAATCTGCCATGGGCCCCTGTACCGCCTCCTCATGCTGCTGCCAGGTCCACAGTGTCTCATGCCATGTGCCACTTTCAGGTCTCCTCACACTGCTGGTGTGTTCCATTTTTTGTCATAGGGTGCTGGCAGATTACGGGGCCTCCCATAGCTGCTGCCAGGCCCCTAATCTGCCATGGGCCCCTATACCGACTCCTCATGCTGCTGCCAAGTCCAGAGTCTCTCATGGGTCCCTGTACGGCCTCCCATAGCTGCTGTCTCCATCGCCACACTCTGCAATGTGCCACTTTCAGGTCTCCTCACACTGCTTTTGTGTTACATTTTTTGTCATAGGGTGCTGGCAGATTACGGGCCTCCCATAGCTGCTGCCAGGCCCCTAATCTGCCATGGGCCCCTTTACCACCTCCTCATGCTGCTGCCAGGTCCACAGTGTCTCATGCCATGTGCCACTTTCAGGTCTCCTCACACTGCTGGTGTGTTACATTTTTTGTCATAGGGTGCTGGCAGATTACGGGCCTCCCATTGCTGCTGCCAGGCCCGTAATCTGCCATGGGCCCCTGTACCGCCTCCTCATGCTGCTGCCAGGTCCAGAGTCTCTCATGGGTCCCTGTACGGCCTCCCATTGCTGCTGTCTTCATCGCCACTCTCTGCCATGTGCCACTTTCAGGTCTCCTCACACACTGCTGGTGTGTTCCATTTTTTGTCATAGGGTGCTGGCAGATTACGGGCCTCCCATAGCTGCTGCCAGGCCCCTAATCTGCCATGGGCCCCTGTACCGCCTCCTCATGCTGCTGCCAGGTCCACAGTGTCTCATGCCATGTGCCACTTTCAGGTCTCCTCACACTGCTGGTGTGTTACATTTTTTGTCATAGGGTGCTGGCAGATTACGGGCCTCCCATTGCTGCTGCCAGGCCCGTAATCTGCCATGGGCCCCTGTACCGCCTCCTCATGCTGCTGCCAGGTCCACAGTGTCTCATGCCATGTGCCACTTTCAGGTCTCCTCACACTGCTGGTGTGTTCCATTTTTTGTCATAGGGTGCTGGCAGATTACGAGCCTCCTATAGCTGCTGCCAGGCCCCTAATCTGCCATGGGCCCCTATACCGCCTCCTCATGCTGCTGCCAAGTCCAGAGTCTCTCATGAGTCCCTGTACGGCCTCCCATTGCTGCTGTCTCCATCGCCACACTCTGCCATGTGCCACTTTCAGGTCTCCTCACACTGCTGGTGTGTTACATTTTTTGTCATAGGGTGCTGGCAGATTACGGGCCTCCTATAGCTGCTGCCAGGCCCCTAATCTGCCATGGGCCCCTATACCGCCTCCTCATGCTGCTGCCAAGTCCAGAGTCTCTCATGGGTCCCTGTACGGCCTCCCATTGCTGCTGTCTCCATCGCCACACTCTGCCATGTGCCACTTTCAGGTCTCCTCACACTGCTGGTGTGTTACATTTTTGTCATAGGGTGCTGGCAGATTACGGGCCTCCCATAGCTGCTGCCAGGCCCCTAATCTGCCATGGGCCCTTATACCGCCTCCTCATGCTGCTGCCAAGTCCAGAGTCTCTCATGGGTCCCTGTACGGCCTCCCATTGCTGCTGTCTCCATCGCCACACTCTGCCATGTGCCACTTTCAGGTCTCCTCACACTGCTGGTGTGTTACATTTTTTGTCATAGGGTGCTGGAAGATTACGGGCCTCCCATAGCTGCTGCCAGGCCCCTAATCTGCCATGGGCCCCTGTACCGCCTCCTCATGCTGCTGCCAGGTCCACAGTGTTTCATGCCATGTGCCACTTTCAGGTCTCCTCACACTGCTGGTGTGTTACATTTTTTGTCATAGGGTGCTGGCAGATTACGGGCCTCCCATAGCTGCTGCCAGGCCCCGAATTTGCCATGGGCCCCTGTACCGCCTCCTCATGCTGCTGCCAAGTCCAGAGTCTCTCATGGGTCCCTGTACGGCCTCCCATTGCTGCTGTCTCCATCGCCACACTCTGCCATGTGCCACTTTCAGGTCTCCTCACACTGCTGGTGTGTTCCATTTTTTGTCATAGGGTGCTGGCAGATTACAGGCCTCCCATAGCTGCTGCCAGGCCCCTAATCTGCCATGGGCCCCTATACCGCCTCCTCATGCTGCTGCCAAGTCCAGAGTCTCTCATTTGTCCCTTTACAGCCTCCCATTGCTGCTGTCTCCATCGCCACACTCTGCCATGTGCCACTTTCAGGTCTCCTCACACTGCTGGTGTGTTCCATTTTTTGTCATAGGGTGCTGGCAGATTACGGGCCTCCCATAGCTGCTGCCAGGCCCCTAATCTGCCATGGGCCCCTGTACTGCCTCCTCATGCTGCTGCCAGGTCCACAGTGTCTCATGCCATGTGCCACTTTCAGGTCTCCTCACACTGCTGGTGTGTTCCATTTTTTGTCATAGGGTGCTGGCAGATTACGGGCCTCCCATAGCTGCTGCCAGGCCCCTAATCTGCCATGGGCCCCTGTACCGCCTCCTCATGCTGCTGCCAGGTCCACAGTGTCTCATGCCATGTGCCACTTTCAGGTCTCCTCACACTGCTGGTGTGTTCCATTTTTTGTCATAGGGTGCTGGCAGATTACGGGGCCTCCCATAGCTGCTGCCAGGCCCCTAATCTGCCATGGGCCCCTATACCGCCTCCTCATGCTGCTGCCAAGTCCAGAGTCTCTCATGGGCCCCTGTACGGCCTCCCATTGCTGCTGTCTCCATCGCCACACTCTGCCATGTGCCACTTTCAGGTCTCCTCACACTGCTGGTGTGTTCCATTTTTTTGTCATAGGGTGCTGGCAGATTACGGGCCTCCTATAGCTGCTGCCAGGCCCGTAATCTGCCATGGGCCCCTATACCGCCTCCTCATGCTGCTGCCAAGTCCAGAGTCTCTCATGGGTCACTGTACGGCCTCCCATTGCTGCTGTCTCCATCGCCACACTCTGCCATGTGCCACTTTCAGGTCTCCTCACACTGCTGGTGTGTTCCATTTTTTGTCATAGGGTGCTGGCAGATTACGGGCCTCCCATAGCTGCTGCCAGGCCCCTAATCTGCCATGGGCCCCTATACCGCCTCCTCATGCTGCTGCCAAGTCCAGAGTCTCTCATTTGTCCCTGTACAGCCTCCCATTGCTGCTGTCTCCATCGCCACACTCTGCCATGTGCCACTTTCAGGTCTCCTCACACTGCTGGTGTGTTCCATTTTTTGTCATAGGGTGCTGGCAGATTACGGGCCTCCCATAGCTGCTGCCAGGCCCCTAATCTGCCATGGGCCCCTGTACCGCCTCCTCATGCTGCTGCCAGGTCCACAGTGTCTCATGCCATGTGCCACTTTCAGGTCTCCTCACACTGCTGGTGTGTTACATTTTTTGTCATAGGGTGCTGGCAGATTACGGGCCTCCCATAGCTGCTGCCAGGCCCCTAATCTGCCATGGGCCCCTGTACCGCCTCCTCATGCTGCTGCCAGGTCCACAGTGTCTCATGCCATGTGCCACTTTCAGGTCTCCTCACACTGCTGGTGTGTTCCATTTTTTGTCATAGGGTGCTGGCAGATTACGGGGCCTCCCATAGCTGCTGCCAGGCCCCTAATCTGCCATGGGCCCCTATACCGACTCCTCATGCTGCTGCCAAGTCCAGAGTCTCTCATGGGTCCCTGTACGGCCTCCCATTGCTGCTGTCTCCATCGCCACACTCTGCAATGTGCCACTTTCAGGTCTCCTCACACTGCTTTTGTGTTACATTTTTTGTCATAGGGTGCTGGCAGATTACGGGCCTCCCATAGCTGCTGCCAGGCCCCTAATCTGCCATGGGCCCCTTTACCACCTCCTCATGCTGCTGCCAGGTCCACAGTGTCTCATGCCATGTGCCACTTTCAGGTCTCCTCACACTGCTGGTGTGTTACATTTTTTGTCATAGGGTGCTGGCAGATTACGGGCCTCCCATAGCTGCTGCCAGGCCCCTAATCTGCCATGGGCCCCTGTACCGCCTCCTCATGCTGCTGCCAGGTCCACAGTGTCTCATGCCATGTGCCACTTTCAGGTCTCCTCACACTGCTGGTGTGTTACATTTTTTGTCATAGGGTGCTGGCAGATTACGGGCCTCCCATAGCTGCTGCCAGGCCCCTAATCTGCCATGGGCCCCTGTACCGCCTCCTCATGCTGCTGCCAGGTCCACAGTGTCTCATGCCATGTGCCACTTTCAGGTCTCCTCACACTGCTGGTGTGTTCCATTTTTTGTCATAGGGTGCTGGCAGATTACGGGCCTCCTATTGCTGCTGCCAGGCCCCTAATCTGCCATGGGCCCCTATACCGCCTCCTCATGCTGCTGCCAATTCCAGAGTCTCTCATGGGTCCCTGTACGGCCTCCCATTGCTGCTGTCTCCATCGCCACACTCTGCCATGTGCCTCTTTCAGGTCTCCTCACACTGCTGGTGTGTTCCATTTTTTTGTCATAGGGTGCTGGCAGATTACGGGCCTCCTATAGCTGCTGCCAGGCCCGTAATCTGCCATGGGCCCCTATACCGCCTCCTCATGCTGCTGCCAAGTCCAGAGTCTCTCATGGGTCCCTGTACGGCCTCCCATTGCTGCTGTCTCCATCGCCACACTCTGCCATGTGCCACTTTCAGGTCTCCTCACACTGCTGGTGTGTTCCATTTTTTGTCATAGGGTGCTGGCAGATTACGGGCCTCCTATTGCTGCTGCCAGGCCCCTAATCTGCCATGGGCCCCTATACCGCCTCCTCATGCTGCTGCCAAGTCCAGAGTCTCTCATGGGTCCCAGTACGGCCTCCCATTGCTGCTGTCTCCATCGCCACACTCTGCCATGTTCCACTTTCAGGTCTCCTCACAGTGCTGGTGTGTTAAATTTTTTGTCATAGGGTGCTGGCAGATTACGGGCCTCCCATAGCTGCTGCCAGGCCCCTAATCTGCCATGGGCCCCTATACCGCCTCCTCATGCTGCTGCCAAGTCCAGAGTCTCTCATGGGTCCCTGTACGGCCTCCCATTGCTGCTGTCTCCATCGCCACACTCTGCCATGTGCCACTTTCAGGTCTCCTCACACTGCTGGTGTGTTCCATTTTTTGTCATAGGGTGCTGGCAGATTACGGGCCTCCCATAGCTGCTGCCAGGCCCCTAATCTGCCATGGGCCCCTGTACCGCCTCCTCATGCTGCTGCCAAGTCCAGAGTCTCTCATGGGTCCCTGTACGGCCTCCCATTGCTGCTGTCTCCATCGCCACACTCTGCCATGTGCCACTTTCAGGTCTCCTCACACTGCTGGTGTGTTCCATTTTTTGTCATAGGGTGCTGGCAGATTACGGGCCTCCTATTGCTGCTGCCAGGCCCCTAATCTGCCATGGGCCCCTATACCGCCTCCTCATGCTGCTGCCAAGTCCAGAGTCTCTCATGGGTCCCAGTACGGCCTCCCATTGCTGCTGTCTCCATCGCCACACTCTGCCATGTTCCACTTTCAGGTCTCCTCACAGTGCTGGTGTGTTAAATTTTTTGTCATAGGGTGCTGGCAGATTACGGGCCTCCCATAGCTGCTGCCAGGCCCCTAATCTGCCATGGGCCCCTATACCGCCTCCTCATGCTGCTGCCAAGTCCAGAGTCTCTCATGGGTCCCTGTACGGCCTCCCATTGCTGCTGTCTCCATCGCCACACTCTGCCATGTGCCACTTTCAGGTCTCCGCACACTGCTGGTGTGTTCCATTTTTTGTCATAGGGTGCTGGCAGATTACGGGCCTCCCATAGCTGCTGCCAGGCCCCTAATCTGCCATGGGCCCCTGTACCGCCTCCTCATGCTGCTGCCAGGTCCACAGTGTCTCATGCCATGTGCCACTTTCAGGTCTCCTCACACTGCTGGTGTGTTACATTTTTTGTCATAGGGTGCTGGCAGATTACGGGCCTCCCATAGCTGCTGCCAGGCCCCTAATCTGCCATGGGCCCCTGTACCGCCTCCTCATGCTGCTGCCAGGTCCACAGTGTCTCATGCCATGTGCCACTTTCAGGTCTCCTCACACTGCTGGTGTGTTCCATTTTTTGTCATAGGGTGCTGGCAGATTACGGGCCTCCTATAGCTGCTGCCAGGCCCCTAATCTGCCATGGGCCCCTATACCGCCTCCTCATGCTGCTGCCAAGTCCAGAGTCTCTCATGGGCCCCTGTACGGCCTCCCATTGCTGCTTTCTCCATCGCCACACTCTGCCATGTGCCTCTTTCAGGTCTCCTCACACTGCTGGTGTGTTACATTTTTTGTCATAGGGTGCTGGCAGATTACGGGCCTCCCATAGCTGCTGCCAGGCCCCTAATCTGCCATGGGCCCCTATACCGCCTCCTCATGCTGCTGCCAAGTCCAGAGTCTCTCATGGGTCCCTGTACGGCCTCCCATTGCTGCTGTCTCCATCGCCACACTCTGCCATGTGACACTTTCAGGTCTCCTCACACTGCTGGTGTGTTCCATTTTTTGTCATAGGGTGCTGGCAGATTACGGGCCTCCCATAGCTGCTGCCAGGCCCCTAATCTGCCATGGGCCCCTATACCGCCTCCTCATGCTGCTGCCAAGTCCAGAGTCTCTCATTTGTCCCTGTACAGCCTCCCATTGCTGCTGTCTCCATCGCCACACTCTGCCATGTGCCACTTTCAGGTCTCCTCACACTGCTGGTGTGTTCCATTTTTTGTCATAGGGTGCTGGAAGATTACGGGCCTCCCATAGCTGCTGCCAGGCCCCTAATCTGCCATGGGCCCCTGTACCGCCTCCTCATGCTGCTGACAGGTCCACAGTGTCTCATGCCATGTGCCACTTTCAGGTCTCCTCACACTGCTGGTGTGTTCCATTTTTTGTCATAGGGTGCTGGCAGATTACGGGCCTCCCATAGCTGCTGCCAGGCCCCTAATCTGCCATGGGCCCCTGTACCGCCTCCTCATGCTGCTGCCAGGTCCACAGTGTCTCATGCCATGTGCCACTTTCAGGTCTCCTCACACTGCTGGTGTGTTCCATTTTTTGTCATAGGGTGCTGGCAGATTACGGGGCCTCCCATAGCTGCTGCCAGGCCCCTAATCTGCCATGGGCCCCTATACCGACTCCTCATGCTGCTGTCAAGTCCAAAGTCTCTCATGGGTCCCTGTACGGCCTCCCATTGCTGCTGTCTCCATCGCCACACTCTGCCATGTGCCACTTTCAGGTCTCCTGACACTGCTGGTGTGTTACATTTTTTGTCATAGGGTGCTGGCAGATTACGGGCCTCCCATAGCTGCTGCCAGGCCCCTAATCTGCCATGGGCCCCTGTACCGCCTCCTCATGCTGCTGGCAGGTCCACAGTGTCTCATGCCATGTGCCACTTTCAGGTCTCCTCACACTGCTGGTGTGTTCCATTTTTTGTCATAGGGTGCTGGCAGATTACGGGCCTCCCATAGCTGCTGCCAGGCCCCTAATCTGCCATGGGCCCCTGTACCGCCTCCTCATGCTGCTGCCAGGTCCACAGTGTCTCATGCCATGTGCCACTTTCAGGTCTCCTCACACTGCTGGTGTGTTCCATTTTTTGTCATAGGGTGCTGGCAGATTACGGGCCTCCTATAGCTGCTGCCAGGCCCCTAATCTGCCATGGGCCCCTATACCGCCTCCTCATGCTGCTGCCAAGTCCAGAGTCTCTCATGGGTCCCTGTACGGCCTCCCATTGCTGCTGTCTCCATCGCCACACTCTGCCATGTGCCTCTTTCAGGTCTCCTCACACTGCTGGTGTGTTACATTTTTTGTCATAGGGTGCTGGCAGATTACGGGCCTCCCATAGCTGCTGCCAGGCCCCTAATCTGCCATGGGCCCCTATACCGCCTCCTCATGCTGCTGCCAAGTCCAGAGTCTCTCATGGGTCCCTGTACGGCCTCCCATTGCTGCTGTCTCCATCGCCACACTCTGCCATGTGACACTTTCAGGTCTCCTCACACTGCTGGTGTGTTCCATTTTTTGTCATAGGGTGCTGGCAGATTACGGGCCTCCCATAGCTGCTGCCAGGCCCCTAATCTGCCATGGGCCCCTATACCGCCTCCTCATGCTGCTGCCAAGTCCAGAGTCTCTCATTTGTCCCTGTACAGCCTCCCATTGCTGCTGTCTCCATCGCCACACTCTGCCATGTGCCACTTTCAGGTCTCCTCACACTGCTGGTGTGTTCCATTTTTTGTCATAGGGTGCTGGCAGATTACGGGCCTCCCATAGCTGCTGCCAGGCCCCTAATCTGCCATGGGCCCCTGTACCGCCTCCTCATGCTGCTGACAGGTCCACAGTGTCTCATGCCATGTGCCACTTTCAGGTCTCCTCACACTGCTGGTGTGTTACATTTTTTGTCATAGGGTGCTGGCAGATTACGGGCCTCCCATAGCTGCTGCCAGGCCCCTAATCTGCCATGGGCCCCTGTACCGCCTCCTCATGCTGCTGCCAGGTCCACAGTGTCTCATGCCATGTGCCACTTTCAGGTCTCCTCACACTGCTGGTGTGTTCCATTTTTTGTCATAGGGTGCTGGCAGATTACGGGGCCTCCCATAGCTGCTGCCAGGCCCCTAATCTGTCATGGGCCCCTATACCGACTCCTCATGCTGCTGCCAAGTCCAGAGTCTCTCATGGGTCCCTGTACGGCCTCCCATTGCTGCTGTCTCCATCGCCACACTCTGCCATGTGCCACTTTCAGGTCTCCTCACACTGCTGGTGTGTTCCATTTTTTGTCATAGGGTGCTGGCAGATTACGGGCCTCCCATAGCTGCTGCCAGGCCCCTAATCTGCCATGGGCCCCTGTACTGCCTCCTCATGCTGCTGCCAGGTCCACAGTGTCTCATGCCATGTGCCACTTTCAGGTCTCCTCACATTGCTGGTGTGTTCCATTTTTTGTCATAGGGTGCTGGCAGATTACGGGCCTCCCATTGCTGCTGCCAGGCCCGTAATCTGCCATGGGCCCCTATACCGCCTCCTCATGCTGCTGCCAAGTCCAGAGTCTCTCATGGGTCCCTGTACGGCCTCCCATTGCTGCTTTCTCCATCGCCACACTCTGCCATGTGCCTCTTTCAGGTCTCCTCACACTGCTGGTGTGTTACATTTTTTGTCATAGGGTGCTGGCAGATTACGGGCCTCCCATAGCTGCTGCCAGGCCCCTAATCTGCCATGGGCCCCTATACCGCCTCCTCATGCTGCTGCCAAGTCCAGAGTCTCTCATGGGTCCCTGTACGGCCTCCCATTGCTGCTGTCTCCATCGCCACACTCTGCCATGTGACACTTTCAGGTCTCCTCACACTGCTGGTGTGTTCCATTTTTTGTCATAGGGTGCTGGAAGATTACGGGCCTCCCATAGCTGCTGCCAGGCCCCTAATCTGCCATGGGCCCCTGTACCGCCTCCTCATGCTGCTGACAGGTCCACAGTGTCTCATGCCATGTGCCACTTTCAGGTCTCCTCACACTGCTGGTGTGTTACATTTTTTGTCATAGGGTGCTGGCAGATTACGGGCCTCCCATTGCTGCTGCCAGGCCCGTAATCTGCCATGGGCCCCTGTACCGCCTCCTCATGCTGCTGCCAGGTCCAGAGTCTCTCATGGGTCCCTGTACGGCCTCCCATTGCTGCTGTCTTCATCGCCACACTCTGCCATGTGCCACTTTCAGGTCTCCTCACACACTGCTGGTGTGTTCCATTTTTTGTCATAGGGTGCTGGCAGATTACGGGCCTCCCATAGCTGCTGCCAGGCCCCTAATCTGCCATGGGCCCCTGTACCGCCTCCTCATGCTGCTGGCAGGTCCACAGTGTCTCATGCCATGTGCCACTTTCAGGTCTCCTCACACTGCTGGTGTGTTACATTTTTTGTCATAGGGTGCTGGCAGATTACGGGCCTCCCATTGCTGCTGCCAGGCCCGTAATCTGCCATGGGCCCCTGTACCGCCTCCTCATGCTGCTGCCAGGTCCACAGTGTCTCATGGGTCCCTGTACGGCCTCCCATTGCTGCTGTCTCCATCGCGACACTCTGCCATGTGCCACTTTCAGGTCTCCTCACACACTGCTGGTGTGTTCCGTTTGTTGTCATAGGGTGCTGGCAGATTACGGGCCTCTCATAGCTGCTGCCAGGCCCCTAATCTGCCATGGGCCCCTGTACCGCCTCCTCATGCTGCTGCCAGGTCCACAGTGTCTCATGCCATGTGCCACTTTTAGGTCTCCTCACACTGCTGGTGTGTTCCATTTTTTGTCATAGGGTGCTGGCAGATTATGGGCCTCCCATAGCTGCTGCCAGGCCCCTAATCTGCCATGGGCCCCTGTACCGCCTCCTCATGCTGCTGCCAGGTCCACAGTGTCTCATGCCATGTGCCACTTTCAGGTCTCCTCACACTGCTGGTGTGTTCCATTTTTTGTCATAGGATGCTGGCAGATTACGGGCCTCCCATTGCTGCTGCCAGGCCCCAAATCTGCCATGGGCCCCTATACCGCCTCCTCATGCTGCTGCCAGGTCCAGAGTCTCTCATGGGTCCCTGTATGGCTTCCCATTGCTGCTGTGTACATCGCCACACTCTGCCATGTGCCACTTTCAGATCTCCTCACACTGCTGGTGTGTTACATTTTTTGTCATAGGGTGCTGGCAGATTACGGGCCTCCCATTGCTGCTGCCAGGCCCGTAATCTGCCATGGGCCCCCGTACCGACTCCTCATGCTGTGACGTTGCAACAAGGTGGAATTCAACCCTACATATGTTAGACCGCCTTTACGAACAGCGAAAGGCCATCACAGATTTCCTGATGTTACAAGCGGATAAAGGTACTCCCTGTGTAACTTAGATGTCAACCATTGGCAGCTCATGCGTGACACCTGCGCTTGCTCAGGCCCTTTGAGGAGGCCACGCTATTCGTGAGTCGGCAGGACTATGGGATGAACGACGTCATTCCTCTTTTGCACGTCCTGGAACAAATGCTGTTAACAATGGCTGGTCAGGGTGCGGTAGACGTGGCGCACAGATCTCAACGCCACATGACCCCTGTGGGGGCAGGACAGGAAGAAGAGGAGGAGGTAGAGGAGGACATTGGTGCTCAGGAATTATTGAGTGAAATGGGTGGTTTTTCCACTCAGCGGACAGGAGTGGAGGAGCAGGAGCATCTGGTAGAGGAGGAGGAGACAGAGGATCCAGACGCACCGTGGCAGTATGCTGTGGAGATGGAGGCAGGGAGTCCCTCGCATTCCTTGGCACAAATGGCCCATAGCATGCTCGCTTGCTTGCGTAGCGACAGCCGAATAATAACCATCAGACAGAGGGATGACTTTTGGCTGTCCACCTTGTTGGACCCTCGCTACCGTTCAAAAATGGTGGCCTTTTTCACACCTGCTGAGAGGGAGGCCAAAATAACGTACTATAAAAACCACCTATGTACTCAGCTGGTCTCTGCCTTTCTGCGCCAACGTCCATCCTCAGACACTGTGGGCCCTGTGCGCTCGCGTTCCGCTGCCATGGCAGCAGGGGAGGGGTGGGGTGGTAGGAGCAGTGGCAGCTCCACCAGCAGCAGCTGCCTCAGTCTGCAGTCGATGATGAGTAGCTTTCTTTACCAGCGCAGCGAGGAAACTACTAACCAGCTGCAGCAGCAGCAGCATCAGGTGGACCTGGAGCAGGCTTAGGCCTACTTGGACAGCACCCTGCCAACCGAGGTAGACAATCCCCTTGACTACTGGGCAACGAAACTTGACCTTTGGCCCCAACTAGCTGAATTTGCCCTTGAAAGGCTGTCATGCCCGGCCAGTAGCGTGGCATTGGAGCGCGTGTTTAGTGCGGCAGGAGGTATTTTAACTCCGCGGAGGACACGACTGTCCACCCAAAGTGTGGAGAGACTCACGTTTGTGAAAATGAATCAGGCGTGGATTAGTCTGGATTTCAAACCACCAGTTCCTGACACAACTGACTAAATCCGCCATGAATCATGCCCCAAACATGTGCCACTTTCAGGTCTCCTCACACTGCTGGTGTGTTCCATTTTTTGTCATAGGGTGCTGGCAGATTACGGGCCTCCCATTGCTGCTGCCAGGCCCGTAATCTGCCATGGGCCCCTGTACCGCCTCCTCATGCTGCTGCCAGGTCCAGAGTGTGTCATGGGTCCCTGTACGGCCTCCCATTGCTGCTGTCTCCATCGCCACACTCTGCCATGTGCCACTTTCAGGTCTCCTCACACACTGCTGGTGTGTTCCATTTTTTGTCATAGGGTGCTGGCAGATTACGGGCCTCCCATAGCTGCTGCCAGGCCCCTAATCTGCCATGGGCCCCTGTACCGCCCCCTCATGCTGCTGCCAGGTCCACAGTGTCTCATGCCATGTGCCACTTTCAGGTCTCCTCACACTGCTGGTGTGTTCCATTTTTTGTCATAGGGTGCTGGCAGATTACGGGCCTCCCATAGCTGCTGTAAGGCCCCTAATCTGCCATGGGCCCCTGTACCGCCTCCTCATGCTGCTGCCAGGTCCACAGTGTCTCATGCCATGTGCCACTTTCAGGTCTCCTCACACTGCTGGTGTGTTCCATTTTTTGTCAAAGGGTGCTGGCAGATTACGGGCCTCCCATTGCTGCTGCCAGGCCCGTAATCTGCCATGGGCCCCTGTACCGCCTCCTCATGCTGCTGCCAGGTCCACAGTGTCTCATGGGTCCCTGTACGGCCTCCCATTGCTGCTGTCTCCATCACGACACTCTGCCATGTGCCACTTTCAGGTCTCCTCACACACTGCTGGTGTGTTACATTTTTTGTCATAGGGTGCTGGCAGATTACGGGCCTCCCATTGCTGCTGCCAGGCCCGTAATCTGCCATGGGCCCCTGTACCGCCTCCTCATGCTGCTGCCAGGTCCAGAGTCTCTCATGGGTCCCTGTACGGCCTCCCATTGCTGCTGTCTTCATCGCCACACTCTGCCATGTGCCACTTTCAGGTCTCCTCACACACTGCTGGTGTGTTCCATTTTTTGTCATAGGGTGCTGGCAGATTACGGGCCTCCCATAGCTGCTGCCAGGCCCCTAATCTGCCATGGGCCCCTGTACCGCCTCCTCATGCTGCTGGCAGGTCCACAGTGTCTCATGCCATGTGCCACTTTCAGGTCTCCTCACACTGCTGGTGTGTTACATTTTTTGTCATAGGGTGCTGGCAGATTACGGGCCTCCCATTGCTGCTGCCAGGCCCGTAATCTGCCATGGGCCCCTGTACCGCCTCCTCATGCTGCTGCCAGGTCCACAGTGTCTCATGGGTCCCTGTACGGCCTCCCATTGCTGCTGTCTCCATCGCGACACTCTGCCATGTGCCACTTTCAGGTCTCCTCACACACTGCTGGTGTGTTCCGTTTGTTGTCATAGGGTGCTGGCAGATTACGGGCCTCTCATAGCTGCTGCCAGGCCCCTAATCTGCCATGGGCCCCTGTACCGCCTCCTCATGCTGCTGCCAGGTCCACAGTGTCTCATGCCATGTGCCACTTTTAGGTCTCCTCACACTGCTGGTGTGTTCCATTTTTTGTCATAGGGTGCTGGCAGATTATGGGCCTCCCATAGCTGCTGCCAGGCCCCTAATCTGCCATGGGCCCCTGTACCGCCTCCTCATGCTGCTGCCAGGTCCACAGTGTCTCATGCCATGTGCCACTTTCAGGTCTCCTCACACTGCTGGTGTGTTCCATTTTTTGTCATAGGATGCTGGCAGATTACGGGCCTCCCATTGCTGCTGCCAGGCCCCAAATCTGCCATGGGCCCCTATACCGCCTCCTCATGCTGCTGCCAGGTCCAGAGTCTCTCATGGGTCCCTGTATGGCTTCCCATTGCTGCTGTGTACATCGCCACACTCTGCCATGTGCCACTTTCAGATCTCCTCACACTGCTGGTGTGTTACATTTTTTGTCATAGGGTGCTGGCAGATTACGGGCCTCCCATTGCTGCTGCCAGGCCCGTAATCTGCCATGGGCCCCCGTACCGACTCCTCATGCTGTGACGTTGCAACAAGGTGGAATTCAACCCTACATATGTTAGACCGCCTTTACGAACAGCGAAAGGCCATCACAGATTTCCTGATGTTACAAGCGGATAAAGGTACTCCCTGTGTAACTTAGATGTCAACCATTGGCAGCTCATGCGTGACACCTGCGCTTGCTCAGGCCCTTTGAGGAGGCCACGCTATTCGTGAGTCGGCAGGACTATGGGATGAACGACGTCATTCCTCTTTTGCACGTCCTGGAACAAATGCTGTTAACAATGGCTGGTCAGGGTGCGGTAGACGTGGCGCACAGATCTCAACGCCACATGACCCCTGTGGGGGCAGGACAGGAAGAAGAGGAGGAGGTAGAGGAGGACATTGGTGCTCAGGAATTATTGAGTGAAATGGGTGGTTTTTCCACTCAGCGGACAGGAGTGGAGGAGCAGGAGCATCTGGTAGAGGAGGAGGAGACAGAGGATCCAGACGCACCGTGGCAGTATGCTGTGGAGATGGAGGCAGGGAGTCCCTCGCATTCCTTGGCACAAATGGCCCATAGCATGCTCGCTTGCTTGCGTAGCGACAGCCGAATAATAACCATCAGACAGAGGGATGACTTTTGGCTGTCCACCTTGTTGGACCCTCGCTACCGTTCAAAAATGGTGGCCTTTTTCACACCTGCTGAGAGGGAGGCCAAAATAACGTACTATAAAAACCACCTATGTACTCAGCTGGTCTCTGCCTTTCTGCGCCAACGTCCATCCTCAGACACTGTGGGCCCTGTGCGCTCGCGTTCCGCTGCCATGGCAGCAGGGGAGGGGTGGGGTGGTAGGAGCAGTGGCAGCTCCACCAGCAGCAGCTGCCTCAGTCTGCAGTCGATGATGAGTAGCTTTCTTTACCAGCGCAGCGAGGAAACTACTAACCAGCTGCAGCAGCAGCAGCATCAGGTGGACCTGGAGCAGGCTTAGGCCTACTTGGACAGCACCCTGCCAACCGAGGTAGACAATCCCCTTGACTACTGGGCAACGAAACTTGACCTTTGGCCCCAACTAGCTGAATTTGCCCTTGAAAGGCTGTCATGCCCGGCCAGTAGCGTGGCATTGGAGCGCGTGTTTAGTGCGGCAGGAGGTATTTTAACTCCGCGGAGGACACGACTGTCCACCCAAAGTGTGGAGAGACTCACGTTTGTGAAAATGAATCAGGCGTGGATTAGTCTGGATTTCAAACCACCAGTTCCTGACACAACTGACTAAATCCGCCATGAATCATGCCCCAAACATGTGCCACTTTCAGGTCTCCTCACACTGCTGGTGTGTTCCATTTTTTGTCATAGGGTGCTGGCAGATTACGGGCCTCCCATTGCTGCTGCCAGGCCCGTAATCTGCCATGGGCCCCTGTACCGCCTCCTCATGCTGCTGCCAGGTCCAGAGTGTGTCATGGGTCCCTGTACGGCCTCCCATTGCTGCTGTCTCCATCGCCACACTCTGCCATGTGCCACTTTCAGGTCTCCTCACACACTGCTGGTGTGTTCCATTTTTTGTCATAGGGTGCTGGCAGATTACGGGCCTCCCATAGCTGCTGCCAGGCCCCTAATCTGCCATGGGCCCCTGTACCGCCCCCTCATGCTGCTGCCAGGTCCACAGTGTCTCATGCCATGTGCCACTTTCAGGTCTCCTCACACTGCTGGTGTGTTCCATTTTTTGTCATAGGGTGCTGGCAGATTACGGGCCTCCCATAGCTGCTGTAAGGCCCCTAATCTGCCATGGGCCCCTGTACCGCCTCCTCATGCTGCTGCCAGGTCCACAGTGTCTCATGCCATGTGCCACTTTCAGGTCTCCTCACACTGCTGGTGTGTTCCATTTTTTGTCAAAGGGTGCTGGCAGATTACGGGCCTCCCATTGCTGCTGCCAGGCCCGTAATCTGCCATGGGCCCCTGTACCGCCTCCTCATGCTGCTGCCAGGTCCACAGTGTCTCATGGGTCCCTGTACGGCCTCCCATTGCTGCTGTCTCCATCACGACACTCTGCCATGTGCCACTTTCAGGTCTCCTCACACACTGCTGGTGTGTTCCATTTTTTGTCATAGGGTGCTGGCAGATTACGGGCCTCCCATAGCTGCTGCCAGGCCCCTAATCTGCCATGGGCCCCTGTACCGCCTCTTCATGCTGCTGCCAAGTCCAGAGTCTCTCATGGGTCCCTGTACGGCCTCCCATTGCTGCTGTCTCCATCGCCACACTCTGCCATGTGCCACTTTCAGGTCTCCTCACACTGCTGGTGTGTTACATTTTTTGTCATAGGGTGCTGGCAGATTACGGGCCTCCCATAGCTGCTGCCAGGCCCCTAATCTGCCATGGGCCCCTATGAGCCCTATGATCTAAAGCCCTTGAGACCTCCAAGATCCCTGACCTGGATTTCATCAGGGATCCTGTACTATCCCTCAGGCCGCTGATCGTCTTAATTGCTATGCTCCGTTTACAATTCTGGTAAGGGTCAGGTGAATGGTACTTCCCGTAGTCCCTCTCCAGAACCAAAGAGGCATGCCGATCATACTGATACTTCTTCAAGAGAAGCTTAACCTCTGAGATTGCCCCAGAATCTCCACCCTCTGAGACAAGGTGGTCAAGCTTTCTCCGTAACTGCTGATAGGCAATGTATTTCTCAAGTTGTTTCCTCTTACCTAGGGCCTTGAAAAACCTGCCAATCCGCACTTTGGTAAGCTCCCACCATTCCGACTTACTGCCGCAGAAATCCAGGATGGTCTCCTGAGCCTGAAGAAACTCCTCAAAGGATCGTCTCACCTCTTCGTCCTCCAGCAGAGCCGAATTCATCCTCCAGACACCCCTTCCCTTCAGCGGCGTATCTGAGGCATTCAAAATCACAGTTAACAAAAGGTGGTCGGAAAGCTCCACCGCCTGACACTCAGGTGTCGAGAAAGTGGAGTCCCCCTTTAAAAAAAACCTATCTATTCTACTCTCACTTCTACCTCGCCTAAAAGTGAATCCCGTGCTGTTCTGGCTACGCTTAATTAAGGCATCCTCCAGACCTGCTTCCCTAACTATCGCATTTAAAAAACCGCTGTCATACTCCAGCCTGTCAATGGAGCCCTTCCTGTCCTTAAGCCTAGTGACAGTATTAAAGTCTCCTCCAAAGACAACTTGCCGGGATGTAAAAAGGAATGGCTTAATCCTTGTAAAGAGGCATTTCCTAGCCCACGTAGACTGGGGACCGTAGATGTTAATGAACCTTAGCTCCTGCCCCTTCACAAGGACGTCCAAGACCATACATCTTCCAATCTCTACCTCAATGACCCGCCGACACGTTACCATGACGGAAAAAAGTAACGCAACTCCGCTGTAAGGCTCAGCCGCAAGAGACCAAAAGGAAGGACCACACCTCCACTCCCTTTTTGCTAGATGGACATCAGCTAGGCTGGTAAGCCTGGTCTCTTGCAAAAATAAAATATCAGCTCCAATACTGCTGAGCAAAAATAAGGCCGTACTTCTTGCACTTACAGACTTTATGCTGGCAACATTAATGGTTGCCACCTTTATCGGAGCGGGAACTGCCATTAAGGTAGTTGAGATGAGCGTTTCTTAACTTTGGTTTTCTCAACTTTTAGCTGGGGGTCTAGTCCTTTTAAGGGACCCTCCAGCCTCTTCCTCCTCCATGGGGGAAAGAGACTCTCCAGTGTCTCCCTCTTCCCCTGAAAGAACCCCAAACATATTTTCAAGAGATATAACCTCAACCTCTAGTGAGGAAACTGAAGAAGAATGGGACAGCACTGCCCTATTTCTACCTCCCTTCCCCACTAAAGACCACACACCCTCCTTATTCTCCTTAGATGTTCCATCCTTCCCAGGGACTAAGCTCTCCTGCCCAGCCTTCACCTGACCCTTAGATGCCGCCAAGCCCCTGTCCGACCTCTGCGACGCTGCGGGAGCAAAACTGGCGGGGGGACCACAAATAGCTTACACACCCCTGCCCCCTTAGCCACCTCACCCAACTTGGAACTAACAGGGGGGGCACACGAGGAGGGGCAGACAACACCTGGGAGGACACAGAGACGGGGGAAGACACCACAACAGGGGGGGTTACAGGCACACTAGGGGTTACACATGGTGCACCTGGCACCAGGGCATCTGGAGCAGTTGCCCCATCAGGAGCTGGGCCTGCACCCGCCTCCTCTGCATCCATCCTGGCAAACTCCTCAGCAATATCAGATAAATTATGTAATGCTTCAAGGCACTGGTTGTAGGAATGCCCCAATACCTGACAGAGGTTACACCGAATTTGGTTACAGTCACAAGCTACGTGACCAATACCCTGGCATAATGAGCAATTCAGGACCTTACAACTTGAGGCGAAGTGCCCCTTGTTGCCACACCAGTGGCAGACTTTCGGCTGCCCGGCATAAAAGACTATTAGTCTATCCTTCCCAAGGAAGGTCGAAGATGGGAGATGCTTCACCATGTTATTCTTCACTTGCAGCCTTACGGTCGCCGACCATCCCCCAGTCCAGATCCCACGATCGTCCAAGATTTTCCTAAGGGGGGATAACACTTCCCCAAACCGATTTAGTCATACAATAATATCCGCCGAGGGGATCGACTCATTCCTGACCAGGATTGTAAAATTTTTGACAAGGGGCTGCCTAGAAATAACTTTTGGTGTCAGGCCCTCCCACCTGGGGGTCCCCTTCCACTCATTTTCATATTTTTGCCAGAACAAGTCTAGGCACTCCGGCTTCACAAATGACACGTCATACTCGCCGGTCCCCACCAGGGCTATAAAAGCAAATATGTCTACTGCTTTGAAGCCCATATCCAGAATTCTGTCAACCACCTCTCTTCTATTTGGGGGGGGTGCTTCCTTCTTCCCATTTTAGCTGGACAACGTTTCTTCTTTTTATAGTTGGTGGTGATTCCCCTGCCTGACCCTCCGGTGGTCTCGCTATCCCCTGTCTATTTTTTAAAGCCGCTGAATAGCTCAGGGCTTCCTTGGCAACCGGGGCTGAAACTGGGCCTGCAGCTGGGGCTGAGATGGGGCCTGCAGCTGGGGCTGAGACTGGGCCTGGAGCTGAGACTGGGCCTGCAGTTGGGGCTGAGACTGGGCCTGCAGCTGGGACTGAGACTGGGGCTGAGACTGGGCCTGCAGCTGGGGCTGAGACTGGGCCTGCAGCTGGGGCTGAGACTGGGCCTGCAGCTGGGACTGAGACTGGGGCTGAGACTGGGCCTGGAGCTGGGGCTGAGACTGGGTCTGGAGCTGGGGCTGAGACGGGGCCTGCAGCTGGGGATGGGGCTATACTGGCCGCAGCAGACACTGCACCAACCAAATTGGCCTCACATGAAGCACCCATATTATCAATATTTGCATTTGCTGCAGATTTGTCACACACAACCAAACAAGTGTCCGACACATCACTTACAGTCCCCGCAGCCGGAGAGGCTTTCAACTGCGGCTGTACCACCTTCCCCTCCTGCGATTTGCAACTGTTTTACAAAAAACGATTTCTCAGTCTTTTTTGGCTTAAGTGGCCTAGGGCACTTGTCTGCCTCATCACCAGTGTCATCAGTTGAAAATGCGAACTGCCGTCCATGCAGGGGGGACTCTAATGCAGTCACAAATTCCATGGCACCAACCTCCTCCTCCTGCTCCACCTAGGATCCCCAATCTAGACGCTGTTGCTGAGGGGGATGGGTTCCGACTCACCCTCCACTTTCAAACATTCTCCAGCATGCTGAGAAGTAACTTTCCTGCCTTCTCCAACCTCACCTGGGGGGTCTGACAGGTCCCCAGATGACACCGCCTCTCCGATCTGGCCCCTCGCGGCTGCTAGGGATCTGTCACGGGCCTGCCTGAAACGCTCCTCATTCATGTATTTCTCCCGCATGAAACCGCTGGATGCTTTCAGGGTCTCCACTAGATCACATTGCTGGCGCACTGCCTGCTCCATACGCTCAAGCTCAGGCTTCATAGCTTGCCGCTTTGTGCTCCACACACGATCATACGATGACTTGAATTTCCGGAGGTCATTTTTCATTCTGACCAGCTTGTCTTCCTCCTTCCCGATCCTTGCCACATGGGCGGCCACACGGCCTCGATAAACCTCATACGATTCCCCTCCTTTAGGGCCTTTTGCCAGGTCCTCAATAGCTGGCATGTCAGGACCGGTACTAGGAGCCCCAGGGGTCCCTCCTCCTGGACCATGGCCAGGCTCGGCCATCCTCTCCTGGGTAGTGCCAGAAATTTAGTCCCTGGCTCAGACTGAGGCCTAGCAGGACCTCACACAGCACACACTCTCTGTGCAGCACCACGCCCACTTCCTCCTAACGACACTCAGCTGTAGGATAGCTGGAGGTATCCTTGCTGTAGATCCTTCCCTACTTGGGTAAGTGCCGTCATCTGTTGGCACAGTGTCAGGGAGCGAGGAGCCAGACACACAAGGAGGTGCAATTAAAGGTAGCAGATGACTTGGTAGGACAGAAGTTCTCCTGCCGAGGTCGTCTTCCAGGATAATCAAGTTGAGAACCAGCGGGAATCGTAGCCAAAGCTGGGGTCAGAAGCCAGGAAGAATGGTCGCCAGAGCCGGGGTCAGAAGCCAGGAAGAATGGTCGCCAGAGCCGGGGTCAGAAGCCAGGAGGAGTCTTTGCCAAAGCCAAGTCGGTATCCAGGAGAGCAATGAGTTAACTGAACAAGAGCTTGCTGCTGTGCAACAGACAGGACACGCCATACAGAGTACAAGCCATCAGCCCTGAAATTCTTGGAGCCAGGAAAATAGGAGACCACATAGTTAAAACGCGACAAGAACAGAGCCCATCTGGCCTGACTTAGCCTCTTAGCCTCCGAGAGATACGTCAGGTCCTTGTGGTCAGTGAGAATGAGAACCAGAACCGCAGAACCCTTGAGCAGGTGCCTCCATTCCTTGAGAGCCTGAATAATGGCCAACAACTCCCTATCTCCAATCTGGTAGTTGCATTCTGCGGAGGAAAGCTTCCTGGAGTAGAACCCACAGGGAAGTAGGGGTCCATCGGCGACCGATGCTGAGACAGGAGGGCGCCTACTCCTATCTCAGATGCATTAACCTTGAGGACAAAGGGCAACCCAGGATTGGGATGAGACAGTATCAGAGCCGAAGCAAAGGCGGGTTTCAGAGCTTCGAAAGCTAAGATGGCCTTGGATGACCACTCATGGGGATTACTGCCCTTCTTGGTCAGATCTGAGAGAGGCTTGGCCAGTGTGGAGAAGTTCCTGATAAACTTCCAATAATAGTTGGCGAATCCCAAAAAGTGCTGAATGGACCGAAGACCACTGGGACGAGGCCACTGCAGAACCGCCAAAACCTTCTGAGGGTCCATGGAGAATCCCACAGCAGAAATGATGTAGCCCAAAAAGGCAACCTGGAATTTCGGTGAAATTCACACTTCTCGAGCTTACAGAAAAGCTCGTTCTCACGTAACCGTTGCAGCACCCGCTTGACATCCTGGATGTGAGACTCCATAGACGCAAAGTAAACCAGGATGTCGTCCAAGTAAACCACCACGCACTGCTGCAACAAGTCACGAAAGACATCATTAATGAACTCCTGAAAGACTGCGGGCGCGTTACACAACCCAGAGGGCATAACCAGGGATTCATAGTGGCTGGTTCTGGTGTTGAACGCTGTCTTCCACTCATCGTCCTCCTTGATCCGTACGAGGTTGTACGCAGCCCTAAGGTCGAGTTTAGTAAAGACCATTGCTCCCTTGAGGCGGTCGAACAACTCGGTAATCAACGGAATTGGGTAAGCATTCTTAATCGTGATTCGATTGAGACCCCTATAATCAATGCAAGGCCTCAATTCACCGCCCTTCTTTTTCACAAAGAAAAAGCCAGCTCCTGCTGGGGAAGTAGACTTGCAAATGTGCCCCGGGAAAGCGCATCCGCAACGTACTCCTCCATGGCCTGATTCTCCACAACCAAAAAAGAGGATACACCCTGCCACGAGGAGTAGTGGCACCGGGTTGCAAGGCTATGGCACAATCGTATAAATGATGAGGAGGCAGAGCACCAGCGTCCACCTTGTCAAACACGTCCAGGTACTCCCCATAGTCAGTGGGCAACACAGAGTCCGAGGAGGCACACAGCACCTTAACAGGTCCACGGATGCAACCGGCCCCACACTGTGGAGACCACGAGAGGATCTCGGCCGACCGCCAATTAAAGGTCAGATTGTGCTTCTGAAGCCAGGGATTTCCCAAAACCATGGAGTAGTGCGGAGAGGAAATTACCTGGAAACAGGCCAACTCCCTGTGAACAGCCCCAATAGCTACTTCAACCGGCAGGGTCTCGTGGGTAACCTGCGGCGGTTGCAGGGGCCTGCCATCTATCGCCTCGAGAACCAATGGAGTAACTCGAGCCTGCAGAGGAATGGAGTACTGGGCAGCAAACGAACTGTCCATAAACAACCCGCCAGCACCAGAGTCTACCAACGCCTGGGCTGTCACCGAGCCCGAGAGAGGACAACGGTGATTAGCGGTTTATCTTTGCGGGACACCGGGCATGAGGAAACTCCACCCAAGATCAGACAGGACCTCAGGTGCGAGCATTTCCCTGACGGACCGGACAGGACTGCCGAAAGTGCCCACCAAGGCCACAGTACAGGCAGTGACCCTCCTGACGCCGAGAGGCTCGCTCCCCCTCAGAAAGGTGAGCAAACCCCAGCTGCATGGGCTCACCGCCAGACAAGCCATCCCCAGGAGGCGTGGGAGGAGAGGGAGGAACAGGTGGGACAGAAAACGTAGGCGCCAATCGGTTAGGAGGCCTCCGCAGACACTTCTTAAGTGAAGACCTCTCCCTGAGCCTGGTGTCAATCAGGATTAGGAAGGAAATGAGTGCTTTGAGCTCCAGAGGCAGTTCTTTGGCTGCAATCTCGTCCTTCAACGCATCTGAGAGACCATGAGAGAAAGCAGCCACCAGAGCCTCATTGTTCCAACCCACCTCTGCCGCCAGGGTACGAAATTCTATGGCGTACTCGGCAACGGTCCATGAACCCTGATGCATGGACATGAGCAGCTTGGCAGCAGAGGCGGAGCGAGCAGGCACATCGAATACCCCATGGAAGGAGGCAACAAAACCGGCAAACTCGTGAATCACAGGGTTATTGTTCTCCCATAAGGGATTTGCCCAGGCTGAGGCCTTGTCCGAGAGCAGCGAGATTAGGAAGCCCACCTTTGACCTCTCAGTAGAAAAAGCGTGGCGTATCAACTCAAAATATATGCCCACTTGGTTAAGGAAACCCCGACACTGACTCGGCTCACCCCCAAAGCGCTGTGGAAGGGGGTTGAACCAGTCATACCTCTGGGCACTGCAGGTGCAGCAGCAGATTCAGAGGTAGGTGCAACAACTGGAGCAGCAGCGGGAGCGACCACAGGAGTGACAACCGGCCTAATTGCACCAGGAGCAAGGTGCGCTGTGCGTGCAAGCAGCGTCTGCAACGCCTGAGCGAATTGATCCAACAAGAGATCCTGCTGATCAAGTCTGGCAACCAACATAGGGAGCGAGGGTGTACCTGCACCGTCAGGATTCATGGCATTCGTGTAGTGTCAGGGAGCGAGGAGCCAAACACACAAGGAGGTGCAATTAAAGGTAGGTTTATTTACACAGAAACAAGGCAAGAGTCTATGCAAGTCCGACAGCAACAGCGGATGACTTGGTAGGACAGAAGTTCTCCTGCCGAGGTCGTCTTCCAGGATAATCAAGTCGAGAACCAACGGGAATCGTAGCCAGAGCCGGGGTCAGAAGCCAGGAAGAATGGTCGCCAGAGCCGGGGTCAAAAGCCAGGAAGAATGGTCGCCAGAGCCGGGGTCAGAACCAGGAAGAATGGTCGCCAGAGCCGGGGTCAGAAGCCAGGAAGAGTCTTTGCCAAAGCCGAGTCGGTATCCAGGAGAGCAATGAGTTAACTGAACAGGAGCTTGCTACTGTGCAACAGACAGGACACGAATGCAATGGACAGCTACAAACAGCAGACTTAAATGTGATAAGCCGCCACCTCCTGGGAGGAGCCGCAGAGGGCTGAAAGCATAAAGGTTCCCACAATGCTTTGCAGACACCTAAGATGGATGCCAGCACATGGAGCAGCACAAGCCCCGAGGAAAGGTAGGACCTTGATACACAGGGCCTCTAGTGCGGAAGCGCCTCTCTCAGCCTCGGACATACTGGCTGGATGATACTATCACGTACCTGGTAATGGAGGCCAAAGGAGATATGGCTTCCCTTGCAGCTAAGTTCTGGGCTCCCCTGAGAGTGGGACAGCGGGAGTCAGGCCCACATTTGCACAGGTTGCCTGTAGGAGTGCTGGTTGGTGGTCTGCTCAGAAGCACAGCTGGTGCACGGAGATAGGTTTGCAGACCGGAGTCGCCTGTGCGTGGTATGCAAGCCCTTTTGGGATTTGGATGTTTACTGGGTAGTCGGTTCAAGCCAAGGTCAGGTACCAGGTGGGAATCAGAGCGGATGTAGTCAGATGGGATAGCCAAGGTCATTCACAGAGGAGCGAGAGAGAGAGAGTATCCATAAGCCAAGCCGAGGTCAGATCAGGGGTAAATCAGAGTAGACAGGTCCAGTAGCAAGCCGAGTCAGTAACAGGAAATCACAAGTCAGAATCACAGGAAACAGGAACCAGGAACAGAGCATGGGGAGCTAGAGATCATCCAACAACTAGAGGAAGTGATGAGCCTCCTTATAAAGGCCATCTGGCACCAGACTGAGGCTGATGTGTACTTCTGTGGCCATGTAGAGTACTGGCAGAAATGCCAGATCTTCCAGAACTTCTGCCGTGGACAGGACCCTGACAGTGTATGAGCCAATAAGGAAGGAGAGAGCCGGAAGAGCAGCTGCTTTTGTGCACATTGCCAGATTGAGACAGGGCTTAGGTAAGTATTCGGGGGCTGAGGGGGAAGCTGCACACTGAAGGGTATTTCCCTTCATGCATAGAACAAAGGCAAAAAACCTTCAGCCGTTAGAATTCAATAAAGCTATAGCAACAATTTGATGGTCATAGTTTCCATAAGAACTACCAGTGCCTAGTTTGGGCAAGCATTACTGGCATCAAATTCAGGAAGTTCTTACCACCACTGTTTTAGACAATGTTGTTATGACAGCAACAGACTCTAGAATTACCACCAGTTCTCAGCTTGGGAAACTGGCAGTGATTAAGACCAGCTCTGAGGTGGTATGCCAGTGCTCAGACTGGACCATGTCAGTGCTGGGCAGCTGTCATTAATGTGATTAATCCAGGTCCCATTCAGCTATCAGAAGATTCCCTAGCCAAAACAAAATGCAGACAAAGGGGCTAGGGATAGAGGTGATATCATTACCCAAATATGGCAATGCCTATACTTAGAAAATGAAACTAGTTCCCCATCAGGTCCTCTTTTCTTTTGATTGACCGTGCATAGCAATGAGTGATTTTAAAGCTGCTATTGGACTGAACAGTGACTATGGATCCACCCATTGCTGTGCGCTGTCAGTCAGTAGTAAAGTAGGCCTGATGGGAAACTACTGTCTCAGTTCACGATCAGTTTCCATGCACCCCTATTACAAAACTTCTCAGCCATGCACCTGTCAGTGTAATAGGTGCAGTAGCCACAGATGGGGTAGGGAGGTTTATGCACAGAGGAAGAAATGTTTAGTATGGATACCCCAACATCAGTGAAGGTACACACACACACATATATATATATACAGTGGGGATCGAAAGTTTGGGCACCCCAGCTAAAAATTTGTATTAATGTGCATAAAGATGCCAAGGAAAGATGGAAAAATCTCCAAAAGGCATCAAATTACAGATTAGACATTCTTATAATATGTCAACAAAAGTTAGATTTTATTTCCATCATTTACACTTTCAAAATAACAGAAAACAAAAAAATGGCGTCTGCAAAAGTTTGGGCACCCTGCAGAGTTAATATCTTGAACTGCCCTCTTTGGCAAGTATCACAGCTTGTAAACGCTTTTTGTAGCCAGCCAAGAGTCTTTCAATTCTTGTTAGAGGTATCTTTGCCCATTCTTCCTTACAAAAATCTTCCAGTTCTTTGAGATTTCTGGGCTGTCTGTCACGCACTGCTCTTTTGAGGTCTATCCATAGATTTTCAATTATGTTGAGATCAGGAGATTGTGAAGGCCATGGCAAAACCTTCAGTTTACGCCTCTTGATGTAATCCCCCGTGGATTTCGAGGTGTGTTTAGGATCATTATCCATTTGTAGAAGCCATTCTCTCTTTAACTTCAGCTTTTTCACAGATGGCATCAAGTTACCATCCAAAATTTGCTGAAATTTTATTGAATCCATTTTTCCTTCTACTCGTGAGATGTTCCCTGTGCCACTGGCTGCAACACAACCCCAAAGCATGATTGATCCAACCCCATGCATAACAGTTGGACAGAGGGTCTTTTCATTAAATTCTGTGCCCCTTCTTCTCCAAACGTACCTTTGCTCATTCCGGCCAAAAAGTTCCATTTTAACCTCATCGGTCCACAGAACTTGTTTCCAAAATGCATCAGGCTTGTCTATATGTTCATTGGCAAAGTTCAAACGATGATTTTTGTGGTGAGGACGTAGAAGAGGTTTTCTTCTGATGACTCTTCCATGAAGACCATATTTGTACAAGTATCTCTTTATAGTGGAATAGTGTACCACAACTCCAGTGTCTGCCAGATCTTTCTGGAGGGATCGTGCAGTCAAACGTGGGTTTTGCATTGCTTTATCACAATCCTGCGAGCTGTTCTGTCTGATATTTTTCTTGGTCTTCCAGATCTTGCTTTAACTTCCACTGTTCCTTATGACTGCCATTTCTTAATTACATTCCGAACAGAGGATATTGACATCTGAAAACGCTTTGCTATCTTCTTATAGCCTTCTCCAGCTTTGTGAGCGTCAACTATTTTCAGTTTCAGTTTTCTAGACAACTGCTTAGAAGAACCCATGGTGCTGATTGTTGGGGCAAGGTCAGATGAGTCTGGGCATTTAAAACCTTTGAGATTGACATCATCTGGTCTTCCCAGACGATGATTGAGAACAATCCATGACACTGGCAGGTCTCAGCTTTGCAAAGGGGGCAGTGCATGCTATAAATTCTGCAGGGTGCCCAAACTTTTGCAGACACCATTTTTTTGTTTTCTGTTATTTTGAAAGTGTAAATGATGGAAATAAAATCTAACTTTTGTTGACATATTATAAGAATGTCTAATCTGTAATTTGATGCCTTTTGGAGATTTTTCCATCTTTCCTTGGCTTCTTTATGCACATTAATACAAATTTTTAGCTGGGGTGCCCAAACTTTCGATCCCCACTGTATATATATATATATATATATATATATATATATATACCCCTGTCTCTTCTGACAGAAGCATGAATAGCGTACAAACACAATTTCAGTTGTCTACGACACCCTTTTTGAATTCCCCAGAATGTTTTGGAAAGTAAAGTATAATTGGTAAAAGTGCATATGGCAGGAGTGTAATAGAATAGAATAGACTGATGGAAAACTGGTTGTATGTGATGAATGTTAGCTGTCAGGATAGTGGCCTGTGGAGTGCCCAAAGTGTTGGTGTACCATGAGGTTACTGCAAAAGATAACCACTGTGTATGTACTCTACAGAGGCTGCCCTGCCAGAAGCTGACAAACAGAATGTTATTACTGACAATAATGAAATGTGTAATTCATTGCTGAACAGTACTATCAAAGGTAAAGAAGGTAATGTGTTTTTATTCTTTGATAGTTTGGTTGCTGTATGTGTCCACACAAGTGCTGTTGAACCTCAGGGTCAATGTGAGGGGCTAAGTGAGGCTAGAAAATATGTGGATGATGGCAACTGCAGAGATAAATAGTGCAGTAAGAGTAGGCCTTCTATAGGTTTGGAGAATAGTTTTTAGAAAGATTTCCCACAATCTAGGAAACTGCTTGTTAGTGACTGTGAGCCCCACAAGCAGACTGCTAAAGTAGATGGAAAAGAGCTTAGCAAGGTGAGGTTAAATAGGTTAGAGTCCCAAACAAAAGAGCCCATACATAGCATGACCCCTCTAAAGCAAAATAGAGGTAAATGGGTTGGTAAGATGGCTAGTGTGATCCCAATTAAATGAGGCAGGTGGCTGTCCTGGAAGCTTTGTAGTGTATTGAGTGGGAAAATCCCTCAATCCTGGTTCCATATTTTTATGGTGGCCAGCAGCTGATTATGCAGGTACACTGTTGGATTTTTAGACACATATAATACTTCTTCTAGTGTCTCGAGGCGATTATGAATGAAAGAGCCATTGAAATAAAAAATGAAGTGTGATTTTATTCTATCACACAATGGTGTAAAATAACAATGTAAAGCGTATTATGAACAGTTCCATGTAGATAAAACTACTGTAAAAATGACAAGCGAAAGTTCAAAACAAAGAGTCACCATTATCTGTCATGGCTGTCCTTGCCATGTGCGATACTCCATGTCCTTGTCCGTCTCAATGACTTTGTGAAGAAGGAAAAGCCGGATGTGACTATGTTGTAGCCGGAAGTGATCTCAGTATGCACCTGTTGCAGCTTCTCAGACGTGTGTATGCAAGAGTCATGTAGCGCGTAAGTGTGTGTGTGAGTGAGTGTCTCCTTGTCCGTTGTCTCATGGACTTTTATGAGGCAAATGTACGTCATAGTTAGTGATCTTAATACCTTCTATGGAAATTATTACTGCTTAGCAAAGCCATTTCATATAAGGAAAGGATGCTATACATATGATGTTTGATGGACAGGAACATATGTATGCTGATGTACATAATATTATAAGCTAATGACGTAACCCTCAGCTATATTTAAAGAATATTATAGCTTAAGAACATATCAATGTATAATCACTAAACTATATATGTATCAATGTTAGAGACGTATACTAAATACACACAGATTATTATTAAAATACATAATGTAATAGTAAGTCACTTCTAATAACCTTGACATAACTACCAGATACTTTTAACCAACTATATCTAAATATAGTCTTCAACTATCAGTTGGTATATACTATCTCAGCTTAACTTGTATATCTTTTGGTCTCAGCTATAATTGAAGAATAGTAAATACTACCATTTGTCAAAGACCACTTACACATATTAATATTCATTATGACTAATCATAAAAACCAAATATTTTGCAAGCTTGCCATCAATATAAATGCCGAATCATAATTTAGATTTAACATGTCCCCCTTATTATGATTAGTTCAGAATTAATGATCAATCAATGCACACTTCATTCATGTCCCATACACACTGTCTTATACCAAATGATCGTATATATTCTTCATAACTGGACCAATCAAAAATAACTTTCCTTCAAAACTCTATACCTAATCTTTCGGTTACTCTTCCTAAAAATTCTTAATCATAATGTTAATTGATATATGATAATATAGTAATAATAATAATAATAATAATAATAAAAATAATTAAATGATGTAATAATAATTAATGTAGTATATTTCCATATTTGTATAATATTTTAACTCTCCGGAAATATACTTTTCCATTCTACAATGTGTCATAAGTTTCTATTACTCCTATAAGAGTAATATGTTTCTTAAATCTTTTAACAAAAGATATTCTAATAACTGGAATAACTCTATGAAGTTTTAACCAAAAAATATTCCGTATATGAATATGTAAAAAATAAAAAATAATAATAATAATATTATCCCAATATGGATGTAAGTATCGGAATAAAAGGATCATTAAAATGTATATGTGACCTATAACAATATTATCAATAATAAATTATTTTATCACTAATAAATAGATTTCCTCTTGATGAATCTTTTCTTCATGCAATGTCTATATAATATCTTTAAGTTCTGTAAAGTAGAAACATTTTTGTTGAACGCGATAAATCAGTCACAAGTGTGAAGTATTAAGCTCTTGTTCAATCTTCTTCCATATGAAGATCTCTTCTTTAACGTCCAAATTCCTTAAAGTTGGCTTGTAGGAGATTGTTACGCTTCATGTTTGATTTTAGATGTCATTTCTGTAAAGAAATGCAGTATCATTACTTTGGCACAAACATTGCATTATTCTTGCACCTTTTTCAACAAATATGAAAGATTATGGAACAATCAGTTTATGAGTTTGGAACACATATTGTGAAGTATCATTACTTCCTATTTCCTTTTACAGAAAACTTCTATATATCAATCAAAATACTGTCCTAATCCTGTCTAAAATTACCTAAACTAGAATACAAAAGTAGTGTGTTATTTAGGTATGACAGGACGCAATATTTCATCATAGGTCATGACCGCAAAACCCTGTATTACTAAACAAAGAAAGGTTTTGTATCACCCCAGAGATGACAAAGGTTTATGCCTTTGTTCTCATCCCTATAATATTAGAAATATGCGTAACTGTTTTCTGTGCTGATGTCATTATTCTGGTGTTAGAGTGTTCTTCAGTAGTACATGTGTTGCTGTGAATGTGAGGTAGAGACTTGTCTGATACAGCTGTACCTATCACAATGTGTTTGGCTAACAGTGCTCTTATCCACTGAGGATACCTTTCACGACATTCTCTGAATGTATCTTCCTCAAGAATTCTTCTTAGTGAACTGTCAGGAGACTGTAATATGATACTATGTGACTTTACTGTGCTTTGTGAAGCTTTGATTGCATAAAAGAAACTCAACAGTTGTTGTGCCTCTGATGTAAAAGTTCTTTCCAATGATGATAAATTTCTGGAGAAGTAACTAATTAGTCTCTCATTACCTTCTTTTAATTGAGACAAAGTTACTGAAATTGCATTATCAGATACATGAGTTTTCACAACAAAAGGAGCATTGGAACAAACCTCAACTGTACTTAATGCTGGCGCATTCTGCAAATCCTTTTTCAACACTTTTAAAGCATTATTCTCATTTGGACCCCATTGGTCAACTAAGTTATTTTTACTCTTCAAAAGATGATGTAATGGCTTAACTTTCTCTGCGAAACCATGTATAAACTCTTTGCAATGGTTTATGTTTTTCAAAAATTGTTGCAATGCTTTATGTGTTGTAGGAACTGGAAAGGCAGTGATAGCTCTGACTGTTTCTAGCAATAATTGTCTCTTTCCTTGACTGATCTGCATGTAAAAGCATTTCACCTGACTTTTCATCAGCTGAACTCTTTCCGGGTTTAATTTTAGACCTTCATCCTGTAACAACATAAATAACTCAGACAAAAGAGTAATATGTTCGTTAACATTCTGCGTACTTAGCATAATTGTATTTACATGCTGAAAAATGCATTCTGGCCTTGAAAATTGTGATAGAATTTTTTCTATGGACTCATTTACTACACCATCACTGATGTCTAAACCAGCTACTAATCGAGTGAATGCATAGGTCTCTTTCTGAAACTTAAAAGCTAACTTGTATTGACAACTTTTAGCTAAGGGGATCGAAAAATGACTGTTATCGATTTCCAAAACAGAAAACACTTTGGATTCGGCCTTTAAATGTAACTTGATATTAGAATGATCAGGAACAACTGCTTTATTATTTGTAATATGTTTATTCAGTGTCCTGAAATCAACTGACAAAGAATATGAATTGTCAGCATTTTTGATAGGCCAAATACAGTTATTTACTACAGATTGTGTTTTCTTTAAAATGCCAAGTTGTACAAACTCTTGAATAATGGCAGAAAGTGGTCCTATTGATTCTCGTGGTAATTCATATTGATTAAGGGCTTTAGGATCTTTTCCCTCAATATTCAATTCTGTATCTTTTAAAGTTCCTATGTCATTTTTAAATTTTGACCACAAACTTGGAAAACGTTGTACCAATTCATTTAAAGCACAATTACCATCAGTATCAGGCCATTTTTGTGCTGTAGACATTTTAGAGTTGAAACCAACATCACTGTATATAGAAGGATCCATTAACATTGATTTGGGCCTAGATGGATTCCTCCAAATAACTTTGGTCATAATATCAATAATCCACTTTTGCTTATTGATAAAATCAATGCCAAGAATATTCTCGGTGGCATTACTATACCAAATATCAATGTTAGTTTTCACTAGCCCAGGTATTTCAAATGTTACATTAGGCACCTGTCTAGCAGTGGAATGACCTGTATTATTAAAACCTTTTATTTTACACATGGGTGAATTTGGTTTCACAAGTACGTTTTCTCTGGTAAGATTAATCTCAGATCCGCTGTCAATTAGGAATTTGATCTTTTTACCATTTAGTAATCCGTCTATAAAAGGCCTTCCATTGTCATCCAATACAATTGGAGCGACAAATTCTAACGATATCGGGGATGAATGTGGACGTGATTCTATTTTTGGAACTGGTAATAAACCATTTCTGTCAGTGACAGCCCTTCTCACCCTGTTGTCAGAACAGTTGTTTCTAGTCGTATGAATTTGTTTAACTGATGAGGCATAAGGCAATTCAGTTAAATTTTTATCATTACACAACAAAGCAGGTTGTACAAAAGCTGCTTTTTCACTTTTTATTTCCATTTTCTTTATTTGTGAGTCAAATTTAAACTTCCAACAATGGCATCTGATATGACCTTGTTTATGACAGTGAAAGCATGTGTTATACTCATTATGACTCACTTGCTTGCATCTGTCGTTGTCATTCTTACTGGGACCTGTAGTTCCTGGCAGAACTGTAGTCTGACTGTTGTTGTCACTTTGAAGCACAGCTACCTCATAAGTGAAATGGTTGTTTTTCAATTTTCTCCGGATTCTATCAATGAAACTTACTATATCATTCAAATTTTGTTTTTCCTCTGCTATGACAATGGTTACTGGGTCTAAATACATGAATTTCTTTACAAAAGCTTTGATCATAGCTGAGTCTTCCTCATTTTCTACTCCAAATATAATTTTATATGCTTTGGAAAACTTATTTTTAAATTCAAAAGGGTCTTCGTCAGCAGTAGTCTGAAGTAAGTCTAGCATTTCTACAGAAGGTACGTCTTCACCTGTTGAACATAACAGCAATTGTCGCAGTCTGTCTGTCGCGTCATTATGTTTTTTCTGATCTTTATCGTTAACAACAGAATTTTTAATTCGAGACATAAATTTAATTGGTAGCCACATCGGAAATAAATAATTTATGTCATGATCTGAAATCTGATGGCATTTGACATGCATTTCATATATTTCCATGTTGCTGTAGATATCTTTATCTGGATCATAAGCAGGGATGTCTTTTAAAACTTTCATTAATTGATTATGTATTTGCAACTTAAGTTTTGCAGTTTTACATAACAATTCTTTATGTTTAATTTGTGTTTCATCATCAGAGTCAATATCCGAACTTTCAGAGATATCGGACAGCCGTGGCTCTGATTTTGAATCACTCTGTTTGTCATCTGTGTTTATCATGGCAACCTGTTTACTGTCATTCTGCAGTCTTAACAAAAGATTTGTCTCTGAGTCAATTTGTTCCTCAAGATTCTCTACGTAATTACAGAAAATGTCACAGTTTGGGCAACTAGGAGCATCTTGAGACAAATTTTCATGCTTTTCTGTATTCTGTACAGTGTTACATTCTGTCTGTTGGAGTATCGCTGTCCTTGCCATGTGCGATACTCCATGTCCTTGTCCGTCTCAATGACTTTGTGAAGAAGGAAAAGCCGGATGTGACTATATTGTAGCCGGAAGTGATCTCAGTATGCACCTGTTGCAGCTTCTCAGACGTGTGTATGCAAGAGTCATGTAGCGCGTAAGTGTGTGTGTGAGTGAGTGTCTCCTTGTCCGTTGTCTCATGGACTTTTATGAGGCAAATGTACGTCATAGTTAGTGATCTTAATACCTTCTATGGAAATTATTACTGCTTAGCAAAGCCATTTCATATAAGGAAAGGATGCTATACATATGATGTTTGATGGACAGGAACATATGTATGCTGATGTACATAATATTATAAGCTAATGACGTAACCCTCAGCTATATTTAAAGAATATTATAGCTTAAGAACATATCAATGTATAATCACTAAACTATATATGTATCAATGTTAGAGACGTATACTAAATACACACAGATTATTATTAAAATACATAATGTAATAGTAAGTCACTTCTAATAACCTTGACATAACTACCAGATACTTTTAACCAACTATATCTAAACATAGTCTTCAACTATCAGTTGGTATATACTATCTCAGCTTAACTTGTATATCTTTTGGTCTCAGCTATAATTGAAGAATAGTAAATACTACCATTTGTCAAAGACCACTTACACATATTAATATTAATTATGACTAATCATAAAAACCAAATATTTTGCAAGCTTGCCATCAATATAAATGCCGAATCATAATTTAGATTTAACATACACAAAAGCCTTTTAATATGGGAAAGGAGTATAGCTTAGGGCTCCACCCAGGAGGCTGTACCCAGGAATCAGGGTGTGAGTCAGTACAGCTAAAAACAGCCAGAATTAGGGCATTTTGTAACTTAGCATGTTTACCTTTTACGGAAAACAATTAAGGGTAAACTAATTCCATACACCCTCCCTACTCTCTTCCTCGGTCCTTGCTGTACCTACCTACAGGGATGCTGAGCTGTTAGTGCCCATGCAGCTGGTCCAGTGGTCTGGGGATTTGAAATCTCCACTCTTCTCCCTCATCTGGGATGTATCAGCATTGCTCTGATCTGTCACAGAAGCGCAGCACAGAGGAAAGGGTGAAGAGTGGGCATTTCAAATCCATGGACTTCTGGATGGATTGCACAGGCACAGACAGCTCAACATCCCAGGTAAGTACAACAGGGATCGAGGGGATGTGCAGGGTGTATGGTCTTAGTTTACGTTTACATTTTTTCTCTAAAGGTGAACTAACACTTTAAAGCTGAAATTTAAATATGCATATTTATGCGTCATTACATTAGTCCAGCTTGAACCAATGTAATTATGTATGCATCCTACCTGGAAAATCCCCATGGAAACTGGAAATCATCGTAGTAGGCACTGCTATTTTCCAGATACTGTGCCCTGCGTTCACTAAGCAGTAGTGTCTTTAGAAGCTTTTACAGGTCATAGTTTGTAGACTGTATAACTTTCACACAGACTAAATAATATACACTGTTTTGGGTTATTTTTACCCCAAAAGACGTAGCAAAATACATTGTGCCCTAAATTTATGAAGAAAGATTATTTATTTCCAAATTTTAGAACAAAAACTAAGCAAATAAAAAATGTTTTTCAACATTTTCAGTATTTTTTTCATTTATATAGCAAAAGATGAAAAACCCAGTGGTGATCAAATACGACTAAAGGAAAGCTCTATTTGTGTGAAAAAAAATTATAAAAATGTCATTAGTGTAGAGTGTTGCATGACCGCGCAATTGTCATTCAAGGTGCAACAGTACTGAAAGCTGAAAATTGGCCTGGACTGGAAGGGGGTGAAAGTTTCCGGACTTGAAGTGGTTAAAAAGCAATAACAAATTTAAAATGCACTTAAAAAGGTCAAGGCAAATAGGCACATCTAGCAGTCCTGTAGTCATTCGCAGAGTTTGGCAGGAAGTAGCAGTAGCACCTGGAAGAGGCTGTAGCAATACTGCAGAGTTCAGCTTAGAAGTAATGCCAGGTATACGCAAGAACTGTCATGGTTTGACAAAGGAGCGGTCCCGGTGCTCTGAGACATTTTACCACACCTCTTGTCCTGACATCATCACGTCCCATGTCACTTCCGGTTCCAGCCGCTTTATGCATTCCACACTGGTCTACCCGTCTATCCTTTAGAACGAGAACATTTCTTTAAAAAAGGTAGACCCCAGCTAGCCATTCTGTTATTGTTAATAATTGCCCATTTGTTTCCAGATGGAATATTGCCTCTCCTTATCTTGTTGACAAAACAACTCTGTTCATGTGTCCTGAAGAAGAGGAATTTCCACAAAACGCATTGACATTTGCTAAAGTGTCCACACTGTAATTTTGTGATTTTAATATTTATGTATGAATATTTGTTTTGTGGTTGCTTTTACTTTTTTCACAAAATGAAATATGTTTTATGACAAATGGTATGTTGTGAGAACTCCTATATAGAACACTGGTGAGGTACATTTAAAGCCCCACAGACCCCTTAGAGGGGGTTTTGTTTTGTTCTTGGTGATTATTATTATTATTATTATACAGGATTTATATAGTGCCAATGGTTTGCTCAGCGCTTTACACTACAGTGGGAGACAATACAGCAACAATACAGTTCAATACAAGAGGGATTTGAGGGCCCTGCTCCTTGGACCTTACAATCTAGGAGGGAGGGGTGAGTGGTACAGTAGGTAGTCACTGTGGGGGATGGGATGGAATGGGGGAGTTGTTGGAAGATTAGAGGATTCCGGAATTAGCAGAGGGCGGGATAGGCTTCCCTGAAGAGAAAGGTTTTCAGTGATCCCCGAAAGGCAAGTAGAGTAGGTGATAGTCTGATAGATTGGGGTAGGGAGTTCCAGAGGATGGGTGCCACCCTGGAGAAGTCTTGGAGACAAGCATGGGAGGAGGAAATAAGGGAGGTAGAGAGTAAGAGGTCCTGCAAGGAGCGGAGTGTACAGTTTGGGTGATATTTAGAGATGAGATTGGTTATGTAAATTGGGGCAGTGTTGTGGATGGCTTTATAAGTCATTGTTAGAGTTTTGAATTTTATCCGTTGGGCAACTGGCAGCCAGTGGAGGGATTGGCAGAGAGGGGCGGCGGATACAGAGCGGTTAGTGAGAAGGATGAGTCTGGCAGCAGCTTTCATGATAGACTGGAGGGGGGATAGCCTACAATGAGGCAGGCCAATGAGGAGGAATTTACAGTAGTCGAGGCGAGATATGACAAGGGAGTGAATAAGTTGCTTAGTGGTTTCCAGGGTTAGGAACGGTCGTATCTTGGAGATGTTGCGGAGGTGAAGTCTACATGATTTTGGCAGCAATTGGATCTGGGGCTGGAAGGACAGATGGGAGTCTAGCATTACACCTAGTGAGGGGATGGACTGAGGATGGTGTTAGTGATATTTATGGTAAAGTCAGTGGGGGTGGCGCGGGCAGGGGGGAATACTAGGAGCTCAGTTTTGGAAAGGTGGACTTTGAGGAAGTGGAGTGACATCCAAGCCGATATATCGCTTAGTAGGCTAGCGATGTGGGTGGAGACTGAAGGGGTGAGGTGAGGGGTAGACAGATAGATTTGCATGTCATCAGTAGAGATGAGCGAATTATTCAAAAATTCGGTTCGGCTGATTCGCCGAATTCGCCGAATAAATTCGCTTCGAGCCGAATATATTCGCTGCGAATTTAACTTATAAAAAGGGTGTTTCTAGGCTTCAGAGAGCCTTTATATTAGTGCAGAACACTGTACCTTTAAATTAAATGCCCTTGGAGTCTGCTGGGGAAGAGAAATAATACTGTCAGTCAGTATGACATGCAGATGAGTGCCGTCGATCTTAGAATCACCGCACACTTCACTCATTTGGGCAGTCACGGGGCCAAAACCAGAGTGTGGAGCCACAGTGTGGCAGTGGAGGCAGCAGCAATGGGAGGCCATACAGCACCCTATGACAAAATGGAACCCACCAGCAGTGTGAGGAGACCTGAAAGTGGCACATGGCAGAGTGTGGCGATGGAGACAGCAGCAATGGGGCGTGACCTGTCCAAGTTGCTGGTGCGGCTGTGCCGGCACCATGTTCACCCAGTGGGCCGTAAATGACATGTACTGTCCCTGACCGTAGTTACAGCTCCACACGTCGGCGCTGCCGTGCACTTTGGCAGAGACCGACATGCTCAAAGACTGGCCCACCATCTCTTCTACATGTGAATGCAGGGCTGGCACTGCCTTTTTGGCGAAGAAATGCCGGCTTGGCACTCTCCACCGCGGCTCAACACAAGCCATCATTTCTCGGAAAGGTGCTGAGTCCACCACTTGGAAAGGGAGGGACTGCAGCACCAGCAACTTGGACAGGAGGACGTTCAGCTTCTGCACCGTCGGGTGCGTGCTCGCAAACTGTTGTCTCTTGGAAACGGATTCCAAGAAAGACTGCTGACGGAATCCGTGAAGAGGAGCAGCAGGAGAAGGAGCATCTGAACGAGCGGAAGATGCCAACGAGCGACAACTCCCCTCAGCAGAGGTGTTGGAGCCTTGACTGGCTGATAGAGGGCGATTGACGTCGGGTGACGGAGCAAGTAACGGAGCGGGTGATGGAGCAGGGGCTGGGGCAGGCAGAACCGCCGTATCTTTATCACGGTTTTCCCAGGCCACCGAATGGCGACGCTGCATATGCTGACGCAACGCTGTAGTCCCAACATGTGCCCCCTGGCCACGCTTGACTTTCTGGCCACATAGTCGACATACGGCTACGTTTACTTCCTCGGGCGGCTTGACGAAAAATTGCCACACCGCCGAGTAGGAAACTTTGCCCCCGCTACTCCTCACTGGCTGACTGCTACTTCCTCCGTGCACACCGGCACCACTACTGGCCGTGGTGGTAGGCTGCAGTGGAGCTGGTGCTCTACTCCGTGGCCGTTTGGCTCCACTGACACTGCTGCGACCCTGCTGCCTCCTGGGCAACCCACCGACTGTTTTGCTCGCTGGCAAGCTGGCACCCTCTTCTCCTGATGATGCGGAAGCAATAGCCTGATGACGACGAGGCTGCCAAGTGCGATCAGCCTCATCATCATCAATTAGGGTCTCCGCGTCACTACTAGCCCCCTCGGCTGCGTGTGGGTCAGGAGACAGACCTGTCTCTAGACCGGCTACCGAGCCACTCTCCTTGCCAGTACTTCTTCGCCTGGCTGCTGAAGAGGCGGATGTCTCCCCCCGTTCCTGACCGCCCTCTGTTAGCTCTTCCTCACTGTACAGTGGGGCTGAGCCCACAGCATGCGATACTTCGCTTAGTGAGGGAACACCAAAGGACAGGGGCAGGTCGAGGACACGTGATTTCAGTGGGCTTGCTCCCGGGCCATGCCAACTAACGGTTGTGTCTGACGTACCCACCGACCGTTGGCTGTAGGTGTCAGAGGTGACCTGGGAAGAGGAAGACGACCGAGTCAACCAATCGATGACGGCAGGGTTGTCGGTGGAGACACGACCGCTGGATGACACCGGGCGCACTGGCCTCTGGCTGCGACTAGTGCTGCCTCGACCCCTTCCTCTGCTGCCACGTCTGCTCGCTCCTGAAACATTGCCTCCTCTGCCACTCCTCTGCGTGTTGTCTGACATACTCTTTAATTCAATAAGCACCCCAAAAATAAAACCGGATTTAACTCTTTGAACGTACAATAGTGGTTGTGAAGCAGAAAGTCAGTTTATTTAGCACAATCGGTCAATTGCAGCTTGCCGTTGGCTGTAAACTGTACGTTTATGTCACTGGAATGCACTAATCACCCAAAAAATATTACCGCCACCCGGCGTGTATATGGATTTAACTCTTTGAACGTACAATAGTGGTTGTGAAGCAGAAAGTCAGTTTATTGTACACAATCGGTCAATTGCAGCTTGCTGTTGGCTGGAAACTGTACGTTTAGGTCACTGGAATGCACTAATCACCCAAAAAATATTACCGCCAGCCGGCGTGTAAATGGATTTAACTCTTTGAACGTACAATAGTGGTTGTGAAGCAGAAAGTCAGTTTATTGTACACAATCGGTCAATTGCAGCTTGCCGTTGGCTGGAAACTGTACGTTTATGTCACTGGAATGCACTAATCACCCAAAAAATATTACCGCCAGCCGTATCACAGTGCTGGCTGGCTGCTGATTGGCTAATGCGATCACATGTCATGAATGCATTATGGGTCAGCGCGCCTTGTCTGCGCGCCTTCCCAGAGATCCCCGCCCCATCTTCTCTGTCCATTTTCTCCGTCGCCACACATGTCGCCGCCATTTTTGGGAAAATTCGATTCGTGCATCCGAAGTTTGCTAATCTTCGGATTCGTCGCGAATAGAATTTTTCCAAATCTTCGGAACGAATTCCACTTCGTCATGTTCGATTCGCTCATCTCTAGTCATCAGCATAGAGATGGTACTTGAAGCAGTGGGAGCTTATTAAGTGACCAAGGGAGGAGGTGTAGATGGAGAAGAGAAGGAGTCCAAGGACAGAACCTTGGGGGACCCCTACAGAGAGAGGAAGTGAGGAGGAGGTGGCAGCATTATAGGTAACACTGAAGGAGTGTTGCGATAGATAGGAGAAGAACCAGGAGAGAGAGGAGTCGCTGAGGCCAAAAGAGTGCAGTTTTTTGAGGAGGAGGGGATGGTCAACCATGTCAAAAGCCGGAGAGGTCGAGTAGTA